>NC_081320.1:4411250-4739375 GCF_026419965.1 Kogia breviceps
ATTTTCCTTTAAATTCTTGGATATATTTATAATAACATTTTAAATTTCTTATCTGCTAATTCTATCATCTCTGTCATTTCTGTGTCTGTTTCTACTGACTGATTTTTCTCCAGGTATGGGACACATTTTCCTTCTTCAAATGTCTAGTAATTTTTATTAGATGCTACACATTGTGGTTGTTACATTGTTGAGTGCTTGATTTTGTGGCCTTTATGTGGAGTGTTGAGCTTTGTTCTGGCAGACAGTTATTAGCAGGTTATGTTTATCCTTTGGAAGCTTGTTTTTAAACTATATCAGGGTGGGCCTAGAGTACTCTTTATTGAGGGCAGTTTAGCCATACTAACAAGACCTCACTCTGTTGAGGTCTCTACTGAAGGCCCTGCAAAGGCAACAGAATTTCTTCACTCAGACAAGCTGGAATGTGATTGCCTCGCAGCTCTGTGTGAACTCTGGAAGTATTCAGCTTACAACTCACTGGTCATTATGTTTTTGCCCTGATCATGGAGTTTTACTCTATGCATGTACAGTTTAGTACATAGAAAGTCTTGAGGAAACTCCTGTAAGAGTTCTCTCTTCTCTCTTCTTTCCACTCTCTCTCCTTCCCTCTCCCTCTTCCCTCTCTCTCTCCTCAGTGGTACTCTGCTTTGAAAATTCCAGCCACATGAAACTACCTGTACTACAATCTCTGTCTTGTCAGCTCAGTAAGGCCCCTCTTCTCTGCCTAAGTTCTTCCTCCTTACACTCCAGTTTTAAAGAACTCCAAGCAGCAAACTGGGGCGACCATAGCACTCACTTTGTTTGTTTCCCTCTTCTTCAGTATCCTAGTCCTGCAGTGCCTGGTGTTCAATGTCTTTAAAAAAATTATTTCATGGATTTTGCCTAGTTTTCTAGGTATCTACGGCATGAGTGCAGGTTGGTTACTTCAGCATGGCCAGGAGCAATCCTCCTTTTGCTTTATAATTTTAAAACTACATAACTTATCTTCATCTTCCAATATAATGTTTTTTGACAAATGTTCATATAGAAGTATTATTTTTATATCCCCCAAACTCAATACAACATACCAAGCAATTGTGTAACCAAGAAATACGCAGAAAAGCCTTGAGTTACAGTCCATATGCAACTCACAGAATCATGGGTAGTTACGCTAAAATTCACACCAAGTGTCATCAGAAAGAATATGTGCTTCAAATGTTGGTGCTAAGAGTGGCCATGGAGCAGCAGTAAAAACAACTGTTGGCTAACAGCCTAGGTGATATATTAGAGATCTGGAAGTAGAGCTTACATCGTGCATCTTAACACAGTGGCTTGTTACAGCTATGTGGGACACTTAGAGTACTTGCATTGTATTCAGGACATTAGCTAGGGATTTTGTGTTCACATGGAAGGCCATATTTTTTTCCATTTATGGTAACGGAAAATGACCATCCACTGAGTGTTTTCAGGCAGATATCTGTTTTTCTGCATAGGATCCCTGATGTTGAGCATGAAATGATTGCATTTCCTAATGTAAAGGCTTCTCCCCAAAATATTCCAAAGCTTCCAGGGGAGCACATTCTCATCCTTAGCAAGGCTCACTTCCTGTCTAAACACCTAGAGAATAGTTTTTGAGGGTTCATTTGAATAAAATCATAAGGAGATTATTTGAGAAATGTCTGAATCCTGACATTTGAGTCCTGCTGAAAGATGAGTAAACCATTCAAGCAGGCTCATGCTGAGCTGACTCTAGTAAATAAAAGAAAAAAAATTCAAGAGAGAATCTAAAACATTTTGACCTAAAGAACTGTTAAGAGTATGAGAAGCTCTTATGATGAGCGCACATGAAAAGTCCTTATCACAAAGGAGATGCCTAGTTATTACACAGTTTAACGAAATTTCTGATGTGCAGTATTAAAACAATAGAAAAGTCCAGTACTGAGGACTGATGTCTCAAAATTCACAGAATGATTATTTCTGACCCAAACCCATTGATTTGAAAGGATTAAATAAGACTGAAACCTCTTCAAACAGAAGCACCCAATTTACTAATGATTTGTACCTATAGGCAAATCAAATTAATTGCACTATTTCTGGAAATGTTACAAGTAGAGAGGGAAATTTAGCATTCATCAAACCCATTTAAATCCATTTGGAACCCTTTTTGAGAGGCATTAAAAAGATTTAGCTGTTTAAGGAGTGAGCAAGGTTATTTAGACACAATTACTTTAAAGTATTAAAACAAGCTTCTGGTTTCCCCTTAATTTAGTAGCACGATGTCCAGGACCTTGCTGATGCACTGAACCCAGCGTAGGTTTGACATTAGCCTCGGTTGTTTTCTTTTAGCAAAGATTCTGGCATCATAAGAGCCCAGGCCACTTTCTCCTTCAAGAAATATATATTATTAAGTCTCTAATTAGAAAGGAATCAAGAAATAAGCTGTCAGCTGGAATTCATGATTCCTTATAAAATGCTAAGGGCCACAATGGTTCATTTTAAAACGCTGGCTGCCACACATTTCCTTTCCTTTGGCTGCAACCACTTAACAAAAAAAAGCATTTCTGAGCCACAAATATTACATCTAAGAAATCACAGGAGTGCTGTTCAAATGAAGTACTTTGTAGGACAGAATCTAATCGTTCTGATGGGACTGGGTTTTAGTCTCGCTTACCTAGTCTCTGTTTTATAGCCCTCCCTACACTCTTTTGGGGGAAAAAGCGGCCATTTCCCCCCATTTTAGTGGCATTAATAGACATAAATGGGTAAGGCCAGGAGGGGGCCAAGTGACTGGGGAGAGAGGCCAGAGATGCCTTGTGTACAGAGCATCCCTGCCATTCCTGGTAATAGAAATCACGCGGTTATTGCCCCGGTCTCCCAGGGGACAAGTACAGTACCCCAGCTTCTCATTAGAGAACTATTACATCCCTCCCTTTTCCACGTTAAACATGGTCTACGCTTTGTGAAGGAAACACCGAAGGTCTTGGACCAGTGATTTGGCTCCGGCCTCAACTCTGTTTACCGCTTGGCGGAGCAGCCGCTGCTCCGTGGTGAGGGGATGTGTGTAAGCAGTGGGCAGTGAGTCTGGACCTGCTGGTCGCCACTCTTTCAGAAGGGCAGCCTCAAGATTGCGGGCGGAATTAGCTTTGCCGACTGCCTTATGCCCTCTGCTCCCAGAGACCCATACACTGCAGTCTTTAACAGAAGGATTTCCTGTGAAGTTAAAATAAAGGAGCCCAGCAACTTTTTTTAGTTGTGTTTTGAAATGGACATAAATCTGAACAAACCGTACAAACACGCCTAACACCAGTTACACAGCTAACCGTTAACTGCCTTCTACTTTTTTAAACCTACTGTCCCGTTTCCAAGAATATTTTAAATTTACTTTTTAAAACGCCTTTATGCTTAGCACGGCATGGCCCCATGTCGACTGCGGGATTTTTCGGGATGCCGGAACGTTAGGCAGAGTTCTCAAGGCTGACAGATCCTTTTCTCTCTCCATCATCCTAATTTTTCAAGTGTTAAAAGGTCCCCGCTGATCCCCTAGACTGCATTCTGACCCGGCTTCCTCTGTGCTTGTTGTTCTGGCAACCAAGCTGTCTTCTAGTAATAACTCCGACACCTCTGCAGGGCTTCAGGCTGTTACTAAGGTTTCCTTGTACCCAAGGTGCCTTATCTCCTTGAATTTTTTTTTTTTTTTTTTTTTTTTTGCGGTACGCGGGCCTCTCACTGTTGTGGCCTCTCCCGTTGCGGAGCACAGGCTCCGGACGCGCAGGCTCAGCGGCCACGGCTCACGGGCCCAGCCGCTCCGCGACACGTGGGATCTTCCCGGACCGGGGCACGAACCCGCGTCCCCTGCATCGGCAGGCGGGCTCTCCACCGCTGCGCCACCAGGGTAGCCCTAACCTCCTTGAATTTGTTGATCTTCGAAAGCAGGGGATGCTTTCCCACTCTGGATAGGGTCAACATCATCTTGCTGGCAGAGTCAGCCAAGGGTTAGCAAGGTGCCCTTGTTTCCAGCACCTCCTCGGCCATGAACAGCCCACATCATGCCCCATGAAGCATTTTCTCTCGATCCTACTTTAGGATCTTATACTTTTATCCTACTTCGAAGTTTCTTGTGCCCGGAGTCCGCCCTCCCAAGCCTATTCTTCCTCCAGCAAAGCTTAATGGTCCACTATTACTTAGAAAGAATCCTGGACTTCCAGAGCAGGTAAATAAATGAGGTGTAATCTCACCTTGTTTCCCATTTTACAAACGAGAAAACTGAAGAGCGTGTTGACGAAGTGAGTTGTCCAAAGTCACAGCTGATCCCGGGGATTCTCACCTAGGGTGGTGCTTTCCCAGTGTCAAGGCTGGGTCTTGCCCAGTGATTGGTTCTTCACGCCTGTATGATAACCCAAGTGTTTAAGACAAAGAGTGTCAGGTTTCCACGTGCTCTAACTGAAGGAAGGATGAGTGGAGGAGTTACAGGCACCACGTCTGTCAGGGTCTCTCAGCTGCGCCCCCTTCTGGCTGCCAGCCACTCCCACTGGGACTTTTGCCGACTGCACAGAAAAAAGGAAACCCACCACCAACCAACTCTGCTGTCACAGGGCTACCTCCTTTCGAAAGAGTTCTGTCCTGGATTATTTGTCTTCTACCCTCCAAAATTTTTCTTCCCCTCCCTTGACAAAGGGGACAACAATTGCAACACGTATCTTATGAGGAGTTTGGAAGAGCTGGAAGACCAAGCCATCCAAAGATGCCTGGAAGAAAGGACGCACCGGGGGGACGTGCTTGATCCCCATGTGGCCGCAGCCGCTGGAGCAGAGACTGTGGAGGTGGAGGCTACAGCCCTGGAAGGCATCTGAGTGATGGCCCAGAGTGATGGCCAGGCAAAGCATTTCCGATCAGCCCCAGGTGGTTACTCTGATGCGGCCCTGACGCACACAGGACTACCCTACATGCCAAAGGCAAGGACCCCTCCGTCACTGTGAGTGTTCAAGCGGGCATGTGAGGGAGGAAATCCTGTCTCCATGCCTGCTAGGGCTCTGGGGCACAGGGAACTGTGCATTTTTCACAGTCGTGACTCTGACTGCTGCTGTTGACCGTGACGCGCCCGCATTGGCAGCCAGGCCTGGGCCACATGGCGGCACCCACTTCAGATGTGCGTATGTTCTCACACCAGCCAAAGGGCTGTTGTCTTCCCGCCCTTCTAGTTGGGCTTCCATTTTTAGCTTTTATTCTTTTTGCTTCGGACGTCAATGGCTGTCCTCTTTCGTAATGATCAAATGAGCACTTTGTAGGCAAAAACCTATCAGAACATACGATATTATATATATTTTTTTTAATTTTGAGGGGAAGGGGGGAATAAAACAATGCACACATTGCCAGGAAAAATGATCCCTCTGAAAAGTAAATTGGCTTTTAAAATACAGATCATAAAATCACCAAGTTCCCACGCCAAACACCACCATCAACAAATTAAAACCCTTCCACCTTCACACCACAAATGGTAAAAAGCCTTGATATCTAGGTGCAGGAAAAGCCATTGAAGACACAGACACCTGATTTGTAAATACAAATAGACATTTTCGTATCCACAGAAACTTATATGTCAGAAAGGAAATCACACGTGCAAACACATTGGCTGCTTCCGAAAACTTGGCCCCGAAAGTCGACTATATTTTGCCATTGGCAGATGTTGTTGTTGTTTTTATCATTGGAGACGTCGGTATTTTTACACACTTCAGAAAGGATCTCTGAAATCACGAATGCTTTTTAAAACAAACTTAAAGTAAGCATTTACATTCAGGGTCCAAAACAAGGTACCGGTAGGAGCCGGCCCTCTAATGAGATTTTTTTTTTTTTCCCTTCCCTAAACAAATGCAGAATGATGTGTGATGCACTTTCCAAGCCAGGTCAGCTTTAAGAACCCAGGGATGGCCATCGCCACTGAATTACCCGCCAGCCCTCACCAGAGATGTCTGCCGTGCAAAACCTGTGACAAAGGACTGAAATGACAGCACTCTGACTCACTCTTACATTGTGTTTGTTTAGGAAGGTCCTAGAAATTGTATTTCACCAACCACATTCGCTATCAACACACAATTATCTGGCTTAATCATGTGGAACAGTGGCAAATTCACCTGGGGCTTAAGAACTAATGACATTCTCGTCTGAGCTGCTTTAGTGAAATGGCCTAGCACCTGAAGCAGGAACAGCAAGATTGCTCAAGAAAATTTGGTTTTCTGTTTTCATTTCACAGCATAGGGCCTCTGCTCAAATCAACAAACACTCCTGATTAAATAGCCGTGGTAGCTGGCTTCTCCGCACTCCCACGTGCGGCTCGGAATGTACATCGAGCACCCCAGCCTTTACAGGGAAAGGACTGTCTGCGACCTGTTGGTGATGCATTGTCTTTCTGACGGGGAAAATAAGTAAATCAATTGGCAGTGCATAATTTGGTCTGATTACGGTTATTAGCGTGGGCAACCCTTGTGTGGCTGGAAGCACCGCCAGCCCTGCAGCCCCAAAGTCACGCAAATACACTCAGGTGTATAGTTTCATTTCCTCTTGCCATCTGGGGCGACGGCATTAAGATTCTGCTTACTCCTGAAAAATCCAGCCCCGACCCTCGGCCTTAACCCCCAGTGCGCAAGGGGCTTTGTAGAGTCACTGCTGACTCTGCTGCTAAATCCCAAGGAGGGGAGAGGCCAATTTTCAAAAGCTGGCAGGGGCGAGAAATGGAGTGTTCAGACTTCCAAACGCTTCAGCAAAAGGGGGGCAGGCTCAGCGTTTCTTCTGGAGGGCTGCAGGAGGAATGGCCTTCATGCAACAGAGAGATGGTTGATTTGCCTTAGCAGGCAAAGGCAGACCAGGAGAGCCTACCGAATTCCTGTCTTCCCTCTTGGTGTGTGGTCCACACCAAATGTCCTTTTATTTCTATTTTTCTTTTATCCCTCTCATTAGCGTGGGCTGCAGGGCTATCAGTGATGAGCAGAACAATTTAACTTCAGCTGAGTTTTTTGGTGTTACTGCTAGCTCTGGTGCTGGGCTGCCTACCGCGGAGCCCAAAAGCCCACTGTTGAGAGAAATTCCGGAAGTCCTTAGGTTTGCCAGCTGTAAGCGTAGCTTCACGTGCTGTCCCTCTGATTCCGTGTCCTCATCCTGCCTGCATCTCGTCTCACGACTTCTAGCTACCACTGACACCACGACTGTCCCTACCCATCGAACATGCAGGAATGCATAAACTGGGAAAAACAGTACTCGCAGCAGAGGCAAAAATAATAATGATAAACCCAAAGCAGTAAAGGGTAAAAAAAAGAGGGAGAGAGAGAAAGCAGTGAAGGCTGAAAATTCGCACAAGTCTGAAGATTCGTTGCCATACTGACTTTCAATACCACATTTTTTAAAACATCAGGTGGCATTTTATAGGAAAGTCTCTTGATACTTGACAAGCTCAAGGTCTTTTTGATTGCGCTCCAGAAGTAACCTGCCTCATAATAAAATGGCTAATGGCACAAACACCAGCCCCCCCCAGGCTCCTCCTGAGTGGGTGAATTCATCAAACTCTTTTTCACCAGCCAAGTTCAGTACACGTGGTTTCTCGGTGGACACACCTGCCAACGTGCCTGCTTTGATCGCTGTGAGACAAAGTGTAATCAACCTTCATGGTACAGTTCAAATAAAGTTCCTACATACTCATCACCAACAGTACACGGCTGCCAATCGTTGGCCGGAAGCAGCAGTTCCTGACTTCATCAGAAAGAGACACAATACAGCCCAAGACGACGTGAGGTGTGGGATATTTCTCATAAAGAGGAGGCGCTTATTGATACATACGAGGCAGTTTACATAGGAGGAATCGGGGCTCAGACAGGAAATAGCACTAGTTCAAAATGAACTAGCTCTGAGAAGTATGGCTACAACCTGCATCCATTGCTTCTATGAAGCCTCGGAAATGGAAATGACTTAGAAAAATCTAAAACCACCTTCTTACAAAACAGTACATACCCAGAAGTCCCTTGCCTTGGAAAAGGGCTCCACTGTTTTCCTGCTTTTGCATCAGCTGCAGCTTCAGTCTCCCCCAGAACCTCTCCCTCCCCCACCCTTCTACCACCATTCACAATGCTGATGCGTCCACCGTCCACTAGGTGAAAGGGACCTGACGCTTAACAAGACACAATTCTGCCGGGAAGGCGGAGGCGGCTACAGTGTGGGTGTTATAGGGCTAGAGAAAAATAAAACTAACGAGTTTTCAGCATCCACTATAATTGCAGAAACCTATGCAAGAGCTTAAGGAACATAAATGGAAATGACCATTCTATTAGCAGAAGAAAGTACAGCAACTTTTCACAACAAAAAATGACATTTACACAATAGCACTGAGTTTTGTTGTAGTATCTCAGGGAGCGAGGTGGGGGACGTGGCCTTCCAGGTGGAGGAAACAGCATCCATGCCCTTGTCCACCCTTCTATTCAGTCAATAATAACTAGTATTGCTCTAGGCACTGAGAACAGAGGACTGGGGAAATGATACCATCTCTGCTCTTGTGAACTGGAGGCCACCGGGGGAGTCATAAAATCACCAGATGATCACATAGCCACAAACAGTGCCAAGTAGCATGAAGAAAAATAGGCACAGGAGTTTAGAGCAGTGCCAGGCCTCTCTGAGGAGGTGATGTGTAAGCCTAGACCTCAGGAATGAAACGGAGACTCCGACAGTCATGTGCACGAGGCAGGGGGGGAAGCCCTGCTAAGGAAGGAAGACCCCTGCTAAGAGCTGTCACATTTCTGTCTAGACCAGTTAAATCCTGACTATTGGCAAAGGGTCTAGACCTCCTACCGCAAATGGACGAACCGTGGAAATAACCCGCTTGGTGGAATTCTGGTTTTACTTTTCTCTCACCACCACGTGCCGCCTGTGACTCTGTGTGAATCACTTCTCGTCCACGCATCCACTTCTAGACAGATGAGCAAAACAAGAAAGAGCTCGAATCTGACAATAATAACAGAAAATCAGTGATGAAAAAAGTTTATCCCCTGAAAGGAATGGTTTTCTCTTGACATGACCCAACGATTCCGTTCCCTCCCCTGTAGTCCTGGGACAGAAACGATCTTCCTACTGCCTCAAAGTGAAACGCTTTCACCATCTCCCTCAGCAAGTTGGATTATAAATCCTATCTGACCATTCAAATCTACATGAAGTACTTGTCTAAAAAACGAGTTTTCATTGTCCCGTAATCCACATGTTTCCAAAATTATCTCACAATTTTTAATTAAGGGGGGATGAAGTAAAAATACCCAGACTAGTTCATTACTAAAAAGAACTCTATTATTCTCTAACCTTAGAAGCATATTTTAAGTTGCAAAAGGGAAACAGCACTCAAGCTACAGGCTAAGGACAGTCAGGTAAATGGTCAGGATAATTTAGAAATGAAAACGAAAAATGTTTGCCAAGGTGGAAAAACTCAAGAGTAAGAATACATAGAAACATAGAGAACTGGACACTGCTCAGCTGCTGACCAACAGTACTATCAGGTGAAGTCCTCCTAAATTCCCTACTTTTTTGGCCTCAGATTCTCCACCAGCTGTAATGACCCCTACTCTTCCAAACTACTTAGGCAATGAGAAAATCAAATGAACCACCATGGCTTAAAATAATATGCTTTTTTTCCCAACATTTTTATTGGAGTATAATTGCTTTACAATGGTGTGTTAGTTTCTGCTTTTATAACAAAGTGAATCAGCTATACATGTACATATATCCCCACATCTCCTCCCTCTTGCATCTCCCTCCCACCCTCCTTGGTGGTCCAGAGGTTAAGACTCCGCACTCCCAATGCAGGGGGCCCAGGTTCAACCCATGGTCAGGGAACTAGATCCCGCATGCTGCAGCTAAGACCCAGCGCAGCTAAATAAATAAATAATTTTAAAACTTAAAAAAATTGAGATCTTCTTTCAATAAATATATAAATAAATAAATATTTTTTAAAACAAAAAAAAAATTAAAAATGAGATCTCTAAATAAATTTTTTTTTTTTTTTTTTTTTTTTTTTTTTTTTTTTTTGCGGTACGCAGGTCTCTCACTGTTACGGAGCACAGGCTCCGGACGCACAGGCTCAGCGGCCACGGCTCACGGGCCCAGCCACTCCGCGGCACGTGGGATCTTCCCGGACCGGGGCACGAACCCGCGTCCCCTGCATCGGCAGGCGGACTCTCAACCACTGCGCCACCAGGGAAGCCCTAAATAAATATTTTTTTAAATAAAAATTGAGATCTTTAAATAAATAAATAAATAAATATCACCTAACTAAATACATGTAAGCTTATTATACTTTCATTACAAATGTGCCTCCTAGGTCATTAAAGATGGTAACAAATTCTCCATCACTCTATGCGAGAACAAAGATAAAGGAAGGAAACCTTCATAAAACAAGAGAGAACACAGAAAATGCACAGTACCAGGACCAATCCCACCATCAACTTAAAAACCCTTCCCCTCATGAATTACCTCTAAACAACCCAATATGTATTCCAAAACCATCCCTGACACTTTACCAAAATAATCCCTTTGCTGCTTGTTGTAAAATGTGAACACGGGACTATCATATGTTTCTTCCCAGGAAATTATAAGAGCACTTTGCTCATTAGAAAGAGCCAGGATACTTCCCCAGTCCTGTTCCTGGAGATTCTGATTCACTAGATCAGGAGAGGATACCAAGGATCTGGATGTTTAACACCCAGCACGAGTGATTCTTGCCATCAGGAAGTTTTGAGCAACGCCACTGTGGCCTGAGCGGGCACCTGAGGAGCCCTCAGCAGGAGGCTGGCACCCTCCAGTTTATGCGGAGACCCATTTACAAACACCTCACTGGGAGCTTTATACTTTGAGCCAGAGATTGGCTTCTGGAAATCGGCTAGGGCGCTGTTAAAAATCCCAATACTCAGGCCAGAGCTCCTCAGACTAATTACAAAAGAAGCTCTTGGGGGCAGGATCCAGACACAGAATCTTTAAAGCTCTCCAGGTGATTCCAGTGTGCAGCTAGCGCTGAGTGGACAGAATTCTGAGCAGTACTCTCCTGGTTCCTTACACAAGCAAGATGACCACCTCTCCCTCTGACAGGCTTTGGGATCTAGTAACGAAAAGTCAAGGCTCATTAGATTAGCTTTCAGTGTCACTTGCTTCATTTTTCTTGGTAGAACTTATCACTATCTCACATTTTAATATACTTTAGTAGTATTTAAAACACACACACACGAGTCTACCTACCTTTTAAAAGTATATGTTTCATTAGATTGAAGAATTTTTCTGGAATAGTGTGCCTAGTATATGGTTGAAAACATTTTTGTGTTGTTATTGAATTGATACTACATATATACTATCAGTTGACAGAGGAGGGGGGGGATAAATATTACTATTAGCTGATGCAACCTTAACTAAGTAGATAGATATTCTGGATGAAAAGAAAGAAAAAATAACTGTGAACTAAGATGTTATTGGCAATGATAATGAAGAGAGATCTTAGATGCAGCAAGAGAAGTGGTCCAAAACGTCAGTGCACTCCTAATAACATGGGCAGATTAGTAATGAATCTGCCCCCATGCCTTAAAGGAAAAATTCTCATAAATAGCCAACCATCAAAAAAAAAAAAAATGTCATGAAGAGATTAGTGGTAGGATGGGAATAAAACACAGACCTACTAGAGCATGGGCTTGAGGATATGGGGAGGGGGAAGGGTAAGCTGTGACGATGTGAGAGAGTGGCAGGGACATATACACAGTACCAAATGTAAATTAGATAGCTAGTGGGAAGCAGCCACATAGCACAGGGAGATCAGCTCGGTGCTTTGTGACCACCTAGAGGGGTGGGATAGGGAGGGTGGGAGGGAGGGTGACAAAAGGGGGAAGAGTTATGGGAACATATGTATATGTATAACTGATTCACTTTGTTGTAAAAGAGAAACTAACACACTATTGTAAAACAGTTATACTCAAATAAAGATGTTAAAAAAAAAAAGAATAAACATGTTATTTTAGTAATTTAAAAAAAAAAAATAGCCAACCATCATTAAATGTCTGCCTCACAAAGTCATTTAAATAATAATATTTAAGTGGCTCTAAACTCTTTGTTTATAACCTCTTATACCTCTCTAAAGCTCAAATCAAACACAAAAAAGACCACAAACCAATAAAAGTTCATTTAACAAAATTAGTTTAATGTGATACGTGATGCTATCTTGCAAAAACAAAAATGCTAATTCTACATTTAATAGGAAAGAATTCTACATATTTTTTTACCTTTAATTTGTCCATTTGTCTCCTTTTATTTTGAGCATAATGACACATCATCTGATCAACTTTGTTGAAATGTTGTTATTTTCTTTTTGAACAAAAAATGTGTATTTTAAAGGTAATCCTTAACTGCACTTCAAAATACAATACTGGCAAAATATAAAATGCCAGTTTAATCAAGTTCATCAATGTGTGACAATCATGATACTGACACTAAATATAAGTTATCTGAAGAGACTGGTTCCCCCCCAGGCACACATATACTGTAAATACGGTACTAAGAGCAGGTTTGAGTGCAATAACAGGATTTGGGTTACCAAATCATAATAGGTAACATGTTTATATGTGTGTATTTTCAGATAAATAAATATGAAAAAAAAGACTGAAGTATTGTAAAAGGCCAATAGCAGTTACATCAGAGTGGTGAAATTGCAGATCATTTTTAAATTTTTTGTTTGTTTTTGTTTTCAAATATATATGCATTTGTTGAATAATGAGAAGCTCTCCCTTTTACTAAATACCCGTTAAGTGAAGGGTTTCAAAAAGTTACACGTAGTATGAGCTGATTTTATAAGGAAAATGATATAAATGTATCCCAAAGTATTGAAAAATGTCTGTATGTATATGTACCTAAAACTGAAAGATAACGATCTCTGAGTGATGAGATTACAGATGATTTTTAAGGACTTGTCTCCCCTGTGCTTTTGTGTTTGTGTCAGGCACCTCCCAACACAGCTGCCAGTAATTCCCAGCACCCACCAGTGAGGCCTTTGTGCCACCTGCTTCCTTTAGGGTGAGGGAGACTGACTGGCTTGCTCCTAACAAAGAGAACTGAGCAGATGTCACCTCCAAGACTAGGTTTAGAAAGACTGTTGCTTCCATCCTGAGCTCTCTCTGGCTCTTTCTCTGGCTGCTGGTCCTGGGGAAGCTGGCACCATATTGTGAGGCAGCCGTGTGAGAGGTCACTAAGCACCCTTGGGTGAGCTTAGAGACAAATCCACACCTGCACCCTTCCCACTCCTAGTGGAGCCTTCAGATAAGACCACAGCCCCGGCTTGACCGCAACCTCACAGGAGACCTTGAGGCAGACACTCTCCGCTCAGCCACCAATTCCTGACCCACAGGAACAGTCAGATAATAAGTGTTATTGTTTACGCCACTGAATGTTGGGGTAATTTATTATGCAGCCAATCGATAACCAATGAAATGTAGGGGTTTTTTTCCCATTAAAAAAATAAACATGTTTACTTTATAATCAGAAGGAGAATTCTGGTCAATTGATTTTCTCCCTCCTTGTGTTTTTCCTTTTTTTCTCCCTTTCTCTTTCCCAGAATTCTATACCTAAGTAGGATTACTCAAAACACTGGGAACCTAATCTCAGTGGCCTTTGCTAACACTATACTCCAACTCCCTGTCCTGTTGCTCTGATTTTGATCACACCCACGTTTTTCATTTCCCAATGTACACTTATTAAAACTGCACAAAGTACACTTCTTAACTAGACAGACTATGTAATGAAGTGACCCTAACCTACCTCCTGGAAACCCTGTTCTTGGACTGGCATTGCTCTAACAATAAGCCTAATCCACTCCTGAAGCCATCTTTGGATGAATAAGTAGAAGAATCTGGCTCTGTGCTTTTTGCCTTGAGATTCCTCATCATAAAGATAAAGCAGACATTTCTCAACAAGTAACACAATTAATGGACTAAACACCAAATAAATACATCTGTTCCCTGCTCTAGTCAGAGACACAAAAATTGGAGGCTTAAAATGAAGAGGGGATGATGGAAAGCAAGAGGGGACCCATGTGATTTGACATCTAAATGGAGGCATGCAAGCACGTCCCATCATGAACAGCACCTAGCACCCCTTCCCGCACAGAAGCTACTGATCCCAGGTTCTAGATGACATGTCTGAATCAGGAATAATTTGGTAACTTCCACAGCTGCAGAGCGGAACGTATTTATGTTGTAGCAGCTGAATGTGTCTTCATGTCGCATTCCAAGAATCACACCACAGGATGGAAGAGAAAACATTTGAATGAGATGTGGACAAGCCCCAGACATCCTGCTTCAGAAGCCAGACTGCTTGTTGATAGAAAACACTCTCCCTGTTCATTAGGGTTGAGAGCTGATGGGGAGCTTAATTAAAAGCAATGGAGAAGAAAACTGAATACTGAGGAGCACTATTTGGGACTCATGAAATGTAAACGGGTCAAAATATGAAATAGCCAAATAAGCTTGGGTCCTGGGCTTTGTTGAGCGACCACCTTGCTGATCCCTGAGAGTCACGTCTCTTCTTTTCCTAACTCTGCCATGGCTGATGGAGAGCAGCTAGAGCCTCTGGTTTTGGAGCAGAAGTCTCTGCACTGCTTCTTTTTGCCTACATTGTCCCCACCTTCCTTCCACCTTTTGTTCTGTTTCTCTGTGAGCAGTCTTGTCACTGTCTCTGTTGCTCTTTTATTGACACCTACAGAGCGGAAAGAATGCCAGCAGGCTGCAGAACAAGCTTGCCTTTTCCCGTGGCCCAGAACTGAACATTGATTCCAAATCAGAGGAAGATGCACATTTCTTCCTTTGACCTCATCTGGGCACAAGAGTTCCATTTTCTGCACGTGTAATAAGAAGTTACAGAGAGGTCCGCTGAAGGACAATGCACTCGATTCACTGTAACTGATATCCTTTGTTTTTAAGGGATTCCTTTAATAGCAAATGTGCAATTTGCAAAAATGGCCAAACTCCTCAGCCCTCCCACTAAAAATGCCCTTTGTCATGTGGCTTGGGTTCTCATGACGGCGGAGTGTATTCCTCCAACCCTCCTATTTGAGTTGGGCCAATAAAAGAGTGGGTGTGTCTGTCCCTAGTCAAGGCCTCAGAAGCCTTCGGGCTTGCGCTTTCTTACTCTGACAATGCTGCCATCAACAGGAGACACACCCAGGCTGGCCAGCTGGGGGATGAGGGATACTTGGAGCAGAGCCAAACTGTCCCTCAGCTCACACAGTAGCCAATTGCCAGACACGTGATCAGGCCCAGCCCCAATCAGCAGAGCCCCCAGCTGAGCCCACACATATAAGCAATAAATGCTCTTTGCTGTGTGCACTGATGGTTCTGTGGTTTTGTTACACAGCATTATAATGACAATAGATAACTGATACAGGAGAGTCTCAGTACCTACTCTCACGAGAAGGCCCACTGTAGAGACTGATTTGGAAAGTAAACTGGCAATGTAAGCCTTGCTAGGATGCGTGTGTGTGTATGAAACAGAGAGAAAGGACACAGTTGATGTTTCTCTACGTGAATAACTGTAAGCTGTGTTTAGTTCTTTAATCTCAAGATAGCACATAGTCATGTGCCCACAGAACACTTATTCATTCATTCATTCACTAACTTAATAATTATCTATCAAATAGCTACCGCATACAAGACATCAGGGATGTAAAGGCGATAGTCTGTGGTCACTGCTCCTGAAGAGCTTTCTGTCTACCTGATGACATAGTGGAAAATATAATATAATGAAATGAGTGCTTTGCTTTCCCTTTTTTGTAAATTATAAACATGAACGAATGTTGCACTTTAGCTCATAGTTATTCGCTTTTATAAATACTATCTTCTAATTTTCTCTGAAACACAAAATAGTCCAAATGAAAGAAAAGTCAATTTGTTTATTCCTCAGTTTGTAATGTCACACCTCAAGGTAAGACTCCCTCTAAAATATGAAACTCTTGACATTGGCAGGATGGAAAAATAAAGTACATGTCGCTCAGTGGGGGCCAGGGACCTATATTATGTCCTACTGTTGGTTACAGAATTTTCAATATTTCCTTATCCTTTTTCACTCATATGAACTGCAGCTTATAGCAGTGGTAATCATTTCCTGTGTTTGAAAAAGAGATGAAAGCATTCATGGATGAAAGCAAGTTGGATTTAATCTCCTTCTCTCTCATCCAGTGCACTGTACTGATCATTTTCCAAAAAAACAAGACTTAAGCTCATTTTTGTCATGACAAAACTAGTTTCATAATAATCAGATGGCAATTCCTAGTGTACACAATTCTAATATAATTACCAAGAGGAAATGTAGAGGGAGTTGCAGGTCTGAGATAAAGAAAAGCCTGTGAATTTTGTATTAATGTCTCAGACTCTCTTATTTGTGCAAGTAATCAATCTTTCGGGGAGTAGAATAGTAATTCTTTGTGAAAAAAATGACAAGAGTCAGAGGAAGAAAGAAGATAATCTGAGTTCTATTCGGTACACAGCGGGTCAGCTGTGATTGACAAAGCTCATCACAAAACTATAGCTCACGGAGTAATCCCAGTAGCAGAGTCTCATTTGCAGCCCAAGCCGTGTTAATGACATGTCTAACAGCTGCTTGTTGAAGTCTGGAATCTGCATTAACCCGCAGAGCAGTGAACAGAGAAATGAGGGAAAGTACTGAAGTCAAGCCTTCATTATTCTGACAGCCCAGGTGAAAGGGTGTCCAGAGGTTATGGAGAGGCAGGGAGGCAGGTCTGGGAGGTGGAGGGTTCAATTGCATGTGAGGACCACCTCGGACGTGACAGGGGCTGGTCAATAAACAGAGAGACTACAAAAGTACACCGACGTGCTCCAATCCGAGGGCTTGAATCAGGAGAGGCTGGCCATCAGAATGAAGCCCTGGCTTGGGACACCAGCTATTACACTGGCATGACAGTCGCTGTGAATCAACTCAGCGCTAGATTCCGCTGGAGGATGTCCCACTGGGGAGACCAAGTAATGCCAGGTCTTCATGCTCCTTTATCCCCAGGAACGTTATTTATGCAGCCCAGCTCCAAAAGCAAAGGCATATATATGTGCCACAGCGTGTTTCCTAGACTTCCTAAAAGAGTATTTGTTGGATTAGCTTAAATGAATGACTAAGCGTGTTTTCCTTAAATACAACTCTTTATAATGACCCATTGTTCTGTGGAAGTGTTTCTCTGGCCTCGCCCTCATAAGAGGGCATCCGTTACTGAGGACAAAGAATGAGGACCCTGGTGGTCCAGTGGTTAAGAATCCGTCCTGCAATGCAGAGGACCTCGGTTTGATCCCTGGTCAGGGAACTAAGATCCCACATGCTGTGGGGCAACTAAGCCTGCACGCCACAACTAATGAGCCTGCACGCCACAACTAAAGAGAAGCCCGTGCACTGCAACCAAGAGGCCACACGCCGCAACAAAACGCCGCAACAAATGATCCCACATGCCACAACTAAGACACGATGCGATGCAGCCAAAAAATAAATAAATAAATATTTTCTAAAAAAAAGAATGAGGACACAGAAGATGAGTCAGGGGATTTGGGGCAAATTCCAACTTCTCTACACTTTTTTAAAGTAGCCTTTGGCAGCTTGTGCAAAGGCCCTGAGCTTCAGTGTTCTTATGTATAAAATGGAATAATAACACCTACCTTACAGGGTTATTGTAAGGATTAAAGTAAAACTTGGAAGGGCCCCAACACAAGTAGACACTTCATTGATAGACAACGTGAGTTTTACTGGAGATGACCACCGTCAGCAGCACAGGTGTGGCCAGTCTGCAAATGGCCCTCATTGGCATAAATGGTACACACACACACACACACACACACACACACACACACACACACACACACACAGAGCTGCCCTCTGATAAACTGTCAACGCCATGAGACCAGTGCAATTTGTCTACGTTGTTGACTGATTTATCCCAAACACTAAAACACTGGCAAGCACATACTAGTCCCTCAAAAAATATGTGTGGGTGACTAAGCTTGCTGCCCCAATCTGAGGTGTCTTTCACTGTGCTGTATATTGCTTCTCCATAAGGCTTTCTTCAAAAACAAAAAGAACACTGGGGGCTTCCCTGGTGGCGCAGTGGTTGAGAGTCCGCCTGCCGATGCAGGGGACGCAGGTTCGTGCCCCGGTCCAGGAAGATCCCACGTGCTGCGGAGCGGCTGGGCCCGTGAGCCGTGGCCGCTGAGCCTGCGCGAGGCCACAACAGTGAGAGGCCCGCACACTGCAAAAAAAAAAGACTGGAATTATTGAATTACAACATCTTAGAGCTCATTTCGTCAACCCTTTCATTTTGCAAACGAGGAACCAACGGAGGCCCAGAGAGAGACTGACATGTCAAGGCAAAGCAGGCTAAAGAATGAAGATTTTACAACCTCATGGAGTTTCATGTGGGATGGTGTATTCCTTTATACCATGTCTGGACGCTTTCCCTTTAACCAAAGCACCGGGCAGTGAATTCTCATGGTCATTCAGTCATCAAAGCAGGCTTGCCCACAGGCATCCTTGCTTTGGCCTAAGTCGTTTTTCCTCTAAGGTCTTCTTTGTCCTCTTATATAAAAAGAGGAGATTGGAGAAGAAGGCTGTTTTCACACTATGTACTGGGGAACACGGTTGTTTGGGGAAACGCAGTGCAGGTGGATCCAAACCCACTTACATCCTTATATTCCTACTCAAAACACAGCACCTTTTTTTTTTTTTTTTTTGATTTAAAAATGGACATCTTTATTTTTCTCTCAACAATTACTCTTTTTTTTAAACGTCTTTATTGGGCACCTCTTTCTTAAAATCTATTGTATATACAAGCTTCTACTTAAGATTTGTTTAGCGTTACAGCAGTTCCTCCAGCTAAGTAACACTTGACCAGATGATCTCTAAGCTACCTTCCCTCCTGTCCTTCTTGAGAATAGAAAAACAAAGTCAGTCCAGTGAGAAGGCACTGGCTCCTGACTACAACCCTCCCCAAGTTCTCCTTCCAGAGGGATGAGGGTCCCAACAGAGAAGAGGAGGAAGAGGGAGATGGGAGACAGGGGACAAGAACAAGAAGGTCCGGAAGAACAAGAAGTAAGAGGAAGCAAGCAAACAATTCTATACCATAGTCAACATGTTTTGGTCCGTGTGTACCTGTATCTACCATCTTACTTAATCGTCACAAAAATCCAGTGGTCTAAGTACCAATGGTATTAAACTGAAACAGTAGAGGAGATAAGATAACGTCACCTAACTCAGGTTGCTTCCTTGCGGCAGTTTGTCTTAACATTTAGAAAACAAGAATGGTCCAATGGCTCACGTCTCTGAAGTCTCCAAACACAGTCAGCACTCCTTTCCCACAGATCACGGCTTACGTCTGGAACAGCCAAACATCTACAGAGAACTCTCATTACTCACAGCACTACGTGCATTTTTCCGCTTTGCATCTGGGTAGGGAATGCTCTGCTGCAGATACCCTAGCTAGTCATCAGGCCAATAAACAGTTAATTAGCAGGAGGCATCAACCTCAGCTCCTTTTGTGGCATGCAAATGAAGATAATTAGATATTCTGAAATCATGCCAAGTGTTTAGAGCACTGAGATTCCTATTTCTGGTTTTGTGATATTCTGGGATTCCCCCCTCCCCCATGCCACTACGCCCCACCCTCTCCTAGGACCTGAGGGCTTTCTTACATTTTCTTAAAATGTCTTCCAATGCAAATGCTTTTAAATTTACTTTTCACATATATCTACATATATGTTGGTGTAACTGTAAATATTCCTTTTTCACATGTAGCTATATATGTATATTTTTAAATGTTCCTTTGGAGGTCCTATACCTCAGTCCTTTATAAAAACCAAACTCAAGAGCCACCTGGGAAAGTATGGGGGTCTCCCTTGCTTCCTCCTGCCCTAGTACAGAAGCTTCCCCATTCATCGAGGCTTATCCCAGCATTCCCGACTCTCAGCCCTAAAGAGGGATGCCCTCCCCTTTCTCCCCCAACCGGGTAGTAATAGTAATAGTACCTACAGGCTACAAAGCACCTGCCGTGTGTCAGTACCGTACTGGATGTTTTATAGATACTATAATTCCCCCCAAAACAAGAAAGTTACCAGTACTACCTGCCTTTTATATGGAAAAACTGAAGCTTAGAGGTTAAACAAATGTCTAAGGGCACATAAATACTAAGGGAAAGGACTGGTATTCCAACCTAGGTCTGTTTTCCCTAAAGCCCATAATCTTAGCAATTAAACTGCATCGCACTTCCTGAGGATCTTCCCGTGGATGAATGGGACCTTAATGCAATGAACACATGTGTGTTAAATATGCCTCCTCTCTGGCGAACACCCTTCTAGGCGCGTCAGGTCTGGCAGTCGGTGAAACTGACAGAAATCCCTGCACTGTAGCACTTACACTCCAGTGCGGAAGACCAGCTACGAAGAAGACTAGTAAACCTGCCGCATTAATTCTTGTTTCCTAGATTAATAGAGTTGAATCTATTACAAAACGGGAGATTATCTGCCTTTCCACGTAGCCTTCTGGGAAGCCCCAGGCCTGATTCAAGAGAATGGCTTTTGAAGGGAGGGGGCACGCAGGCGCACTGGCAGGCATGCCGGGGGCGTCCAGCAGAGCCTGGCAAATCTCACCTCCAGCAAACAGCTTCTTGCACGACCCCCGCCAAAAGTGATGCTCCTACTTCAGACGTTTGGAAATCACTCTTTTTAAGTACTTCAAGTCCATGGAGTCCTAAGGATTCAATGTCAAATGAGAACATGGAAGCATTTTGGACCGTACAGACTAGTTTAGGTTAAAGATTCTATGAATGGGGCATTTGCTGGACACTGTCAAGACTTTCCTGAAGAAAGTGAGTCTATACTGACGACACCAAACAGGAGGTTACCACTGAGACCTGGGCACCTCCCAGGCTCCCCACAAGGGTACACAGGACATCTGGTGATGCATCTGGTTAAGGGAATACATGGTACTTTTGCCTTTGAGACACATTAAGACAACAGACACAACCCAAGCTTTTTTACAAAATAAAAATAAAGTTCAAGATGCAATTTACCTTACCCCATCTCTTTCATTACTAATAGACTCTTTTAAAAAAATTAATTTGTTGAAGGTTTGATGCTCTGATACTTATTTTAACAAAATGAAGTTGACTGAAAAAGAGTGCCACTCAAGTTCACCTGGGAAGTTATCTTCCAAATTCAGTTATTAGAGTTCCTGCCAAATTATTATGTTACAGTGAGTCCATCAGAATATACTGGACCAAATATTCAGGGATATGCACAGGGCATGTATATTTTGCATCACTGATGGAGAATTGCTGGCATTCTCATATATGTAACATTTAATATTTCTTTATAAGGTTCAACATAGAAAAATATTTAATTTCTTATCACGAAAATATTTTCTCATAAAATGGGACAAAAAGCAAACTTCACATCTTGACCATAGTCTCATTAAATTCATATTCTTGATACTCTCTTCACAGTGACAAATTAAAATTCATCATGAGATATTAGTAAGAAAAAGAAAGAGGAAGAAGAAAGAAAGAAAGAAAGAAAGGAAGGAAGGAAGAATGAAAGGAGGGAAGAAAGGAAGGAAGGAAGGAAGGAAGGAAGGAAGAAAGAAAGAAAGAAAGAAAGGAAGGAAGGAAGGAAGGAAGGAAGGAAGGAAGGAAGGAAGGAAGGAAGGAAGGAAGGAAGGAAGGAAGGAAGAAAGGAAGGAAGGAAGAAAGAAAGTTGAAGAACATCTTATATGCCTGAATATAAATCAATTCTTTTACTCCAAACCCACCCCTCATCCCATGTAGAGTTTTAGGATCTTCCTAGGCCACCATGGTAGCAATTAGTGCCATTAACCAAATAATGTCCAGCCCTCTGTCTTCCAGGAACACAGTAGGACCGTACTTCACTTCCATGTTGGAAGTAAGCCATGGCCATGTGACTGGCTTGGGCCAATGAAAGGTAAGCAGACAGGTACTTCAAGGTGGAAGCTTTAAGAACCTGTGCATAATTCACCATCTTCCCAGCCCCCTGATGCGGTGATCCTGGAAGTAAGTGTAGAATAGGCACCTGAGTCCCTGACAGACCACAAGGGGCACAGTCTCCTTTCTGGCCCATAGTGGGCATGCAACATAAGTGAGGTAGAGTTTTCTGTTGGGTTGAGCCATGAAAACGTGGGGACTATTTGTTCCATAGCACACCCTAGGCCATCCTTACTGATGCAGCTCAGAAGTGTCACATGCCCTCAAAGTCTAAAAGCCAACACATGAGAACCTTCTGACTTCTGATGATTTCAGTGCTAGCCTTATTCCTCATCTGTAGTGGTTGTTTAGGGTGGGAGATGGACAGCTGGTGCACAGACTCGGTAGCCCTCAAAGTACTAATTCAGAAAGCTCACCTTATGCCTCGTTTATTTATTTATTTATTTATTTTCATTTATTTATTTTTCGCTGCTTTGGGTCTTCATTGCTGCGCATGGGCTTTCTCTAGTTGCGGCGAGCGGGGGTTACTCTTTGTTGCAGTGTGCGGGCTTCTCATTGTGGTGGCTTCTCTTGTCACAGAGCTTGGGCTCTAAGCGGGCAGGCTTCAGTAGTTGTGGCACGTGGGCTCAGCAGTTGGGGCTCGCAGGCTCTAGAGCGCAGGCTCAGTAGTTGTGGCGCATGGGCTTAGTTGCTCCACGGCATGTGGGATCTTCCCCGACCAGGGATTGAAACCTGTGTTCCCTGCGTTGGCGGGCAGATTCTCAACCACTGCTCCACCAGGGAAGTCCCATGCCTTGCTTTAATACACCAGCTACATGCTCCTGAATTCCACCTCATTCCCTCACCCACAAGACACTGCAGCAACTCACATGTGATCATGTCTTTCTAGATAAGATAGCAACCAAATGATTACAATGAAGTTGATCTTGCATGCTACCTTCTCCCTTTCTAGTATCTTGCAGAGAAATGGGAAAAGGCAAACGGAAGAAAAATGTAGGCAGCTGAGACTTTGTGTGAAGTTGAGCAGTTTGGATTTAAAATCCATGGGTTTTAGGAACATAATTCCTGCACATAAGTGTAAGCCTTCATTTCCAGTCTTTATATATAGCTCAGTAAAATAGAGAGAAATTGTGTGTTAGGGTTAAGATTTAGCTCTCTTATAACAGAAATATACAAAATATTACTCTACTGCCTGCCCCTTTCCTGCTTCTGCCCAGAATTTCCCCAGGTGTTGCTTGAGCTGAGCCTGCTGGCCCCTATCAGACCCTGGAGAAGCAGCAGGTGGTTGAGCATTGACTTGAGAAAAGGAGATATGCAATGTGATATTAAGTGGGACTTTTCTTGTGGTCCTGGTTGAGACCCAAAGGAGAGGACAGTATGGAGGCAATTGCCTCCTTTATTCTCAAAAGCAGCCAAAACATCTATATTAGTTTTCCATTCCTGCCGTACAGATCACCACAAATTTAGCAGTTTAAAACATCACAAATGTATTATCTCATAGTCATTCATTCATAAGTCCAGGCAAACTTGATGGGTTCTCTGCTTAGGGTCTCACAAGGCTAAAATGAAGATGTCAATAGGCTGGGCTCTTACTGGGATGCTCTAGGGGAGAATCTCCTTCCAGGTCACTCAGCAGGTTGGCAGAATTTGGTCCTTGCCCTTGTAGGATGGAAGTCCCCATTTCCTTGCTGGCTGCCCACTAGGGGTCATTCTCAGCTTCTAAAGACCACCTTCATTCCCTGGCTGGTGGTTCCCTTTGTCTTCAAGACCAGCAGAAATGAGGTACATTCTTCTTACAGACTGAATCTCTGTCAACCTCATCTTCTCTACCTCATCTCTCCTACCTCTAGCTAGAGGTTTTCTCCTTTTAAGGGCTCCTGTGATTAGGTTGGACACACTGGAAGAATCAAGGATTATGTCCCTATCTTAAGGTCCATAACCTTAATTACATCTGCCAAGTCCTTCTAGCTGTATATGCTGTAACATATTCACAGATGCCCAGAATTAGACCACGCACGTCTTTGCTGGGCCATTCTACCAGTAGCACACCATCTGTCTCAGTCAGCTTGGGCTACTATAACAAAGTACCATAAACTGAGTGGCTTGTAAACAAGATAAATTTATATCTCACTGCTCTGGAGGCTGAAACCAGGTGTCAACATGGTCAGGCTCTAGTGAAGAGCATCTTCCAGGTTGAAGATGACTGATTTCTGGTGTCCTCATATGGTGGCAAGAGATCTAGCTAGCTCTCTGCCCTCTTCTGATAAGAGCACTAACTCCACTCATGAGGAACCCACCCTCCTAACTTAATTACCTCCTAATACCATCACAGTGGGGATTAGATTTCATCATATGAATCTTGGGGGAACACAAGCATTCAGTCCATAACACCATGTATGACTTGCTAAGCTAAGGGATAGCCTAACTCCAATTCTGTGGTCTCTTTACCAATTGCCACCCACCAGCCTAAATATGGGAGGACTAGAATCTGATTGGAGAAGGGGGTGGGATGTGGAGTGAGACAGAGGTTTACTTGAAGAGACACAGGCTGAAGTATGTTTACAGGGAAGAGGAGTGTTTTGCTGCCCTTAAGGGAGGGTCCGGAGGGACGCTTACACTCCCTCCTGGTCACGTGAATGGGCTTAGTAGCCTGGAGAATCTTTGGAGAAAACTGACCTGTGTCCCTAGACTTCAAGGGGCACAGAGACCATGCCCCTGGAAATGTCTGAAGGCAAGAGGCTGCCTATGGCCCCAGAGCCGTGGAAAGAGGTTGTGATGAGAGATGTTTGCCTCCTAATGTTGGGCTGTCATGGAGGCCTGGTGGTTCTCCAGGGCCTTCCAGGTGAGGGTCCACACCAGAAAGAGGCTCTAAGCCAGGGGGAAACATGGGGTGTCATTGGAAGGTGAGAAAGAAAACACAGCAGCCAAGCTGGTCAACAGCAGTGTCAACTTGACTGGAGCACAGGGTGCCCAGGTTAAACATTATTTCTGGGCGTGTCATGAGGGTGTTTCTGGAAGAGATCAGCATTTGAATCAGTAGACTGAATGGAGCACATTGCTCTCCCCAATGTGAGTGGGTACCATCCAACCTGCTGAGGGCCTGAATAGAAAGAACAAAACATGGAGGAAGGAAGGATCCATTCCCTTCTTGGCTGCCTGCTGAGCTGTGACTTTGGTCTTCCCTGGCCATTGGACTGGAACTTACATCCTCTGCTTCCCTGGTTCTCAGGTCTTTGCATTTGGACTGGAATGACACCACTGGCTTTCCTGTGTCTCCAGATTGCAGACAACAAATTGTGAGACTTCTCAGCCTCCTAAATGATGCGAGCCAATTCCTCATAATAAATCTTTGGTCTGTTTCTCTGGAGATCTCTCACTAATACAAATTTGTAGGAACTACCTATTTTAGGTCTTCAAAGAGCTCATAAATGTTGTCCACGAGAGAAAATACCAGCAATACTGGCATTTGAAATCTACCACTAAGATGACAGCACAGTACAATTGCAACATCCCAAACCAAGTATGAACTTGCTTCTTAACCTTGCATCTCTCCTCTCCATGCCAACTCTGGAAGAGTTAGAAGAAGCAGTGTAAGTATAGAAACTTAGAAAAAAAGAAGGAGAAACAAAGCAAAACAAGGCACCTTCCTTCTTCACTGAGGTTTCAAGCTTGATTCAAGCTTGAGTTGGGGGCAGAGGAAGTGCCTTCCCCTGGACGACAAGTTCAAGTTTTGATTTGGATGAGATTTAGGTCTGAGGACTGGTTGATAATATGAGGAAGTGAGCAGAGGAGGTCTGAGCTCTGGTTGATTTGTTATCTTCAGCCAGGGAAGGGAAGGGGTATCCTTCAGAACTTGCTTGAAATAGTGGTAAGAAACTGTGAAGTAGTTTCCCCCCAATCTATTTGGTAACCAGTTACATTTGATTTCCTTTGTGATATATTGAGATACGAAAATGCATATAAATATATTCAGTCCTGTATTTGAGCTTTAATTGACATATAGTATGTTTGTTTTATGGACATACCTCTGGAAAATGAGGTACCAGAACACTTGCATAATTCTGAGAAAGAAATTTTGGCATATTTCCCCCAGTAAGGACCTTATATGCTTATATATCAGAGTCTTTGCTCAACTCCAGGAAAGTACTCTTGAAACTATTGGTTGGAATACATCTAGCATTCAGAAATGTTTGGATGTGTTCAAGGCAGGAGCTCTAACGTATGCCTACATGAGTTACTCAATTCTAGTTTATTTTTATTTTTGAAGATACTGAGAAAGACATCAATATTTGTGGAACTGTGAATTCTTTAAATAGTACCTAATCTCTCGCATCCTCAACTTTTTACCTTTTTTTATTATTTTTTTATTTTTTCGGTACGTGGGCCTCTCACTCTCACTGTTGTGGCCTCTCCCGTTGCGGAGCACAGGCTCCGGACGCGCAGGCTCGGCGGCCATGGCTCGTGGGCCCAGCCGCTCCGCGGCATGTGGGATCTTCGTGGACCGAGACACGAACCCATGTCCCCTGCATCGGCAGGCAGACTCTCAACCACTGCGCCACCAGGGAAGCCCCAACTTTTTACTTTTTAATCAATAAAATAGAGACATTAATGCTGAGCTTACAGGAAATGCTGTTAGGATTAAATGAAAGAAAATAACATCTATGAAGGATTGAGCACAGTTTATGGTGGGTACTCAAGAAATGACAGTTACTAACATACACAATTCTCTGCTTGGAGGTAGATGGAGATACTTTTAATACTATAGTTGCAATGCAGGCAAATTGAAAGCTAATTCATTCTACAAACTTTTATTGCACATCTAGATGCTGGGAGTATAAGGTTGAGGAGGTATGGAGTCTACCTCAGGACCTGGCGATATATAATTTATTCTGAAGAAATAGGCATAGAATATCTGTTTAGTTCATTAGGAAAGACACATGCAAGCTGGCAATCCATTGCAGTGTGACAGTTACCATGTACCAGTGTACAAATTGCTCAGACTCACACGTGAATGACTAAGCTATGTGAGGCACTGGAAAGGTAGTAAAACGGTAAAAAGAAAAAAAAGCATCCCAGAGGGAAAGCTTCCGTGGAGTCTTAAAGAATACTGACAAGATGGACACATGGGGAACCAACCACCATCATCTGTGTTGTGACAGAGACGGTCACTGTCGGAAGGGCTGTATTAGCATTGTGGGAGGGGGAGAGGATCACATTTTTAAAGTCTGGACTCTTGACCAAGCTAGAGAAAAATCTGCCAATTAGGTTGTATTTGGATATCAAATCCCCACATTAAATAGACTGGCCGCATCAAACCCAAAGAAATGTTATGAAGACACGCCAATGCAATTCTCTCTACAGATCAGGCAGTGAGCACATTGATCCTCCAAACTTCCCCAGTGAGTAGCCGCCTATGCTCTCTACAGTCTCCAGGAGCAAGGGCACTGTCCCCTCCATGTAGATGGCCTGGAGATGCTCCTTCTGGCACACGTCCCAGCAGGTTATATAGCACTGCCCCATGACTTAATTTGTTCTGCTGAGGTCTGTGCACTTTACCTTGAGCCCAAATAGTATGTGGGTCCACAAGAGTTACTTCCAGGTTATCCCATAGACACTAATGATTAACAGGTATCCCATTAGTAATTAGTGTCTTGTGCAAAGTCCTTTACTTTCAGCTGCCAAATAGGAGTTTTACTTTTCGTTCTTTTTTTAAGTCTTTATTGAATTTGTTACAACATTGTTTCCGTTTTATGTTTTGGTGTTTTGGCCCCGAAGCATGTGGGATCTTAGTTCCCCTACCAGGGATCGAACCCACACCCCCTGCATTGGAAGGCAAAGTCTTAACCACTGGATTGCCAGGGAAGTCCCGAGAGTTTTTCATTGGAGGCATTCCACCAGCAAAGGAGTCATGACCTTCCACCTTCCCCAGAATTAAATGGTGCGTCCCTTGCCCAAAGGGCTGTTTGCTAATTGTACAGAAACTGAAATTGAATTCTTTGTCCCCTTAGCTTACTTACCAGTTGTTACTGGCTAAGATACTGGCTACGTTCAGGGAAAAGCTATGTTAATAATTGCTTCTTAGATAACTGGGGTGGATTGTACAACATTCCCAAATATGAGTAGAGAAGATTAAGTAGATTTAACCCATTGACATCAGGTTTAGCCCTGTGAATTAGAAAGCCCTTCCTTACAAAGGGATTATACCTCCCTGCCCTATTGACACCAGTCCTGGCCATATGACTTCCTTTGGTCGGTGAAATGTGAGAGGAAGTAGCTTCTGACACTTCTGAGCAAAAGCTTTAAAAACTCACATGTGGCTCTGTTATATTCTCCTTTCCCTCTGCCAGGAAACTCACAGTTTCAAAAAGAATTGCTCCTTTATCCTGGATCCAAGAAATGTAATTGACCTGTAGTGAATGTGTAGCATGGCCCAAAAATTAATTTTGATTTTTATAAGCCCCTGACAGTTGGGGGATATTTGTTACTATCACATAACTTAGCCTAAGCTGACTGATACAGACCCTGGGATCTGAGGTCAGCTTTCAGTCTAGTGAAGATTGAAAAACTCAGTTCTCAGAATATATATTTAACCAAAGATGGGTGATACTTATTTGATCAATCTTTGTGACATGGCCTACAGAGAACAAATTTCTAGGTATATTCCTTCAGAATTTGATATTGCTAGTTGATACTACCAATGAGCCTCAGCCATGTTCCAGAGGATCTGGGGGGAACAGAATAGAGAAATTCAGGGTCCACTAGTCACAGCAAGCCAGGATGGACACTCGTCAGTCAAAGTGTGTCATGTTTACATTCAGCCAAAAACTATTCAAAATTCAAATACTATAAGAGTCTTCCCACAATGCACTGGAGCCTTCCTGGAATGGGAATCATGCAGAGGAAGGTGCACACCCTGCTTTAAATAGCATGTGTTTTGTCTACAATATTTCAAAGAACATCTTTGCATTATTTTAAAATTATTACCGAAGAATAAAGATGCTTTGTTATGTTCACTTAAATATATGCAGTATGCTTTTAAATAGATGCAATCCACTTCTAGGGATAACTACCCATATGGTAAAAATCCACTGTTCAGACAGTGGGACTGTTATTGGTTTAATCCTGTCTAACTCAACAGGTCCTAAGGGCACAATTTCGATAACTCTGAGCTATTCAAACATTCAACCATGAGCCAAAAAAGATTAAAAGCATCTCTGCATGGAATCAAGTTTTTAAGGAAATTTAGTCTGCTCAGGTATCCAGAATGGGTCTCTGTAATCATACCTGTATAAAATGAATTTATTTTGTATCTGTATAAAATAAATTTTATCAAGTTTATGAAATTTAAATTATAATTGCTTGTACTATATTCTATTAAAATTTGAAGAATTACAAATACCTAAGATATTACTTTTGGTCTTTTTTCCCCTTTAGAAATACTTCATTACTTATCCTTCAGGCTAGGGGCAGAAAATCTACGGTTTTAGAAATATTGTTATGTGTCCACTAAGAAGAATGGAACTCACAGAGTTTGGCCACAAGAAGATGTATAGACAATCTTTGGTCTATGTCCAAGTTGAACTGATGATTCGCTTGAAAATTACCAATCAGTTGGCCAGAAGTTACAGGACATTCTTTTGATTTATTTAATTCTATAATTAGAATTTACTTTCTTTACATTTTCTTTCAGTTCTTTTTCAAGTTGAAATGGAAATGAACCATAATTTATTCCTTTATGTATCCAAAAGTCTTCATTAGTATCTATATGAGACATCATATGTAACAAATCCTGACTGCTATTGGTAGCACAAAGGTGCCATCTTGATCAAGTTTCTTAACTCATTTGGGTCTCTCTGTGGGGCTAAGAGCAGCTCCCTGGTGAAACTGGTGACCAGGAAAGAAGGAATCCCACGTAAAGCACCTAGCCTGGTGCCAGGCATGTAGTAAATAAATGTTAGGTTTTATTATTGCAATGATTTTATTACTGTTGCTATTTTTATTTGTGTTTAATAATTATCCGTAAGGTGTTTCAAAGAGAAAGCGGGGGATGGAAGGTGTGGAGAAGAGATACACTTTGCCCTTAGCCAGGGTAGAGTCATTCTCAGGACCCTGGAGAAGTGCTGGTAGTATCTGGTGTGCACTTTCCAGACGTTCTGTTCATTTTTCCTTTTATAGATGAGGACACTAAGTCTGAGGGAGGTGAGGAATCTTGGCTAAGTCAACAAAAGTCTTGAATGGGGAGCAAGAATCTGAATTCCTGCCTCCAAAATCCCCACCTCTTTTCCATTACAAAGAGTTTCCAAACTTTTACTAAAGAAACACAAGAAGGCACTGTACAATCTGTTTTGGGATTTTTGGAAAGTTTGATTTGTTGTATAGGCAGCATGTTCATGGTTGTAAATTGAAAGGAAAGACAAAGAAAAGGAATAACATGAAATAGCAGGTTTTTATTGCCTATGTCTTATGATGGCATATAAAATTAGGGAACAATACGAAAAAAAAGGTATATTGCCATAAAAATAATAAGTACACCACTGATGTTTATCACTGTGCTAAACGATAAAAATTCAGGAATATTCCTTCAGAATTCTGAAACTAAACATTTTTAATAATCATTTTTAAATTCTCACTAATATTCAGTCTGTTTATAGCTTTTCAGTAGAAAATGGAACTCTGCGTTCCCTGCAATCCTCTTTTAGTATTGCCTGTTGCATGAAAATGGCTAATTTAAACTATTCTTTTTCTAGCCTGTTCATCAATGTGCAAAGTCCCAAAAGGGTAAAATAAAAATGACAAATTTATTTACACACAAAAGCAGTGGCATCCAAAGTAAAAAGAACAATGCCCAAAGAATAAGAATAAAAATAAACAATGAATTGCAAACCAGCAACAGCAAATCCCAAACAAGAACTTCTGAGAGGAGTCATCAGTATCAGAGGGAAGCATTCTCCCTTCAGTTCTCCCTCTGACCTGGGGCGTTTTGCTACCGAGTTTCAAGGCTGCCCACACATCCATTGCTCCAATCATCCCTTTCCCCTGCTCTTAGCTAAATATCCTAGGCCACAAGGAACACCTGCAAAATATGTGCATTGTGATGGTCCCATTACTTTGCACTAAAAACCAAAGTGGTGAAATATTTTCAAGCCATCTCTTCTTTATCTGTAAAACAGAGAATGGCAATTGAATTTGGTCTTGGGTGGACTGATAGTAAAGGGGAAAATAACCTTTTACGACATATTCACTTCTTTGTAAGAATTCCCTGATAATATGCACCTCTTTGCTACTACAATATAAAGACCTGTGGCAAGGGAAGGTTTTGGTTTGGGTTGCTGTTTGTTAAAGAGTTTCAAGGGATCAAAGTCTTCCAGTTGAGGGAAAGGAATTTCAGCAGTGTTCACCTACACAACGTGCTTCAAGAAGCAGGGAGCTAGAGGGCAGGACTGGAGACAGCTCTCTACGCCTGGTTGTAAGTTTTTATTGCTGAGACCACTGAGACTGGACTAAGTTTACTCTAATAATGCTTTCACTTGCCCTTTCTGGTGACCCGAATTTTGTCACCTGAAAAATCTACTGAGGTCCTTATCTTATAACCTCATAATAAATACAAAATGTGACAGTATTTGGAAACAGTGCCTTTAAACATGTAATTAAGTCTTTGGGGTTGAGCCCTAATTCAATATGACAGGTGTCCTTATAAGAAGAGATTGGGACACAGATGCTCACAGAGTAAGACCACGTGAAGATGCAGCAAGAGGAGGTCTATCCACAAGCCAAGGAGAGAGGCCTCAGAAGAAACCAACCCTGCCGACACCTTGATCTTGGACTTCTGACTTCCAGAATGATGAGAAAATACATTTCTGTTGTTTAAGCCCCCCAGTCTGTGGTACTTTGTTATGGCAGCCCTGGCAATTAATATATCCATCTTTAACAATTCTAATGAAAGAATATTTTCTTACCCAAAATTCTTAAGGCTAACGTTTACCGAGTGCTTACTATGTGATAAGAGCACCACACTGGCATCTCTATACCTGAGTGTTTATATCTGTAAAACAGGATATTAATCATGCCTGCCAAGTTATAGTGAGGATTGAATTAAATAAGCTATTTTAACTGCTGGGTGATCATTATCATCCCTACCCCCTCACAGTAGTCCTGCAAGGTATTTTTATCCCCATTTTACAGATGACCACCAAGCGCCAGATCCTACTCACCCAACCAATGGGCAAACTGAAACTCACACTCTCCCAAGTATTTAAATAATTAAGCAACAACTTGGTTAAAGAAGAGGACACTGAGGCCCAGAGGCAGACAGGGCATTGGGACATCAAGAGGTGAATGACCGGCTCAGGGTCACACACAGCCCAGTAGGTGGCTGGTGGGTGTTAGATGGAGGGTCTGACTCCAGACCTCACATGTTAACCATTGCAACGCACTGTTCCTTCCTTGCCTGTGCATGGAATTGTCAACCGTGGTGAACCTCAGCCATCAGAATCAGTGGTTGAATGAAGGACACAACAGTTTATAACGTGATGTTTAAAACTTGAACCAGGGGGCTTCCCTGGTGGCGCAGTGGTTGAGAATACACCTGCCGATGCAGGGGACGCGGGTTCGTGCCCCGGTCCGGGAAGATCCCACGTGCCGCGGAGCGGCTGGGCCCGTGAGTCGTGGGCGCTGAGCCTGCGCGTCCGGAGCCTGTGCTCCACAAAGGGAGGGGCCACAACAGTGAGAGGCCCGCGTACCGCAAAAAAAAAAAAAAAAAAAAAAATCTTGAACCAGGATTTCTACTCATCTTAATTTAAGCCATTCATATTTTTTAGTAGTGTGCTCATTCTCTACTTTGTACCTATTCACATATTTATCTGCTGAATGAATGAGTTTGGACTTCTCACTTTAGTTTTATGTATTTTAAAAGATGTTATCACTGTCGCTAGCTACTCCCACTCAACAGGTGAGTTTTTACACAATGGAATTAGATCATGAGATACACCTCTGCCCCAGGAAAACCCATCATATTTCCATCTGTGTGAAACTGGAGGAGACTCCTCCTTGATATGCAGAGAAAATTTACTGTCTTGTCTCTAACATTCAGTCCCTGCCCCATTCAGAAGTGGAGCCCATCCAGAGAGCTGACCCAAAGGACCTCAAGCAGGGCGCAGGAGCCCAGGCTCTGGGTACTCTGCAAGGCTGTGTACATAGGACCACTCACTGCCACCTGTTCTCACCTCAGGTATCAGCTGAGCCTACGAGCTGCACCCCAGTTCCTGTACTTCCAGCCTATCTCCTGCTGGTTTCTGCCCATCTGGGGTGTGGGTATACATATATATATATTTTTAATTTATTTATTATGTATCTATTTCATTTTCCAGAACATGTTACTTTAAAATATTGTTCAATTTGGAAGCAGAACTAAAGAACATGCCTCTGATCCTTTTATTACCCAGTCTGAACACTTCCAGGCTTCCTGAGGCAAAGCCACTGGCAGGGAGTAACGAAAGAGGGATTTGTCAACGTGTCAGGAACTGGCCTGAAGCTTGGTTGGCTCACTAGTGCCTGGAATGATGACACCAAGGCAAAGACTTCATGGCAGCAGCCTGGGTTCTCTGGAAGGTCAGACTGACACAAGCGCCAACCCCTCACCTCACACTTGGCTCATGTAAGATGCAAACAACAGAAATGACAAAGGCAGGTTTTAATCTGTTGGGATAAGTGTTCTAAAGATGAAGTGAACTGAGAATCACCCTGGTAAGTGGAAAATTTTAATTATCTCTCTGAGTACATCAGGTAACAAATAATTTTTCCATATTCCCCTCCTGAAATTAAAACCAAGTGAACTTGGGTCATGAATCTTTTAGCTAATGAAGTACTTTGCTAGCAGGAGGTTCAGCCAGAAAGGGACAGAAATGTTTTTAAGTTTTTGAAGTAATTCTCTCACCACAAAAGGAAAAAAACCTTCCCTCTTAAAAATGTTCTAATTGTACCTGTGATCAAATTATAACTGGTTTGCTCTAAATTCAATACACTCTTGGCTGTGTATCAAGTAGTTTAACAGCGTTTCTCCAGGTTTTTTTAACCTCCATAAAATATTAATTTTTTTTTCCCTTTTAAACATCGTTCCAATCAGCTTGGTTAATGTGATGAGGCGCGTGTGGTCGGGTAACGAGAGCTGTGTTATTACCACCAAATGCTCCGCACGATACAGCACAGTCTTTCAGAAGCAAAAGGCACATTGAAATAAAATCAGACTAAAAGTGTTCTTCTATGTTTACGTCTCACAATAGCAATCACCACCACCGTGCAGGGGCGTTTCTTAGCAAGGACTTACTGGCTGAGGTTAACTGCCTAGAGTACAGTAGAAGGCCACCAATTCTTCTCAGCCACTCATTAATCCCCAGGAAATCTCCTGAACCCTGAGGGTCATTGTTCAGTCCTTTAGAGGTGATTTTCCAAGTATTTTGAGTACTTGTTCTTTCCTGAACACCTACAGCCATCCAGATAATGTTTGTATAAAGAAAGATTCTTTTTTCTTAAAAGTGGATTGAATTCAGCCTCCCCGTAAGGGCATCTTAAAGGCCAGTGGCTCAGAGAAAGCCACTTTAATTGCATTTTGTCTTCTCCCTTTCTCTAAGGGACCAAGAGAATGGAGAAGCTGAGGGAAAGTAGGGGAGGGAAGGAGACTAGGAGAAGGCAGAGGATCCCAGACCCCAAATCCCTCCCTCTCCCAGGAATCATCCTGTAAAGGACATAAGAGCTGCGGGGCTTCTGAGGAGTAAGGAAAGGCCTGCTCGGGACACGAGGAGGTCAGCACGAAGGAAGCAGAGTGCCTCGGTCAGAGCCACAGGTTCCCCCTGCCAACCACACAGCCAGGGCCGGGGCAGCAAGGGGCACGGGCCAACTAGAGACTAAGGTTCAACTCAACAGGCGGAAGGCAATCCCACCAATTTCCTTCAGCAAATCCGGGGGATTTCTGTCAACAGAGTCCCAAGCATGCATGATTTAACACTGTACGCATTTGAACAGTAAAAACTAATTTGACTATTTATGGCAATAAATAAAATTAGAGGCCAAGGTTCAACTCAGCAGACAACCCTACTGATTTCCTTCTGCAAAACCAAGGGATTTCTATCAACAGAGTCCCATGCACACGTTTTAATATTGCAAAAATTTGAATAGTAAAGGCTAATTTGTCAGTTTATGGCAATAAAGAAAATTAAAATTTTCATCTGCTTTGCCAAGAAAGATTTTATATTTCACCTCAACATTTAATATTTTCTGGATCAGGTGTCTGATATTAAGAAGTTGTATAAGTAACAGAGATTATTTTAAAACCACAAATTAGTTACAGTTGTCCAATGTTAACTTATTGGGGTGTTCTAAGTACCATGTATGTTTTAAGTATCATGTGTGTATGTGTGACAGAGAGAAGAGGGGAGGAAAAAATAAAGAAAGAGCAAGAGGAGAGAGAGGAAAGAATCTTCTTCTGAGTCAAAGTGGCGTCGTATATTCTATGTGTTAGTATCCCTTCTTTCAAATCATTTCTCTATGGCTTATTAGTGCCCCATAGGAAAAACGTGTCAAATGAAAATAAGGGTCTTCTGAACAGATATTGTTAAAAATAAGTATATCCCTATTATGACTTAAAACTATTAGGTTCTCTTCTTAGTCATTTAAAATCAGACGAAAGACTGGATACATAGAAAAGACAGATATTTTGTTTATAAGTTTTAAAAAAAAGTGAAGCCTGTCTCAAAGGACCAATGGCTTTCTAAAGTCATATCACAGAAAAATCCCTACAGATTCTTCCTTTGGATGAGAGAAGAAAGGAAAACTATTTTCATAATCAGACACATACCAAATTGCCCTACATCGACATTCAGGAGATCCCTGGCTCCCTTACAATGTAGTGATGGGTTTCCCATATAAATTTATTTTAAATCAGTCCAGTGCAAGTCAGCAAGCAGTTGAATGGGCATCTGGTCGGAGAAGAGTCCAGCCCCTGTATTTTCACTAGGAGTGTAGAATGAATTGTGACACCCTAAATGCAAAGGGAATGATGGGAGTTGACTATTCAACCAGAGCAGAGCCAAGGGAAATTTCTATTAAATGTTTCCTAATTTGACAATGTCTACACAAGCAAAATTATAGTCTTGGGTAAAGCACATTGCATTATTTCTATATCTTGGGCGTTGACATAAATACATAGACAAGTCAGTAATTCAGTCAAACAAAAGTAGTGTTGGGTTCAGTCTTTATAATGATTTGGTAACTGGCATGAATTTAATCATAAAATACCTCAAACCAAGCCTGGGGTCAAGAACGCAGGTTGAAGGAGGTGTTCTTGCACCGTCTGACTCTAGGATTTCTAATTCAGAAAGAAGCAAACAGTTTAGCTCAATTGCACTTCCTTTGCCCAAAAAGACTCCGAGTCCCCAAGTGTGAGAAGGAGAAATGCCTTCCATGGCTGACTTTAGTCCTGTTCACAGCCACCCTGTCCCCGAAGGCTACACAGTGACTAGAAGTAGCAGAGTCTGTTGAAACCTGCAAAGTTGTGATAAAAACAGTTGGACCAGGACTTCCACAATAACTGTTTGGCTGGGTAGGTACAGTTAATTATTATGTTTTTCTTCACCCTTTCAGAATTCATAAACTCTGCCTCAAGGTCAAGGCATGATTTTTCTGTACTTTTAACAGGTCATTTATTCTTAAAATGTTTGGGGATTATTTTTTTTAGAGAGAGAGTGAAATAGCTATGTAACTCTAGGGAAAAACCAACAACTCAATTTGAAGCGATGGTAAATGGGGAAAAAAAAGTTTGTTTTTCTTAAATATTTCATTCATTTTTCACCCTGGGATTTTTTTAAAGCTGCATGTTTGGGATTATTATTATATGCCAGGTGTCTTGCTAAGAACTTTCATACCTTATCTTTAGTTTTCACAACAACCATATGAAGAAGATATTTCATTACCATTCTCATTTTACATACTGGAAGTTAGAAAATTTCAAAACCTTTGCAGGAGTCATGTAACTAGCTAGACACAGAGCTGAGATATGAATTCAGGTCTGTCTTAACTCCAAATCTCTTTATCCTAATTATTGTGTAATTTTGCAACTGAATCATGTTTCTGAGGTAGATTGACTCAGATAACAAAATGAGATTTGCCTGCTATCTCTGATAGCAGATTTCCCTGCTATCACGTTGAAAGGATGATATTTAATATCGACACTAAATTAGATATTTATTTTCTTTTCATTTTCTTTGCTTTTGCTAAGAGCCTCATGAAATAAAAAGTTTCTTTTCAAAAGACAACGACGATTTCTTTCCCAACTCTATTTCACCTTAAGGGAATCTTGTATAATTAAGGAAGACATTGGCTACCCCCCATTTTCACCCAAGAAAAACTTTTCTAAAGCACTAGAGCTTAGTAGTGACATGTTGATATTATGATGGCTGCCTATCAACCCTAGTGTAGTACTAACACTTTTAACCAGAAAATTCACATTATCAATGTAGAAACGCCATATTATAAATTCAACCCTTTTGGTCCCCTTGGAAATGTTCAACTGTTTACATCTTTGTAAATGGATCGTTCATATTGTACCAATAGCATCACCTTCCTGCTTCCATCACACACACACACACACACACACACACACACACACACACACACACACCCTGATCTCATTCTTAGAGGGAGAAATAATGAATAGGGTATTTGAATAAGCAGCTAATTAAATGCACTTAGCCTTCATTGCTATCAGCTTTCTATTCAGCTTAATGTATATTCCTTTACCTATGTAATCAAGGAGTATACCCACACCGTCAACACCTCAGCCCAAATAATCAAAGCAGCTCCTGGATAATAAAGAAACAATATGCAAACAAAGTGTATCTATATCCTTATGAATTTATGTATGGCTCAGATTTCTTAGATATTCTTTCTATGAATTTCTGATCCAGTCATCATTCTACCTCCACCCAAAAAAGAGTGAAACATCCTTGAATAGTTTCTTATGCCAGTTTATGCTATTTACTCACAATCTAAACATTTATTTAATAAGCGTTTCATGTAATTTTTAGAAGAATCTTCATGAGAAAATGTAACAAAGCAGCATACATAGTGGAATGAAAGAAAATGGGTTCTCTTTTAAAAGAGTATATTTTTAAAGTTCAACTTTATCCATTAAAATGTCTGTTTCGGCCGTCTGAATGTTTCTTTCACAGGGAAACAGAAGAAAATCCCAACTTGTTTTACAAATATATTTCACATTAATTACCAGATCACCATCAGTCTGGAAAGAATTGTTGTTTTACCAAGTTTCAATAAGTATGAAATGATCCTTGAGGAATGAATGCATAATAAAAATCAAATTGGAGTTGCCTTGTTTCCCAAACGCAAACTTGTTAATCTGTGGCCCGTTTATATCCCACAATTCTGAAGGGGAGAATTAGGTCAGGAATGGATGTGGCTGAGAAACGGAGGTTGAAGAAAAAGGATATGACATTTCTCAACCAAGCCCAAAGTATTATGAAAATACATAATGCAATGTGACGCCCTTCCTCATAAAACAGTGACCAGTACAATTATAATAAATATACCAGTGTCAGCGGTTAAAGGCCAGGCAAGATAGTCACGGGGAAATTACTTTCTTAGATAAATAACACATTGCAGATTTATATTTATGTATTTTCACTAGAGTTGATAATGGGCGAAGGTCTATGTACATTGCAAACATTCAGGGTATAAAATCTTTTTAACCAGATGCACTGTGTGCCAAGGAAACAGAACAGTGAAAATAAAAATCAGGAAAAGGTACTGATTTTGAAAAAGTTTAAAAATGTGTTTAGCTTTCTTTTATTTTATACCAGTGTACTAACTGCTAACTAAAAATTGAAACTATCAATGTAAAAATGCCATAGTATAACAAAACCACCCCTTGCCATTTTAATGTGATCCAATATCTCTCTTGGCAACACAGCCTTTAAAAAGTGCCAAGATTTATTGCTTTGGGAAAATATAATAGACTATAAATCAAGCTACGATAACAACTATGAAAACTTCTCTTACTATTTTCCACCTCGGGGCTCACCTCTGCCCAAGGAAGCCCTGGAAACCTTTCTACTCAATAGACTGTGTTTCCAAACAGTTATTTATCACACCTTGTGATAAGGTGGCCTAACCATTGCAGCGAAGTGTCTTGATTTGTTTTCACTTATAGTTATGAGAACAAAGGAAACTTTGATTCACTGGGTTGGGATGAAATGTATCCATATCATAGCAATATTAGGACCTTTTAATTGTCTCTCCATAAGAAAAGATTAAAATGCCTTAGTTATGCGAGATTAAATGCTCATTCGGTAATTGCAACAGACAGTATGGTTTCAGAGTGGGAGAATTAAATTAAAAGAAAGACAACTCTGGAAAATGTACTAGTGGTAGAATTAGAGAATGTTTCATCAGATCCTGATGTCTCTACAGTAATGAATCTGCCAAAAGATAATAATATTTTAGTGAAAGGTGTGATTGGATGTCACATTATTTATTAACTGTTACCCTAAAATATCGCTTTTGTCTTATTATTAAGAATGGTCAGGGAGGGCAGCCGGGATGCCTGACACAAGGCATGAAAATTGGACTGTGTCCATCACAGACCCTGGAGGCGTGAGCTCCACGATCGGTGGTGGAACTCACTACCACAGCCCACGGACTAGAAAGGTCTCAGTCAAGAGGAAATCAACAGTAACACAATAATAGTGGGGGACTTTAACACCTCACTTACACCAATGGACAGATCATCCAGACAGAAAATTAATAAGGAAACACAAGCTTTAAATAACACAATAGACCAGATAGACTTAATTGATATTTATAGGACATTCCATATAAAAACAGCTGTTTACACTTTCTTCTCAAGTGAACATGCAACATTCTCCAGGATAGATCACTTCTTGGGTCACAAATCAAGCCTCGGTAAATTTAAGAAAATTGAAGTCATATCAAGCACCTTTTCCAACCAAAATGCTATAAGATTAGAAATCAATTACAGGGGAAAAAAATGTAAAAAACACAAACACATGGAAGCTAAACAATACGTTACTAAATAACCAAGAAATCACTGAAAAAATCGAAGAGGAAATCAAAAAATACATAGAGGCAAATGACAATGAAAACACAATGATCCAAAAACCTATGGGATGAAGCAAAAACAGTTCTAAGAGGGAAGTTTATAGCAATACAATCCTACCTCAAGAAACAAGAAGGGCTTCCCTGGTGGCACAGTGGTTGAGAATCTGCCTGCCAATGCAGGGGACACAAGTTCAAGCCCTGGTCTGGGAAGATCCCACATGCCGTGGAGCAACTAGGCCTGTGAGCCACAACTACTGAGCCTGTGCATCTGGAGCCTGTGCTCCACAACAAGAGAGGCCGCAACAGTGAGAGGCCTGTGCACCGCGATGAAGAGTGGCCCCCGCTCGCCGCAACTAGGGAAAGCCCTCACACAGAAACGAAGACCCAACACAGCCAAAAATAAATAAATAAATAAATATTTTTTTAAAAAAAGAAACAAGAAAAATCTCAAATAAACAATCTAACCTTACACCTAAAAGAACTAGAGAAAGAAGAATAAACAAAACCCAAAGTTAGTAGAAGGAAAGAAGTCATAAAGATCAGAGCAGAAATAAATGAAATAGAAACAAAGAAAACATTAGCAAAGATCAATAAAATTAAAAGCTGGTTCTTTGAGAAGATAAACAAAATTGATAAACCTTTAGCCAGACTCATCAAGAAAAAGAGGAAGAGGACTCAAATCAATAAAATTAGAAATGAAAAAGAAGTTACAATGGACACCTCAGAAATACAAAGCATCATAAGAGACTACTACAAGCAACTATATGCCAATAAAATGGACAACCTGGTAGAAATGGACAAATTCTTAGAAACATATAACCTTCCAAGACTGAATCAGGAAAAATAGAAAATATGAACAGACCAATCACAAGTAATGAAATTGAAACTGCGATTAAAAATCTTCCAACAAACAAAAGTCCAGGACCAGATGGCTTCACAGGTGAATTCTATCAAACATTTAGAGAAGAGCTAACACCCATTCTTCTCAAACTCTTCCAAAAAACTGCAGAGGAAGGAACACTACCAAACTCATTCTAGGAGGCCACCATCAGCCTGATACCAAAACCAGACAGAGATATTACAAAAAAAGAAAATTATAGACCAATATCACTGATGAATATAGATGAAAAAATCCTCAACAAAATACTAGCAAACAGAATCCAACAACACAGTAAAAGGCTCATACACCATGATCAAGTGGGATTTATCCCAGTGATGCAAGGATTCTTCAATGTATGCAAATCAATTAATGTGATACACCATATTAACAAAATGAAGAATAAACACCATACGATCATCTCAATAGTTGCAGAAAAAGCTTTTGACAAAATTCAATACCCATTTATGATAAAAACTCTCCAGAAAGTAGACATAGAGGGAAACCACCTCAACATAATAAAGGCCATACATGACAAAGCCACAGCAAACATCATTCTCAATGGTGAAAAAGTGAAAGAAATTCCTCTGAGATCAGGAACAAGACAAGGATGTCCACTCTCACCACTATTATTCAACATAGTTTTGAAACTCCTAGCCACAGCAATCAGAGAAGAAAGAGAAATAGGAATCCAAATCGGAAAAGAAGTAAAACTGTCACTGTTTGCAGATGACATGATACGATACATAGAGAATCCTAAAGATGCCACCATAAAACTACTAGAGCTAATCAATGAATATGGTAAAGTTGCAGGATACAAAATTAATGCACAGAAATATCTTGCATTCCTGTACACTAACGATGAAAGATCAGAAAGAGAAATTAAGAAAACAATCCCATTCACCATTGCAACCAAAAGAATAAAATCCCTAGGAATAAACCTACCTGAGGAGGTCAAAGACATGTACTCAGAAAACTATAAGACAATGATGATAGAGATCAAAGATGACACAAACAGGTGGAGAGATATACCATGTTCTTGGACTGGAAGTATCAATATTGTGAAAATGACTATACTACCCAAAACAATCTCCAGATTCAATGCAATCCCTATCAAATTACCAGTGGCATTTTTTACAAAACGAGAACAAAAAATCTTAAAATTTGTATGGAGATACTAAAGCAGTTTTGAGGGAAAAAAATGGAGCTGGAGGAATCAGACTCCCTGACTTCAGATTATACTACAAAGCTACAGTAACCAAGACAATATGGTACTGGCACAAAATTAGAAATATAGATCAATGGAACAGGATTGAAAGCCCAGAGATAAACCCACACATCTATGGTCAACTAATCTATGACAAAGGAGGCAAGGATATACGATGGAGAAAAGACAGTCTCTTCAATAAGTGGTGCTGGGAAAACTGGACAGTTACATGTAAAAGAATGAAATTAGAACACTCCCAAACACCATACACAAAAATAAACTCAAAATGGATTAAAGACTTAAATGTAAGAACAGACACTATAAAACTCTAAGAGGAAAACATAGGCAGAACACTCTTTGACATAAATCACAGCAAGATCTTTTTTGACCCACCTCCTAGAGTAATGGAAATAAAAACAAAAATAAACAAACAGGACCTAATGAAACTTAAAAGCTTTTGCACAGCAAAGGAAACTATAAACAAAACGAAAAGACAACCCTCAGAATGGGAGAAGATGTTTGCAAACGAATCAATGGACAAAGGATTAATTTCCAAAATATATACACAACTAATGCAGTTCAATATTAAAAAAACAAACAACCAATTAAAAAAGGGTCAGATGACCGAAATAGACATCTCTTCAAAGAAGACATACAGATGGCCAAGAAGCACATGAAAAGCTACTCACCATCACTAATTATTAGAGAAATGCAAATCAAAACTACAGTGAGGTATCACCTCACACCAGTCAGAATGGCCATCACCAGAAAATCTACAAACAACAAATGATGGAGAGGGTGTGCAGAAAAGGAAACCCTCTTGCACTGTTGGTGGGAATGTAAATTGATACAGCCATTATGGAGAACAGTACAGAGGTTCCTTAAAAAATTAAAAATAGAATTACCATATGACCCAGCAATCCCACTACTGGGCATAAACCCAGAGAAAACCATAATTCGGAAAGACACATGCACCCCAATGTTCATTGCAGCTCTATTTACAATAGCCAGGACATGGAAGCAAACTAAGTGTCCATCGACAGATGAATGGATAAGGAAGATGTGGTACATATATACAATAGAATATTACTCAGCCATAAAAAGAAAGGAAATTGGGTCATTTGGAGAGACTTGGATGGATCTAGAGACTGTCATACAGAGTGAAGTAAGTCAGAAAGAGAAAAACAAATATTGTATATTAACGCATATATGTGGAATCTAGAAAAATAGTGAAGATGAACCAGTTTGCAAGGCAGAAATAGAGAGACAGATGTAGAGAACAAACATGGACACCAAGGGGGGAAAGTGGGGCAGTGGTGGTGGGATGAACTGGGAGATTGGGATTGACATATATACACCAATATGTATAAAATAGATAACTAATAAGAACCTGCTGTATAAAAAATTAAAGAAAAAAAAAACTTATGGTTACCAAAGGGAAAAGGGAGGGAGGAATAAATTAGGAGCTCGAGATTAACATATACACACTACTATATATAAACAAGGTCCTACTGTACAGCACAGGGAACTATATTCAGTATCTTATAATAACCTATAATGGAAAACAATCTGAAAAAGAAAAAGTGATTCAGTTATATATATATATATATATATATATATATATATATATATATATATACACATAAATGAATCGCCTTTCTGTACACCAGAAACTAACAGAAAAAGCAAAAAAGAAAAGAAATGAAAGTATTATTTATCTCATAAATAGTTTTTAAAATATTGAGTACATGTTGAAACGACCATATTCAGGATGTGGGTTAAATAAAATATATTAATAAAATTAATTCCTTCTGGTTCTTTTACTTTTTTTAAGGTGGTTACTAGAAAATGTAAAATTGCTTATGTGACTCACACCTGTGGTTCACACTATATTTTATTTATTTATTGCAGAACAGACACACATCCTGGTGTTATCATTCCCAATACACGTCCCTGAGGACAGCACACCTTCTGTGTCCCTCTCACGTCTTCTTTTGATTGTCTACGATTTTGCTTTTTGTTCTTGAAGGATTAAGTAAACATGTTTTGAAAATAATAGGAAATTGAACAAACATCAGGGGATCTGGCGCATGGTTCTTACTATTTTACTGAGATGACCTGGGCTCCTCTTCTGTTAAATAAAAAAATGGAACTGAGCCAGATCATCATGGGGTCCCTTCCAGCATTAACGCCCCCATGTCCCTACTGCATGTGGGAAAGTGCACTTCAGTCACTGGGAAAGCTATGTAAAAATGGTCCTAGAAGAATCTCCTCCCCATTCCTCAGGGATGACTTGTTAAAAATTATGAATTAGTACATGAATTAGTATCAGCCCTCCAAATAGCAATGGACTAGAGTAAGGGAAATGTGTTCCACAGTGGAGAGATCTGATGACCTAGACCAGAGGTCGAGCTCGGTGGGCGCGGTCAGTCCTGACTCGGCCTGACGTCCTGAGCATCCTGCATCCTGCTGTGGTGCCATGAGCCGTTCCCCAAAGCACCCCAGAGGCAGGAAGCATTTTGGCCATGCTGGGTCACTGGGGGGAGCAGCCCATGGGAAGCAGGACTGCCCTGAGGGTGTGAAGTGAAGGCTGCAAATCACAGCCGCTGGGCCCCGGCGACCAGCGTCCATTTCCCGCCACAGGTGTGAGCATCCGAGCCGCACATTCTCATGGCTGCCACACTGTGGGCCCGAGGGGTCTGCTCCTGATGCTTAGCTTGAGCTACCCCACCTGGGGGAACCACCCTTCCCCGGAGGTCCACGTTGGAAAGGGTGCTTCTCTCCTTGGCCTCCAGGAACACAGCATCTACTTGTGAGGTCCCAGACACAGAGAAAGTCACCAAGCCCAGCCAGATTCAGCTTCTTCATTCTGAAACATTGAAAGCTCCCTTGGACCTCTGTTGAACCCTCCCAAATCTTACTAGTGCTTTGTGACGTTTTTAAAAATAAAACTCTATTTTTATGCACAACAAGAGCTATCCTTTAAGAAGTTGAGAACGATGGAAATCCCAAATTAAAAAGGCGTAATGCTGCTCTGTCGGCTGTTCCAGCTCTCTCTGTGTAAGCCACCGCTCTCCAGAGAAACAGAAGCAACAGAATGTGTATGTGTGTGTGCATATGTACATATACATAAGTAGATATACATATACCTATAGAGAGAAAGGGAGGGAGAGAGACAGAGAAATCTGGAGCTGTACTTTGAGGAATTAGCTCACAGGATTGTGGAGATTCAGCTCCAGAATCTGCAGGCTAGGCTGTCAGGCTGAAGACCGGGGAAGAGCTGCAGTTCCAGTCCCAGGGCTGTCGGCTGTCAGAATTCTTTCTTGCGGGGTGGTGGTCAGACTCTGTCCTACTCAGGCCTTCAACTGGTTGGAAGACTCCCACCTTCACTGTGGAGAGTCATCTGCTTCACTCAAAGTCCACCCATTGAGATGTTAATCTCATCCAAGAACCACCTTCACAGAAACATCCAGTAGGTTGGGCTAAATATCTGTCCACGGTAGCCTGGCCAAGTTGACACACAGAATTAACCCTCACGGTTTCTAAATGGACTCATCACTTAAGACCCAGCTGACTGAATACCTGGGATAAAAACTACAACATCATTTTCAGAGAAAAGATAAAAGAAATGAAATAAGTCTGCAGATAAAAATGGACTCTTCCAAGGCCCAGACGTGAAGACAAAGAAGCCACGGTAGAACCAATCAGGAAGAATGATTTCTTTACATAATAAAATCATTTCACCATTTCAGCTTTTTTTCAAATTGGGGCAAGTGAATAACTATACCAAAAACAAAAGATTGTTTAATAAAATATTAACTCAAGCCCATGCACAATTGTATTATAGGGTGTCATTGTTAGTTTTATATGTCAACTTACTTATGCTACAGCGCTCAACTGTTGGGTTAAACACCAGCCCAGATAATGCTGCGAAGGTGTTTTTAGGTGTGATAAACATTTAAATCAGCAGACTTTGAGTAAAGCAGATGACCCTCCATACTGTGGGTGGGCCTCATCCAATAAGTCCTCATCCAAGTTGGAGGACTTAAAAGTCTTAGGTCCTTGGAGAAAGAGAAAATTCTGCCTCCAGACTGCCTTCAGACTTGAGATTGCAAACATTGACTTCTGCTAAAATTTCCAGCCCAGAGATGCAAAAGCACTCTGTGAGGAGACCAAAGGCAGACAAAATAAAAATATGATTATTAATTTTAAAAAATAAAATAAACTTTCCAGCCTGCTGACCTGCCCTGCCAGATTTACCAGCCTCCACAATCACACAAGTCAATTTTTATAAATCTTTCTCTCTGTCTCTCTCCCACTTTGTCACTCTCTTGTCTCTCTCTCTATATATATATATGTATACACACATGCTATTGGTTCTGTTTCTCTGGCGAACCCTGACTAATACAGTGGTGAAGGGGTTTATGGCACCAATGGGCCCAGTATCTAAAGTACTTCTCCTCCAAAATAGGTGTGCTGGTCTATAAACAATCTTTATATCTTATTTTTTTAATGTATATATTAATGCTTATTTATTTTTGTTACAAACTTTAAGACATACTTGTGTTAAATTCACAACTGACCAGCACAAAACTCCAGGAAGAGGAAACTGAGATTGCCTGAGAGGAAACTGAGATTGCCTGAGATACGTTCACTGACTCCCAGACAGCAAGCACTTTTTGCGTGACTGAAGTTTACCAATTAATCAGAGAGGTTTGTATACTCTCCTAAGCATCAGAAAAGACGTAAGCTCTGTAAGTACAACATGGTAGGTGGACAGCATTCCTTAGCTGATAACCAGAGGAGGAGAGACATTTGGCTGGCTTTCACCAACCTCTACTGCCCATGTCTCTTATCCAGCAAGTTTTAAAGAACTCCAAGAAACAGAATTTACTGACTTCCCCGGTAGCTAATTCCAGAACACACAGCACCCACCTGCATGCTAGAAATGATGTTCAGTGGATGACACAAACTACTGAAGTGAGTTCCTCGTTCAGTTAATATTATGGTAAAACCAAATATGCACATGCAAAATTATTAAAGATTTGTTTACATGGGACTCTGATATTTGCCATGAAAATTCCTACAATTAAAATTTGACTGAAAAAAAAAAGATTTTTTTCTCCCCTTTCAAAATCAGTTTCAAGAAACCCTTGATAGAATCAGCTAGTTAATTCTTGGCCTCTTTAACTAACACCACATTTGAAGTCATGTGCCATAAATCAGTTTCAGTTGAGATATTAAAATCAGATTATAACAGAAAAGCCTTGCAAATATTTGCCTCCAAATGAGTTTAAGAATAAGTATATATTCAGTAATTCATCCATATTTAGCAGATATTAATAAGACAAAGCATCGCTTTAAATTCACTTACCATTTAATACAAAGGAGGAAATAGGAAAGTGGGCCTGATTAGCTTGTTTATTCTTGGGCTTGGTAATACCTTATTAAAATCTGCAGTTCAAAATTGATATAATCAGTCAAATGTCAGAAGAAATATTTATTCTGTAAATGAAGCTTGAGTTAATAGAACTTTAATTTGAAGTATTTTACATTTTCTTTTCCTCCATAAGGAAACTGGAAAGGGGGTGGGGAAGTCTTGATAGGAATGTGAAATGAACAGAGGTCTGAATGTCCCTTCCAGATCTGTGCTGACACTAGAGGTCAGCAACCTTCCAGAAATGATATCTCCAATCTTCATTTACTCACTGTAATTTACGAATTTTTTTGTGACAAGAACCACGGAATTTTAGGTCAGCAAGTGGTCTTACTAATGACCTAATCTGCTGGGTTTTTTTAGAGGAAAAGGGAGTGAGGTCTAGTGAGATCCAGAGACTTGGCTGGTCTCACCCTTACACAGACGCAGGACTGAACTGAGGATGCTGGGAGCTGGTCAGTAATACTTAGCGATGGGGATATTCATAGCCACCAAGTTACAGAGGAATTAGGCACTACCTCCTGTAAATGTAGACTAATAATGTTGGAAGGGACAGGGGAAGGAGAGGAGGAGTTACAGGCTTAGAAAAAACATGGTTCCTGGAGAAAAGACAGGGATGAAAGAAAGAGCTAAGAAATCTGCCAACGGCTTAGGGAATGCCAATTTCACAGGTTCCACTACCTCTTCTCTCTTGACCTCCTCTCCACGGGGGTCTGGGGCTTGGACACTGGCTTCATTTCTTTCTAAATTCCAGTGAAAATTCCCATAGAGAAACCTTCTCCAGTGTCTAATTCATCCAGCTCTTTACTAGGTTCATAGCGCTCAAAGTGACCTCGTGACCCACCCCTGGCCTGCCAGCCAGGATCCTCATTCTCATCGTGGCCTTGGGCCAAATAATCATCACACACACACACACACACACACCCCACACACACACACCCGCCTTCCTTGTGCTGCAGCGCATAAGAAAGGAACATCAGCTGCAGGAATTGTGGAGAAGTGGCTAAGCCCTGGGCCTTGGGAGACCACACGGTTTTTTGGAATTCCTGCCCTGCCAGTAGCTATGCAGCTTTAGGCAAGTTACTTAGCTGTTTTAAACCTTCGTTTTCTCAAGTTTAAAATGAGGATTGTATTAGTACTGGCCTCCCAAGTTTTCAAATGTATTAAAAGTAAGATGTACATATGGGTTTGTTTGTAAGCGGAAGATATTTGACTCAGACTGTCTTATTAAAAAAAAAAAAAAAAATGGGACTAGGGTGGGGAGGGAAAGTCTAGGGCATGTTGCTGCCAATCCAGGCTCTGCCCTTCTCACTGCAGCCCTTCCTGAACTCACCACCTCCCTGACTGAGTCCAGGAGAGGAGAGTGTCGATGCCTCAGCATCCCAGGTAATCCCCCCGGGACTCCTGCTATCTCTGCCCTTACTATAGGCTGCTCCTCCAACCAATAAAGAGGGGAAGAGAGGAGAGCCCCGACAGGTCTAGCTGTGTGCTTGGCACGTGGCTGAGACGTCAATAAACGCCCGCTGCCCTTCTCGTTGTCATTATGGAAGTCACAGTCCCCTCCAGCTCGCTCACTCACAGCAACCTGCTTGGTTTTGACTGACGAAGGAATGAATGTTCACAGAAGTTAAGAAATCTGTCCCCAGGATCTGGAGTGTGGACTCACACTGTGTCATTCTCAAGTCTCCCATGACCACTAGGCCGTGCACTCTGCTTAATCAATACATGAGGCACGTCAGGAATGGCTCAAAAGGCTCCTCTCTACTGAGAAAGCAACCCTGCAGGAAGGGAAATTAGCTGTGGTACTCAGATTGATGCTGGGTCAGAATAAAGGCAAAATAATTGGTGCATAATTTGTTTAAGATGGAAAGATACTTTTTTTTTTTCAAATGTCTAGATAGGTTGTCTACAAGACACCAAGTACTCAATTCATATTTTATTGATAAAATCTACCCAATTCCAGTATTTTCAGTACCACAGAGGACCTTAATGCAATGATTTTGAAGAAAAATTAACCTCTGAATCTATTCTAATTCATGTTTGTAAAATGTCTACTTACTTTAGAATGGGAGATGTTCTACTTTAGCCTGAGGATACTTTCAAAGCTTTCCAGTCCATCAGGTTCAGAAGACATATCACATTAGGGAGACAAAGACCCCACTGCTTTGCTTTACTGAGAGAGGCTCAGATAGCTTTTGTTGTTTTGTTTTGTTTTGTTTTCTCCCTCTTTCTGACAGTGTATCTTTGGAAAATACAGAAGAAAAACTAAAGTTTGTGACTTCTGAAATGGTCAATTAGAAAATCACTTTGAGTGAATATGCAAAACAATCTAAATACTCTAATACCATAATTAAATATTTGGTGATGATGATTTCTTTAAAAAAATTAATTGCTGTCTTAAGTAAATAAATCCAAGTGAGGATAAAATGACTTCTGAATTTGGGAAGCAGATGAACTACATGTAAGAAAACTCAAGCTATGGCCTGCTATCCAAGATGACCCGTTCATAATTCACACTTTCTTTGTATGGAAACTGACCACTGTCTCCCAAGTATCTTTCCATTGTTTTCTGAGACGTGCACCAGGCCGTAAGAAGATAAATATGTTCAAATGAGATTGTTAGTCCTACTATGCATTCCTTCCTTTCCACCAAAAATGTACATACTGACTTCCAGTTTTGGTGAATTGACATAAATTATTCAAAGGTAAAAGCCTTTACACAGGGCTTCCCTGGTGGCGCAGTGGTTGAGAGTCCACCTGCCGATGCAGGGGACGTGGGTTGGTGCCCCGGTCCGGGAAGATCCCGCGTGCCGTGGAGCAGCTGGGCCCGTGAGCCATGGCCGCTGAGCCTGCATGTCCGGAGCCTGTGCTCCGCAACGGGAGAGGCCGCGGCGGTGAGAGGCCCGCGCGCGTACCGCAAAAAAAAAAAAAAAAAAAAAAAGCCTTTACAGATCAAAAAAATTTTCAGTGTTTTTGTATATCATAAACTTATCAACATCTATTCTCTCATTTCTTTCAATAATACTGTCATCTGAATTTTCTTGAAATATTATGTTTCTATAGGAACAATTTATTTGCTTTTGTAGTATTATAAATGAGAAATATAAGAAATTACCATGAAGCAAATTCATGATATCTTACAATAAGTGCCATTTTTTATGTAACTCTTCAATCCCATGATTTTTAAGTATTATATTAACATTAGTACCAGGTATTATTTTGCTCCCTAAATCCATGTCTGCACAAGTATGACAGTTATTAATACCCACAAGTTTTCTTCTTCAATTCTATTCAACAAAGTCTTTTAAGAATGCCTACATGGCAAACAATATGCTAGGTAATTCCATTAGGTTAATGACAAAGAGAAGTTGTTGAGATTTTTGTTGGTTTGATTTTGCCTTCAATATTTGTACTTCTTTTTTGACAATACACACATGCAAGTTCTTCATAAGACATTAACATCACAGTGAGAATATTGGGATAAAACCCATTTCGTATTGCTTTGAAGATTGGCGTTTGACCCATTAATGAGATCACGACCTCAGTTTTCAATACATCCACCTCCAATCTTTATAAAATTTATCGAGCTATTATGCTGAATGCTCAGCTCTGTATGAAGCCAGTGAGACCACACCATGTCATGGTTGGTGAAGTCGACCAAAATAGAGCAGTGTGGTCAGTGAGAAAGTTCTCAGGGGTTGGAACAGAAACTGACTTCATGACACATCTTGCCTGGCGTCTAATTCCAACCAGCCAATTAAAAACTCACCTTTGATGTTTCCTGTATTACTCTTGCTCCACTGAACTTTCCTACTCTGAATTCAAATAACACTTTTTGCCCCATCACTTGTCTTCAAATGTAATGCTACATGGAATTCTTGCTTTTTAATTGTTTCCAGCGTAGAAGGGTGAGACATTGGTCTTCTCCTGCCCTTGGACTGGGATTTACACCATCAGCTCCCCTAGTTCTCTGGCCTTTAAACTTGGATTACAACTACACCACAAGCTTCCGTGCATTTCCAACTTGCAGAAGGCAGATCATAGAACTTCTCAGCATCCAAAATTGCATGAGTCAATTTTTCATAATATATGTATATATTTATATATCTACATATATGGATAGAATATAAATAGATACAGATATAGATATATGTAGAGGTAGATGTAGATAAAGATATAGATATAGATATTTCTCCTATTGGTGCTATTTCTCTGGCAGCCCCTGACTAATGCACACCTCTTCTTTTCTTCCAACTTAATAACAGTGCAAGGTACCAATGCATGTACTAGTCTGCTTGGGCTGCCATAACAAAATACCACAGACTAGGCGGCTTAAGCAATAGACATTTATTTTCTCACAGATCCGGAGGCTAAAAGTCTATTATTAAAGTGGCAGCAAATTCTGTTTCTGGTGAGGACTCCCTTCCTGGCCTGCAGATGGCCACCTTCTCACTGTGTCCTCACACGGCCTTTCCTCTGTGCATGTGGACAGAGAGAGCTCTGGCCTCTCTTCCTTTTCTGATAAGGACACCAATACTATTGGATTAGGGTCTCATCCTTATGACCTCACTGAACTTTAATTACCTTCCTAAAGGCTTCAAATACCATCACTTTGAGGCTCAGGGTTTCAACACATGAGTTCTGGATGTGGAGCACAATTCAGTTCATAACAGTACATGATTGCTTAGTGTGAAGACTACATTTCCCAGCTGCCTTTGAAACTAGGTCACTAAGTTCTCATTAATGAGATGGAAAAGGAAGTGCCATGGGACAGTTTGGGGGCATCTACTTCAAGAAACTGTCCTCTGTTCCTGCTTCTTCATCCCTTCCTCCATCTCGCAGCCTGGAAAAAAAGACTACGGAGACAAGGGTCACACCTCAGGAATGTCTGGAAAGGATCTGGGTCCCTGGGGGCCTGAGGAGCAAAGATGCCAGACTGCCCTGAGCTGTCTGTGGACTGACTGGATGAATGTGAGAAATAAATTTCATTTAAGCCATTATTCTTTGAGATTTCCCTTCTGCTTGCAGCCGAATGTTATCCTAATTAATATACAAGATTTACTTAGCTAGAGTGAAGTAGATATGTCGTATAATTACCAAATGTCTTGGGGAAAATTTGAGTTTACACTTTAAAGTGGGAAAAAAACTTTACAGTTTATCGAACATAGGGGTTTACAAACTAGATGTCCATTTGCTAAAGCCAACATAGTGTTTAAAATGAATTCTGACTCTTTTAATTAACCGGAGGCTCGTATGCCTCCAGTTGCCTCAGGCTCAAGCACCCCGTGCCATTTACACCAGGCTTGCTGTCCACATTTCATTTCCTGCCTGGTTTCTTACATATTTGAAATTGCAATGACTGATTTATTCTAATCCAAATTCTTTCTTTTACAAGTGAGGAAGCAGAGACTATGAAGAGTAAAGTAACCAGAGATTAAAGAAAAACGAATACTAGTATTTCGGGCTACTGACTCCCAGCCTGGGCCTCTTTCCATTGTTTGGGCACCAGTAATCCCTTCGAGTCACCTTGGGAAGAAATACGCACTGGGGAGAACATTCTGTCTGCATCCTGCAGCTTCCCTGTGGGCCCAGCTCTTTCCTACCATCTCAGCTCTAGCAGGTGCACCAGCGACAGGACACCTCACCCTGCAGCTGGGCTGCAGTAGGATGGGGATCCCGAGATGCTACGTGTCTCCTTTTGGCACTTCCTGTCAGCATTTAGCTTTTATCACACAGATTGAGGGCCCAGTGTGTTACATTCTCAACCCTCTGTCATCTCCTATCACATTAATGTGATATCATCTTAGTCTATTAGAGTGCCGTAACAAAAAAGGAGGTGTTAGAGCATGACAGCACCTGTCAGAGTGTTGCAAGTACTTATTTGAAATCTTGGATTACACCGGTGTCATGTGGCGTTAGCGGTGGCAACTTGTCCCCGTAGAGTAAGTTCCTTTCTTTGCACTATGTAAATGAAGGCATCGCGCGCGGGCTATCGTTAAAGAAAATGTCCCCTCGCGGAGTTATGGAATCAAAAACTGTCGCATGGAGAGGAGCGCAGCGGCCATGAAGGACCATGCCAGGCACTCCTCTGCTTGAGGGCTGGTTGTCTCAGTGCTGAGCAAGCCAGTCACCTTGCTCACGAACGCTGGCTAAGCTTCTCCAGGCACACGGGGGGACATCCACACTACTTTGATTATTTCCAAATAGGGCTTTCAAAACATCACAGCCTCCTCTCTAATCGAGCTGCACCTGTGTTTCTCATGTTCCCTTGACTGTAGACTCCCTGAGAGAGTAGGAATCAACTTGCCCTGTTCCTCTCCACCTCAGCATCCAGCACCATGGTTTCCTCATAACAAAAGCACAGTTTTTAATCACCTGAAGGTCTAGTGCAAACTTTCATTTTTAACAGATGAGGGAACCAGTCAACATACAAGAGATATTCAGTGGAAGCAAATTATGAAGTCGCATTCCTTAAAGCTCACGTGTTTTTATTATACAGAGTAACAGTCCCACTCCTGACTTATAAGGATACAGGCAGACCCTAAGTTAAGAATTCAAGATTAGGCCTTCAAATCTAAAAATGGGATGTGAAGTTATCCATCTGGAATTTGAAGACTTCAGTTTATAGCCACATATTATTACTAGGTGGCTGAACACAAAATATTTACTTTCTTATTATTCCGACTGAGCTCTATGTTGGTGAGGAAAGACTAGGAAGTATCAGCTCTCCCAGGTCACAGGGTATTTGGAGAATAATTCTATTGGTGAGGATGACCACGGCGGAGGTGACGATATGGCAACACGAGCCATAGGAAAGCTCCAGGGCCCAAGCTGCAGTCAAAAAGGAACGAGCCCTCCAGGGAAATGACAAGCAGATTTTAATGTTGACACTGTGCCAGCTCCTTTCCTGCTGGTTTCCATTTTCTCTAATGTTGGAGGTGAAAGGTTTAGAAGAAGGAACTGTGAAGTCATGTCCATGCTCTGGGGTTCAATGAACTAAACATGGGAGATTGATCATTTTAAAGACATTTACTACAGGCTGATGAAGAAAGGGAACGCTGCGTCTCCTCAGAAGCCCCCTCCGAGCGAGCCCTCATCACAAGTGACCACTGTCCTGACTCGCAGGGAAATCACACCTTGTTTTTTCTTTGCACTTGTACAACGTGAGCACGCATCTTCCTAAACGCCGTTGCTTGGTTTCACCTGCTTCGGAACTTTTGCTCAACATTATGTTTGTGAGGTTCATCTATGTCTTTGTGTTCCGCTGTGAATTTGTTAATGTTCAATACTGTGTATTATGCTACTATATAGATAAACCCAATTTATTGATCCATTTTATTGATGATGGCAGCGTTGCGTTTTTTCTGTTTGAGATCATTCATAATGCTGTTAAAACACTCTTGTACGTGTAGATAGAGAGACAGATATAGATATAGATACAGATATAGATATATAGATATTTCTTTGTGCACATATACATGCATTTCAGGGGTATATTTCTAAGGAATGTAATTTCTGGGTCAGAAATTTTGATTTTCTTCAATTCTATTAGATAATTATAAACTATTTTCCAAAGTGATTCTACCAAGATTTACCATCATTACCAGTGTGTAAGAATTAATATTGCTTCTTTTTCTGGAACACATTATCTGTCTTTTACAGTGTCAGCCATTCTGGAGGTTATGTTAACGTGCTGTATTTCATTCTGTGTGTGTTAGGTGTTCCTGATTACAAATGCTTGTCAAGTGTGTTTTAATACATTTATCAGAGTCACTTTTGAGGGGTGCTCTTCCAAGTTACTCATTTTTTGATTGAATTGTTTGTCTTTCTCTTAGACACATAAGAGTTCCTCATATATATATATATATATATTTTTTAACATCTTTATTGGAGTATAATTGCTTTACAATGGTGTGTTAGTTTCTGCTTTATAACAAAGTGAATCAGTTAGACATATACATATGTCCCCATATCTCTTCCCTCTTGCGTCTCCCTTCCTCCCACCCTCCCTATCCCACCCCTCTAGGGGGTCACAAAGCACCGAGCTGATCTCCCTGTGCTATGCTGCTGCTTCCCACTAGCTATCTGTTTTACATTTGGTAGTGTATATATGTCCATACCACTCTCTCACTTTGTCCCAGCTTACCCTTCCCTCTCCCCATATCCTCAAGTCCATTCTCTAGTAGGTCTGCGTCTTTATTCCCGTCCTACCCCTAGGCTCTTCATGTCATTTTTTTTTCTTAGATTCCATATATATGTGTTAGCATACGGTATTTGTTTTTCTCTTTCTGACTTACTCTGTATGACAGACTCTAGGTCCATCCACTTCACTACAAAAAACTCAATTTTGTTTCTTTTTATGGGTAGATAATATTCCATTGTATATATGTGCCACATCTTCTTTATCCATTCATCTGTTGATAGACACTTAGGTTGCTTCCATGTCCTGGCTATTGTAAATAGAGCTTCAGTGAACATTGTGGTACATGACTCTTTTTAAAGTATGGTTTAAATTATGGTTTTCTCAAGGTATATGCCTAGTAGTGGGATTGTTGCATCTTATGGTAGTTCTATTATTAGTTTTTTAAGGAACCTCCATACTGTTCTCCATGGTGGCTGTATCAATTTACATTCCCACCAACAGTGCAAGAGGGTTCCCTTTTCTCCACACTCTCTTCAACATTTATTGTTTGTAGATTTTTTTTATGATGGCCATTCTGACCGGTGTGAGATGATATCTCATTGTAGTTTTGATTTGCATTTCTCTAATGATTAATGATGTTGAGCATTCTTTCATGTGTTTGTTGGCAATCTGTATATATTCTTTGGAGAAATGTCTATTTTTGATGTGAATTTTGGGGGTTATATGTATCTAGTACAAATATATGCTCCAACTTGGTGACATTTATTTTCATCCCTAATGAATGTCTTTTGAGGAACAGATTTTCTGAAATTTAAAATCATGTCTCTATTCTACTTCATTTGTGTGGTCATCTACATTTGTGATAATAACACAGTGTCTTAGTGTATAATATTTTAAAAGTCTCAGGTCTAGTAAGTTCTGCCACGTTGTTATTCTTTTTTCCAATAATGTCTTAGCCATTCTTAGACCTTTGTACTTCACAGCAATTGTAAAATAAAACAATAAAGTTCCACAAAAATAAAAGTTGAATTTTGATTGCAATTGCTTTGAAACTCTAAATCGGTTTGGAAATAATTAGCATATTTATGAAATCAGGCTTTCCAACCTACAAGCTTAATATATCCCTCCATTCATTTAAGTCTTCTTTCTCTCAGTAAGGTGTTGTAGTTTTTGTGTAGAGTTCTTAAACATTTTTCATTTGATGTATTTTTAGGTACAATTATATTATTGTAAAAGGTATGGTTTTCATTTTAACTTTCAAATCTTCTATTTTGGGTAAGCAAAAACCTAATTTATTTATGAATTTTTGAATATTGTATACATACTTTGTATATTTACACATTTGTATGCTGTTATACACTGAATGTTTGTGTCCCCCTCCAATTCATATGTTGAAGCCCTAACCCTTGATGTAATGATATCTGGAAGTGGGGACTTGGGGAGATAATTAGGTGTAGATGAGGTCATGAAGGTGGGACCCTCACGATGGGATTAGTGCCTTTATAAGAAGAATATCTTTCTCTCTCCCTCTCTCTCTCTCTCTCTCTCTCTCTCTCTCTCTCTCTCTCACTCATTCCCTCTCTCTCTCTCCATGTACAAATAGCAAGGAAAGTCTAGGTGAGCACATAGCCACAGGTGCTGAGTATAAGTCAGGAGGAGAACCTAGATCCCAGTTTCCCAGAATTGTGATCTTGAATTCCCCAGCCTCCACAATTTGTTGAAAACAAACATCTGCTGCGATAGCAGCCTGGACCAAGACATACACTGCTCACCTCTCTTGCCAAACTTGTTAATTATAGTAATTTATCTATAGAGTCTTCTAAATTTCTATATATGCAGTCATAGTTATATCATATCATTGTGCCATATTTATTGATTTCCAATTATTATACTTATTTATTTTTCTCACCCTATCTACTATTTGAGCACATCAAGTAAAAAATTGAATAGAAAGGGTGACAGCAAAGCTCTCATCATTTTCTGATCTCAAAGAGAAAGCTTTCACATTTCACCCTAAAGATGGTGTTTGCTGTAGGCTTTTTATAGATCTTTTTCAAGTTAAGAGAGTTTTATTCTACTGCCAGTTTGCTGAGTTTTTCTAAAATTATGAATGCATGTCAAATTTATTTTAAAAGTCTGCATGTACATTTTCTCCTTTATCCCGTTAATATGATGAAATACATGGATTGATCTTCAAATGTTAAATCCACTTTACTTTCCTGGAATACACCCAACCTGTCATAATGTATTGTCCTGTCTATAATTGTCAGGATTAGGGTTAATATTATTCTGTTTAGAAGTTTACATCTATTTTCATGAGTAGGAATGACCTGTAACTTTCCTTTCTTATTGTGTTCTTGCCAAATTTTGATATCAAGGTTACACTGGCATCTTACAACTAGTTGTGGAATATTCTCTCTTTTTCCTTCATTCTCTATAAGAATTTGTGAAATACTGATAATATCTATTCTTTCAATACTTGGTAAAATCTACTTGTAAGTCACTTGGACCTGGAGTTTATGTGTGGGAAGGTTTATAATTACTCTTCAATTTCTTTAAAAGTGAAAGGATCAGTAAGGTTTTACATTCCAGCCTTAGTCATTTTGGTAACTTATGCTTTCCTACAAATTCAACCATTTCATAAAAATTTTCAAGCGTATTAAAATAATTTGCTTATGGGCTTCCCTGGTGGCGTGGTGGCTGAGAGTCCGCCTGCCAATGCAGGGGACACGGGTTCGTGCCCTGGTCCGGGAGGATCCCACATGCCGTGGAGAGGCTGGGCCCGTGAGCCATGCCTGCTGAGCCTGCACGTCCAGAGCCTGTGCTCCGCAACGGGAGAGGCTACAGCAGTGAGAGGCCTGCGTACCGCAAAAAAATAATAATAATTTGCTTATGATACTCTGCCATGATATCTTAATGACTATAGGATCTTTACTGAAGCATCCTTTGGCATTCCTGTTGTTGCTAAGCAAATAAATATTGCTTATCTCTGCCATCTATTTTATAGGTGTTATTAAAGTTACAAACCCTTTTCCAATTAATTATTTATTATTTATTACTATTTCAATTAAGTATTAATTATCCTATTTTTGTTTTCTTTTTTATATTTTCTGCTTTTTCCTCTCCCCCACTTTATTTGAGTTTATTTTGTTATTATTTTTCAAATGTTTGACTTGAATGTTTAGTTTACGTATTTTCTTTTTAAAATTTTTATTTATTTACTTGTGTGTTTATTTATTTATTTTTGGCTGTGTTGGGTCTTCATTGCTGCGCACGGGCTTTCTCTAGTTGCAGCGAGCAGGGGCTACTCTTTGTTGTGGTGCGCAGGCTTTTCGTTGCAGTGGCTTCTCTTGTTGCGGAGCACGGGCTCTAGGCGCACGGGCTTCAGTAGTTGTGGCTCACGGGCTCTAGAGCTCAGGCTTCAGTAGTTGTGGAGCACGGGCTTAGCTGCTCCACGGCATGTGGGATCTTCCCAGACCAGGGCTTGAACCCGTGCCCCCTGCACTGGCAGGAGGATTCTTAACCACTGCGCCACCAGGGAAGTCCAGTTCGTGTATTTTCAAATCTTCTTTTCTATCATAAGCACTTACTGCTATACATTTCTAAGTGTGGCTTTAGCTGTATTCCACAAATTTGATATATATAGTAATTTTGCTATTCATTATTTAATTTTAATTGTGATTCTTTTGCTTTGATACCTACATAGGTTATTCAGACTTTGTTATTATTTTCTAGCTTAAATGCTCTGTAGTCCAAAATATATGTTGCTTGATATCACTCTCCTGAAACCCCTGCGGCTAGCTGTGGAAGACTGCGCTGTTGCCTCAAACATGTGCCACCCCTTCTTCTGATGCTCCTCTCTGCGGTAGAGTTGCGCTCTTACACCCTAACATCAGTCTTAAGCCATGAAACTTGCTTTGCCCAACAAAATCTAAGTGGAAGTGACATGAGATACCTCTGAAATCTCTTTCTCCTCTGTCAAAAAATAGACAGGGTCTCAGATAGAGTCAACTGTGCTATCTTGAGTCATATAATGAAGATATGGAGAAGAACCAGAAGCATTCTTAACGCTATTTGGGGTCATTAGTGACTACAGCTTACTCTAGTGGGGTGGGCATATGTGAGGATAGCTCTCTAGGACCTCTTCCTCCTGGAATCCATACCCTTATGTAATCCCTCCCCTTGAGAATTTAAGGACTTGTTTCCTGGAATAGAATGCAGCAAATGTGATGAAATTTCATTTCTGAGATTGGGTTACCAAAGGACCATGGCTTCCACGGTGGCCACCTTCTCCTGTTCTCTGGTTCTCTCTCTCTCTCTTTCTCTCACACACATCAGCAGCCGCCACATCATGACAACACCCGGGCAGCCTATGCAGAGACCCATATGGCAAGGACTTGAGGCCTGCCAGCAGCTACATAAGTGAGCTTGGAAGCCGATCTAAGCCAGGCACATAAGTGAGCTAAGAAGTGGATTCTGTAGCCCCAGTTGAGACTTGGGATGGTTGCAGGCCCAGAAAACATCTTGATTGCAGCCTCATGAGATTCCCTGAGCCAGAACTATCCTGCATAGCCCCTCCTAAATCCTTGACCCACAGAAACTATGAAATAATACATGTTTTTTGATTTAAGACACTAAGTTTTGGGGTAACATTATGTAGCAATAGCTAAATAATACATATTTTGGTACCTGGAAATGAGGTGTCACCATGAAAAGATACCTTAAAATGTGAGAGTAGCTTTGATCAAGACAGTTGGTGGAAGCTGGAAGCATTTTTAGGAAATGTTAGAGAAGCATAAATTTCCTTGAACAGACTGTTAGTAGCACTCTAGGTTTTGAGGACTCTGAGTGAGGACTTACAAGGAAATGACAAATATATTTTTGGAAACTGGAGGAAGGGGGATCTTGGTTACATAGCGGGGGAAAGGTTTGCAGCATTATCACCTGCAGTAACATGGAAAGTAGAACATATGTCAAATGAACTAAGGAGATTTCCAAGCAAGTTGCTGAAGGTACCAAATGGTTTCTTTTTGCTGCTTATAGTACATGCAAAAGGAGAGACATAAATTGTGGGAAGGACTGTTAATCACAAAGGAGCCAGGACTTGCTGGATTTGAAAGTTCTCAGACCCTCAAGATGACAAATGGCTATTTCCAAAGTTGAGAAATGGCTTCCAAGTAAAGGTCAAATCCAGGGCACTCTCAGCAAAATATGGTCTAGAGAGGAAGCTGAGGGTGGGAGTATAAAGTCTTCTGTTAAACGTTCAGAACGACCAAAGCTGATACTCCAGAGTACTATTCAGTCACACAAAAGGTCCTTTAAAAAGTAAGGGCTGGGAGGACCTTCAAGATGGTGGAGGAGTAAGACGCGGAGATCACCTTCCTCCCCACAGATACATCAGAAATACATCTACATGTGGAACAACTCCTACAGAGACCCTACTGAACGCTGGCAGAAGACCTCAGACCTCCCAAATGGCAAGAAACTCCCCAAGTACCTGGGTAGGGCAAAAGAAAAAAGGAAAAACAGAGACGAAAGAATAGGTACAGGACCTGGACCTCTGGGAGGGAGCTGTGAAGGAGGAAAGGCTTCCACACTCTAGAAGCCCCTTCGCGCAGGCAGAGACTGCAGGTGGTGGAGAGGGGGAAGATTCAGAGCCACGGAGGAGAGCGCAGCCACAGGGTGCGGAGGGCAAAGCGGGAGAGATTCCCACACAGAGGATCGCTGCCAACCAGCACTCACCAGCCCGAGAGGCTCGTATGCTCAACCCGCCAGGGTGGGCGGGGGCGGGGAGCTGAGGCTCAGGCTTCGCAGGTCAGACCTCAGGGAGAGGGCTGGGGTTGGCTGCGTGAACACAGCCTGAAGGGGGCTAGTGTGCCACAGCTAGCCGGGGGGGGAGTCCAGGAAAAAGTCTGGACCTGCCGAAGAGGCAAGAGACCATTGTTTCGGGGTGTGCGAGGAGAGGGGATTCAGAGCACCTCCTAAATGAGCTCCAGATGGGCCTGAGCTGCGGCTATCAGCACAGACACCAGAGACAGGCACGAAACACTAATGCTGTTGCTGCAGTCACCAAGAATCCTGTGTGCAAGCACAGATCACTATCCACACCCCCCACCCCCCACCCCCCAGGAAGCCTGTGCAGCCCGCCACTGCCAGGGTCCCGTGATCCAGGGACAACTTCCCTAGGAGAACACATGGCGCACCTCAGGCTGGTGCAATGTCATGCCGGCAGAGGCCGGGGGGCAGGCTCGCCCCGCATTCCAATAACTACCATACCCCTCCCTTCCCCGAATGAGCAAGAGCCCCCTAATCAGCAGCTGCTTTAACCCCATCCTGTCTGGGCAGGAACAGATGCCTGGAGGTGACTTACACACAGAGGTGGGGTCAAGACCAAAGCTGAACCCCAGGAGCTGTGCGAACAAAGAAGAGAAAGGGAAATTAAAATTAAAACTTGAATTATCATACAATCCAGCAATCCCACTTATGAGTATACACCCCCCAAAATTGAAAGCAAGGTCTCAAAGAGATATCTGTATACCCATGTTCATAGCAATGAATTGGAAGATTAGCATTGACATATATACACTACCAAACGTAAAATAGATAGCTCGTGGGAAGCAGCCGCATAGCACAGGGAGATCAGCTCGGTGCTTTGTGACCACCTAGAGGGGTGGGATAGGGAGGGTGGGAGAGAGATGCAAGAGGGAGGGGATATGGGGATATATGTATAAAAAAAAAAAGTAAGGGTGTACTTCACAGATCCTCTCAATTGAACAAGAGGACCTCTGAAAAGCTTAAGTTCTCACTAGAAGGGGATCCAGAGGCTTGGCTTTGTTTAATGGAATGAACCACAAAGAGATTCTAAGGAGGCCCACAAAGTTTTTGAGAGAATTTTGTTAGGAGAAATATGATCAACCTAGAATGAAATAATCAGAATCAGTACACAATGAAAACAGCCATTTGGACCCCCCAGATTCTATTAGCGGGAGGCAGGTCAAGAAAACTCAGTTGCAAACAAGTGCTACAGTTCATGAAAAAGAAGGATGATTCTGAGGATGGAATCAAGAGTCATGGAGACTTTTTTCCAGGCCTTCAGACCTAATCAACAAACTTCCAATATTTTTCCCAACAAGATTTCAAAATTGCTATGGACCAATGACTTCTTTTTTTGGCCCCCGATTTTCCCATTTTGAACAAGAATGTCTCAATTATCCCATATCTGTCCCACCACTGTATGTATATGTGGGGGACATATAAATTCTCTTCTTAGTTTTACAGATTTACAGATAGAAATGTGCTCTCTATCAGAGTTGTACTTAAGAACTATACCTGAGGCACCTCATCCATACCTGGACCTGATTGAAATAATGTCATTCAGAACTTTGAGTTGAGTTTAGAATGGGAAGAAACTTTTGTGGGCCTTGAGAGGGTGTGGATGTATTTTGTTGGTTAGAGGGGCAGGACTCATAGGAGGCCAGAGGGAAGATTGTGTTGGGAAACCTGTAGGATTCCAATTAAACATTTATTGAAACTTCACTGTATGCCTCTTACCCTCTTTTCTGATTTTTCTAATATTTTGTCTTTCTGTGCTTCAATTTGAATGCTTTCTTGTGAGTTATCACCCAATTTATTCCTTCTCTCTTTAGCTGTGTCTAATCTAGTCATAAAACTCTCCACTAAATTTTCAATTTCAGTTATTATATTTTTAAATTCCAGAATGTCCATCTGTCACTGATATCTCCAATACCCTGACCCCTGATCTGGCTTTCTTTCTTTGGTTTTATGTCAGGCTGTCTTATATCTCAATCAGATAAGTTTCAATCAGCTAAATTAGTCAAATTTGTACCATTTTCTAGGTATTATATTTGCAAAATTACATGTAGAAATAAGTCTAGGCATTCATAGATATCTGATGTTTGCTTGGCCAGGTACGTGGGGACACTCATACTCCAAGATTCACTCCAATTTTAGTGATTGAGGTGCCATCCTCACAGAGATAGTTCTCCTCGGTTGTAGCACTTAGGAACTCCAACCCTAAACCGAGGTGTTTCACCCTGTTTTAACAGGTCCTAGATAATAATCCTTGCTGTCTTAGGCCCTAGATATTGTCAAAAGCAATGTCCAGTCTCTCCCTCTCTCAGCTTCTCCCTTATCAACCATTAGTTATCTTTTGGATAAAAGATGGCGAAAAACCAGCATCCGTTTTTTGGACCTCTGCCCTCCCTTTAATCTCAAACCACAATACAGTTGATTAGGTCATTACTAAAACATTAACAGGAGGCTCGCTGGTTCATACAGAGGCAACGGGGCCAGAACTAACATTTGTGAACAACTTCTAAGCGCCATATGTTTACTATATGACAACCCATTTAAGCATCCCTTTAAGAAGGTAATTCTTTTGTCCCTATTTTTACATACATAACCCCGAGATTCATAGTGATGAATGACTTACCTAGGATTACAGTCAGAAAATGGCAGAAACAGAATTTATATACCACGTTTACCTGACTTCAGAGACCCTTTCCTAGACCCTTCGACCAGTCCACAGGGAGAAAAGGACAGAAGGAAAGTTGAGAGCAAGCATCCAGAGACCTGGAGAGCAATTTGGCGTGGCCATGACCTCCAGCTGTGTGACCAGGGTCTCCTCTGCTTGGATGGGGTTTGGCTGTGTCTGGGAGCTGCTGAGCCCAGACTCTGAATCACGTCACAGGGCACACGCCAGCCTGGCACAGCGGGACTCAGTAGGACAGGAGCCCATCAACCAACGGAAACTTTTTTAAAGTGCCTTTCACAGCAAATAATTTGAGAAGCACTCATCGCTGACTAGTGTCCATTTATGTGCTACTCTGGGTTGGTGCTCTTGCTTTTCCCTGACGGGAGTCACCCTAGCAACAGCTGAATCTTGGACTGGTCACTCGTGCTGGGAGCCTCTGGACCTAGGAGCCTGTGCAGGGTGGCAGCTGCCACGCCTGCCCTCTGGCAGGCTTATGTCCATGGAGGCTGTGGCCGCCTGGTCAGGAAAATGACACGACCCAGAAGTGGGGGGAACGTCCCTGGGGCAGCATTAATCAGTTGTTGATGAGAGACTAGAGAGAGTCGGTAGACAAATTCCCCTCCTCGCTCTCTCTAGGCAATGAGCTGGCTTGTTACAATGTGAGGGCCACCTGCAATGCAGCAGCACACACCTCATATGGGCCTTCCCTCCTTCCCTGCTTCCTGTTTCTGCCTCCCTCATGCCAGCTTCCCAGGGACGCTACAGCCCGGCAAACTATTAGCATGTAAGCTTTAGCCTCAGGCTCTGTTTCTAGAGAACCTAGGGCAGGACATATATTATATAAAATGAACTGACGAAATGCTTTTCTACTGCTTTAGACCAGTGCTTCTCAAAGCATGGGCCCCAGAACAGCATGATTTGTGAAACTGCTGTAAATGTAAATTCTCAGGTCCCACTTCAGAGCAAATAAGTCAGAAACCCTGGGAATGGGACCCAGCAATCTGTTTTAACAAGGCTTACAGATGACTCTCTTGCATGCAAGTCTGAGAACCACTGCTTTAAGCTGAATTAGAACCGGAAAATGTTCTTCCTTTTCAAAGTGTAACTGTAACGCTAGAACCTCAGCTCAAGGATGGACCATTTCTTCAGTGGTATTCATGATGTTCACTTGACACTATTATAATATGGCATATAATCTCATAGCTAAAATAGAACATTTCTGCCAAGTACCAGATCAACTGAAAAAAGAAATGCTGCATATCAAATTGGTCATGATTTCTATATTTTAACCCCCATTTTCCTTTATTCTGGTTCTTCATAACTTAGACCAACACAGAGAAAACTAAACCTGGGACCATACTTCTGCGTAATTTATTTATTTTACCTCTCATTGCATGCTTGCTCTTCCTTCTAAGATAGCTATCTAAAATTATAACTTTGTTTTAAATAAAGCATATTAAAACGAATTTTTAGACTTTCACAACTCTTCAAGCAATCCACAGGCCACTCCCTGGGCTGCTGATGACATCCAGAACCGGAAACCCCACTCTGATCAGAACCCTGGATGCAAGTTAGAATCACCTGGGAGCCCCACAGAGAAGCAGACGTAGTTGGCATCTATTTCAATAGCCCTGAGATACTATTCTAATATGTAGCTAGGGTTGAGAAACACTTTGAGACCAACTTTAGCTCACAAGAGTGCTTGCTTTTTTGCTCTTTGACCCCATAAGCCCTGGGGCAAACACACTATTTCATGTGTTTCTGTCTTTCAAAGGCAATTTAAAGAGCAACCACCACTACCAATACCTCACAACCATCAGGAAAAGTTCTAGTAAAATTACGTTCTGGAAGTTCAAGTCAAAGGACCAATCAGAGTCCATTTAAAATTACTCTCAAACTGCACCTCCAACAGATATAGGGTTTTAGGTTTCATTCAAAATGGCTTGCAATTTTCTTATGGAATTGTTACTCCCTCTTGTATTCCCTGCTCCAGGCTGTAGTCAGAGCAAACTTGGTCTCCCACAACCCCAGCCCAAAGCCTGCAGCTCTCCAAGGTAGGTGGAGACTAACCCAGGGTGTGAACTATCCAGCTCGGAACAGTTCCTGGACCGCAGCCTTCTGCCTTACTCTGTGAGTTGGTTTGCGCTGAAAGTTTGATTCTCACCTTCTATTCCCTTCGTGAAAATCCCATTATCTCTAACAGCTGTGTGCCAAGAAAAGACATGAATTTTGTTTAACAACAGAAGGATACCAAACTTGTTTTTCTAGGTAGCCTTAGGCAAAACCGTTTTAGCTCCATGTCTTCACTTATTATATAAAGACTTAAACTTTGTGTAGAAAGAGGGGAGTTGCATTAGGGTGGGAAACTTTTGAAAAAAGGAATTCAATCTCTACAGCACAGGAGAAAGTTTATAATGATGTTTTTTTTTAAATAAAATACAGCCTGGATGGAAAAAGGTACAAATTTGCCGCTAAAATATTATTTGCAATTTATCATTTCTAGATAAATTCATAAAGTGAAAGAAAACCAGGAAGGTGACATACACTGCTTGTGTAAGCCTTGAAATTGATTTCAGAAGCATCAGTGCTCACTACAAAAGAACTTCACAGTTTAATTAGGATGGCTCAAATCCAGCTTCTATATTTAGGATAAGCTGGAAATTACAGTGTAGAAATGAGAATCATCCAGCAACAGTCTAAATGGGGTGGGGGGGGAATCTATAGAAAAAATACCACAGCTTTTCTCAGCTAACCATAAAATTTCTTAACTTTTGTTTTTCAGTGGATACAAATAGAATAATCTCTAAGGATTTTACCAATTCAAGCTGAGGAATGCATTTTTACTAAAATGCCTAAATATGAACTTTTAAATCTGCACCTATACATATTACCTAAATTATTTTTAATACCTGTGTGATCTGCTTAAACACAGATCAATTTGGCAATTAATTTATAACATATCAAAGGAATCTCATTAAGATTCTGAATGTATATAAACATATTTTATACCGCTAATATTTTGGCTTCTTTTTTTAAGTGGTTGGCAGAGTTCTCATGGCACTCTATCATTAATTCCTTAAATATTCCTGTTTTCTTCTCATCATTGGTATATCATCAAATAAATCAGTTCAAACCCAAGATGTTACAGAAAGAACCATATGATTAATTTTTTTTTAATTCAGGAAATGTTTTAAATAATCTTGTACAAGTTATATTGGCTTAACATCCCATAATTTATTAGAGTAGCACATGATTATTTATGACCATAATTATGATTTTTGGATGTCGAACAAGGGTGTTTTTCTTCTTCCTCTTTCTCTTCTTTACAGTGACCTGGGTCTGGGTTTATATACACTTGTCAGTAATTTCCCTAAAAGCAGTTTAAATGCTCTAAATAATATACTCAAAATTGTTAAGAAAATAAATCGCTTCAGTGAGCTGACCTCGGCAGCTCTGATGCACAATGACTATGCAGCCAGAAAGTCGCAGAGAGAAAGTAGAGTCTCAGGAGTAGAGTCTGAAATTCTTTCAAATTAAAGTTACTTGCCTTGGCCGAAGGTTTCATTTTAAATTACAAGGAAGGAAATACTCTAGGTAAAACAACAGCTCTTAGCCAATTGTAACTAACAAATCAATTGCAGGTATCCGGTGCAGAGGCTGAGTGTGCATAGTGGACTACTTTCTCCTCATTTCTTAATTTTGCAATAGTTCAAGCACTGCCCTACTCTGTCACCGGAGTCAGGCCTCTCATTCAGCATGATCATTCAAATTTTTTTTTGAATTTTATTTTTTATACAGCAGGTTTTTATTAGTTGTCTATTTTACACACATCAGTGTCTACATGTCAATCCCAATCTCCCAATTCATCCCCCTACCCCCACCCCCACCCCCACCCGCCACTTTCCCCCCTTGGTGTCCATATGCTTGTTCTCTACATCTGTGTCTCTGTTTCTGCCCTGCAATTTTTTAAATGGTCCAGAATTCACCAAACTCCCACTCTGAAGACCCAATGTAATTAGTTGAGTTTGCTTTGCTTGTGTGTTAATGTAAATTGACAGCAACTACTTAACAGGTACACAAATTAACTCAGTTAATGTCACTTACGGAGAGGGGTTCACACTCTACAGACGAATAAACCGAGGTTAAGTATATACGTCTGTAATCTGGTGCCAAAGCCTTAATGTAGAACCCCTTCCAGGTCATTCCCTGTGCTGTGCCTGTTTCTGTTCCAGGTCTCTGATGAAGCAATTTTGTAAAGATGTACTTGATCCATGTACTTGACACCTGTCTGACATGAGGATGAAAAAAATGAGCACTTCTTGTTTCCCTGAAGCTGTCTAGTAACTGGAGGTGAAACCAACAAAGTTGCTTGTTCTCTTTTTGGGGAAACGCGCGACTTGGGTAAGGGACCATGGCTGGAATAAACACCGTGGGCTGCCTTTATTTTCTATCAAATTAGCTAAACACCCTTGATGCCTTATTGCTTATTTTAACTCAAATTCAAAACCTTCCGTCTCCAACCAAAAAAGTTTCTTACACTTTCAAACGAACTAATCTGGAGGAGAGCCAGTGATTTCTAGGACAAGGCAGGCAAACCAAGCCGGGCAGATCTCGTCAGCCACCCTCATCGTAGGCACAGGCACTGAGCGGACCCCAAGGAGAGGGGCTTTGGACACGATGAGCTGCCGGCCAGCCTGAAGCTATTCATTTTGCTCGAGCGTGCGCTGCTGGGGCTGGCAGGCGCCGGGAAAATGCAGAGAATCAAGGCAGAGGCGGGGCAAGGTCGCTTCCAACGCGGAGGCGCACGACCCAAGAAGGAGATGGTGTGCCTAACACTGCCACCAGGCGGTCGTTCCTGGGAGAGACTTATTCAAATAAAACAAAAACCACGGAGGTTTTCCTGCTAATGATCGGAATCCTACCAAGTCTCAGATCTATCATCAGTTCCCAGCCAAACGGAGGAGTCAATCAGCCAAATGCAGAACCCTGAGTCTTCAGGACAAATAACCCACTTTTCTTCAACACATGAATGGCAGGAAGAAAACAAGAAGGAAAGGGAGCTAGAGGCAGGGAGGGGAGGGAAGCCACCTTAAAGGGCACTTAGAGACACCGATGAAATGCACCGGGTATGTACATCTCCTTCGGATCCGGAGTCAAGCAAATCAACTGTAACAAGCCACTTTTGAGCCAACTGGGGACAGCTGGATATAGGCTGGGTGTCAGGTGATATTACAGAATCATGACTCCTTTTGCTGATAATACTATTGAGGTTTATTTGTAAAAGAAGGGCGCTTTAACTAATAGATAGATAGTATCCACTGGTGAAATAATATAGTATGGAGGATTTCTTTAAAAATAGATCAAAAAAAGGGCAGGGCTGGGGGTAGATGAGAGGAGGCCGGGAGACTGTTGATACCTGTGGAATCCAGGGAATGGACACATGGGGTTATTATACTGTTCTTTATACTTGCATGTTTGAAAATACCTTCAATAACAACTTGTTTCAAAAACCTGCTAGTTTACCGGGGAAGGTATTGATAATTCTGAGTTAAATATGTGTGTATATCTACGTACATACATCTTTTTCATCTGTCCTGTGGCTATAATTCTCTTCACGCACACAGGTACAGAGACTTGCCACCTCGGTTGCTCTTCTATGACACGTGCTGTTGTAAACACTGTCCATCAGATCCTACAAAGGAAAGCTGGCTTTTGAAACAACTTTGATTAAGCAAAGCAGCCACAATTCCTCTTTAAAGGTAGGAGTCCATTTTGTCTTCTCTGGTTAAAGGCTTTTCTCAGTAAGACACGTTAAGCTCTGTAAGGTGTACATTTCCCTGTTCATTCAGTTCTGTGATATGGAAGATTAGAAAACAAGCATATGAGATGTCCATTTCTCTTTTTAAAAAACTCACTCCTTGAACACATCTTAATATAGTCCTCCAGGACTTGGGGAAAAAAAAAACCTAACCTACTTTAATAATAATATAACAGTATGTGAACTCAAATTAACATTTTGTATTCAAATTCCATTTCGTATTCAACTTTTTTGTTGTTGAACACTCGCAGGAAGGCCCCGTTTAATCCTCCAGTGTGCTCTGACATATCAGAGCACAGTCAGCTTTGATTTTTCTGGTTTGAATTTCATAAGAACAAGAACTACAACACAGAGCAACCACTGGTTTACAAAAGGTTAGGGTTATGAAGGAGAAGGAAAGTTTTCCAAACAGGTAAAGATAACAAAGGTATTTTTTACACTGAATTGTTAAAAATTTCACTTAAAAATAGCTATAAAAATATTTCTCACCAGGGCTTCCCTGGTGGCGCAGTGGTTGAGAATCCGCTTGCCGATGCAGGAGACACGGGTTCGTGCCCTGGTCCGGGAGGATCCCACATGCCGCGGAGCGGCTGGGCCCGTGAGCCATGGCTGCTGAGCCTGCGGGTCCGGAGCCTGTGCTCCGCAACGGGAGAGGCCACAACTGTGAGAGGCCCGCGTACCACAAAAAAAAAAAAAAAAAAAAAAAAAAAAAAGAACAAAAAAAGAAAAATATTTCTCACCAAAAACATTTAGTTTTGGTGGTTTTCTTTTTTGTGTCTTTGCTTGGGGATGGCGGGGTGGGATATAAGAAAACATAACAATACGGCCAGGGCAACAGTAACCCTCCTTGTTAATAATGCATTTTATGTTTCTGAATCAAGAAGATCACTTCAGGTGATTAAAAGATGCCAAACAGTCATTGGATAGATTTCAATTTCCCCCAAATGGCCATTTCCATCAATTCAAGAGAGAGGATCTGTTTTGCTTCACAGCTGCCACAAAAGTCTCTGTCTCTGATCATAAACGTACGGGAGAGACTTGAGCACTCCCTTGTTAACTGGTCTCCTGTTTAGGCGTGAAGCTGATCTAGCATCACCCAGAGGGCAGGGGCTCTGCTCCGCAGCCTGGGCTCAGGTCCCAGCTCTGTCCTTTACCATGGGGCTGAGCACAGCAAGTTATTTCATCTCTAGGTGTCCCCAGTTTTAAACTGGGCATAAATCACACACCACTGGCGTGAGGATCCAGGCAAGTCTACACCGTCAGAGCGGTCGGGGGAAATGACGGGGCAGAGCACCCACCCAGCTCCTCGAGGGGCCTGGCCCCCGTGCACGCGCTCCTGGGGCCCTGAGCTTCTGCCTGCTGCCCGGGGGGTGCTCACGATTCTAGGCTCTGCAACTTCTGTTCCCTCCGACTAGACATCCTCTCCCTGTCCCCCCCGCCCCCCGGACCCGTGCCAACTCCTGCATCTCCTTCGGGTCTCACCTTCAACGTCAGCCCTTCCGGAAGCGTTGCTTCACCTCCAGCTGACCTCTGCTTCTGAGAAGGTGGAGTCCCCTGACCATCTCCTTATGATTCCTGGGCTTATTTATTGGAGGTTTCACAACTAAACACCACTCCCGCCGGGCTAAGTTCCAGCAGAGAAGGACGGCCTGCCTGCTCACTGCTCCTACTGTGTGCTTGGCACATGGTAGGTCCAGACTAAACACGTATGACAGGAACGTGCAGTCCATGCAGAACACACAGGATTTTACAGATATCTGCCCAAGGGACAGCCAACCCGTCCTGTGGGAAGGTGCTGGGGAGAGCGGGGCGGCACGGGGTTAGAGGGGCTTCCAAGAGGAAGCGGTTCTTCTAAATCAGATACGCACAGAGATGCAGAAAGACAGGAAAACGGTAGCTACAGCTGATGCTCACATGTCCAGCACTATTCTAAGCCCTCATCATGTACGAATTCTAATTCTTACCGCCCTCCTGCAGAATTAGGAGCTATGATTATTCCCACTTTACAGATGAGACAATTGAGATACGGGGAAGTTGAATGAATGTTCAAGGTCATGCGGCTAGTGAGCAATAGAGCCTCTCACGGACAAGCTGGACAACCCGGGCGTTGCCCTCCTGACCACTGCCCTGCTGCCCAGCCTGGCTCCACTAACGGTGCTGGCGTCCACATGGACACCTGTATGCAGCTGTGCCTACGGCCAGAGCCATTCGTAACAAGGTAGGCACGGGGAGAAAAAGTTCTTTTCTCCTAAACTATATTGTTGTCAGTGTTTATATATATATATATATATATTTTTTTTTTTTTGGTATTTCTTTCAGCTTGTAGAACGAGGCTACATGTTAATAGGTGCTCAATAAATAATTGTTAAATGATCAAGCAGAAGGTTTTCACCTAATATTGCTAAATTGAATCCTGAAATATAACTGCACGGTTTCTGTGATTACTAGGAAAGAGTAAATTAGGAAGAGTACCTACAGGAGTACTCATTATTCTTATAAGAATTCTTGTTATTCTTATAAGAATACTTATTATAAAAATAGGAGGGCTTCTCTGGTGGCTCAGTGGTTGAGAGTCCGCCTGCCGATGCAGGGGACACGGGCTCGTGCTCTGGTCTGGGAGGATCCCACGTGCCGCAGAGTGGCTGGGCCCGTGAGCCGTGGCTGCTGCGCCTGCGCGTCCGGAGCCTGTGCTCTGCAACGGGAGGGGCCACAACAGTGAGAGGCCCGCGTACCACAAAAAAAAAAAAAAAAAAGAATAGGAGCTGTGCAACTTTGGACAAGTTACTTAACTTCTCTGTGCCTTAGTTTCTGCCACTGCAAAATGGGATTATTAAGAGTCCTTGCCTTGTGTGGTGGTTGGGAGGATTAAGCGGGAACATCCACTGAATACGTATAACCCCGCACAGCATCACTGAGTTATGCACCTGGTACACAAATACTGCTTCGCTAGGACCAGTACACCAGCAGCTCCCAGGGACCTGGAACCCTGCCTGGCAGGTGGCACAGGAACAGCATCGGCTGACAGCCCTCAGGATTTCCCAGGGAGCACAGTCTCTGAGTGTCACCCTCCGAAGCCACACCTTCTCTGCTCCCGGAACTCAGATAGCCTTCCACCCTTAGCTCCAGCCACTGCTGTTTTCCTCTTGGGGAAGACTTGTTACTTTCCATCAAGTCACCAGGGGGCAGTTGTAGCCTAGAGCAACTTTAGGGTCTCGGAAGAAGAGGAACAAGGTCACTCACAGCAGCAATATGAAGGGTGTACATGTCAGGGTGGAGAGCGCTTTAACCTTGGGTGACTGGACCTTAAGTCAATGCCGGTGGAGTGGGGGACCCCTATTCCCATCGGCCTCTGCAGCCTCCCATCCCCGGCCCTGTCCAGCCTCACCCTGCAGGACCAGAGCAGAGCCTCAGCCTGAGATGTCAGCAGGCCAGGCGGGCCCAGGCAGAAGGCAGCCCCAAGGAAGAAAAGACCTTTGGCCCCAGGCAGTGGCCTGCCTTCAGCCTGCAGGGGCTGGCCCAAGTCCCAGTCAGGAGGGCCTGGGAAGCAAATCAAGCCTCCTGCCTGGATGCAATTAGCTACGGACAGGCTCTGGGACTCTGTATGCAAATGTACCATAATGCAACCTTAGTTATTCTCCAAAGCCATAACTTCGTTTTTTAAAAAAACCTCATGCAGGGATAGAAATATCAGAGACAAGTGGCCTCTGCTGACCACTGGGTCACCATAGAGGTTCCTGGTCACAAAGCCCTATCCATTAATCACCCTGACAGGAGCAATTTTACGGAGCGTACGTGCTACAAAGGGACTGTTGCATTTCCCTGCTGCACGTGAACTGATGAGGGAATGGATAATTGGAAGCATTTTTGGAAAAACAAATACTATTATCCCCAGCTCTCTTTAATTATAAGTTTAAACAGGTATACATTTGCTCCATTAATTCAATAAATATTTATAAGACATGATATGGTACAGGAGAAACATTTAAACAATAAGCATTAGGAATAAAAGTTGCAGAGAAGCATTTAAGCATTAAAGAGAAAAACATTTTAAAACAAATTCAAGATTTGTTCTCTGCTTCCAAGTGGCTTGCAACTAATTGGGAAGATGCATTATTTACAAGTGAAAAGATAAATGGAATCTACACCCAGATGTGATACATGTTCAGTGAATGGTTTGTACCAGCGGTGATGTACGAAGAGCTCGGAGGAATGAGAGACCATTGACCACTAAAGAAGTTTCAGGAAGGGGGCTGGGACACAAAGGCTTTGAGAGACGAGTAACAGGGAGGAAGGGGAAATTCCACGTATTAGAGTGAAATTTATAGGAGAACTGTTGGGTTTTAGAGAAGAAATTTCTCAGAGAATTGTGAGAAGTAACGTGATTGGAACTATATCATGAACAGATTAAATCTCCAATAATGTATCAGATTATATCTGTCATTTGCTAACAAGGGAGATTGACTCTGGGTGACTTAGGGAAAAAAAAAAAAGATTAGTTATTGGGGGATGTCAGGGTAACTGAGGGATGCTAGGATATCCTGAGGGGCCGACCTGGTAGGCAGCAGCCGGCTGAGTGAGTCCAGGAGCCGTGGCAGCCAGGGTTCTTAAGGGGAGGGATTGCCAGTCCATGGGACTCAGTGTCTCTGTGGTACAGATCTCCTCTCCTCGGCAATAGCATCTTTACACACGCATTGTATCAGAAGCCTTCCCCCTGCGTCAGCAGCTGTGGCCAAGGGGCAGCGCCAGCAGCCCTCCTGTGTATCAAGACCGTCCCCGGAGAAGGGGAACAGGTTGCGGTCCAGGCGACCACGGAGACGTGTCTATCGTACGTAAACTCACACCAGGCGCCAGGCACTTTGCTACACAGTGATGTCCCCTGACTATGACGTTAAGCCCATTCTCTATGAAATGGGAAACCCGAAGGTGCATAGCAGGGAAGAAACAAAGTAAAAATATGTCTTTAAGAAGAGCATTCTATAAGCGAAGTGCCTTTTGGATTTAAAGGTAGAACTGGCTTGAAGTCAGAGGTGTATGTGACATTGGTCCCCAGCAAAATCTGGAGTGTCTGTCAAAGCCATGTCCTCCTGGGCCCCTACACTCTACAACTCTGAAGACATGGATCCGGGGGGGTTGGAATTGGTGTCTGGGGAGACCTCCCCAGCTACTCAGGAGCCACTGAGATAGGAAACCAGACTAGTAATCCTGCCAACAAGCAATGCGAAAAAGCAGCAGACAAAGGAGATGGTGCAGCCTTTGAAAATGATATTGCCGGCTCAGGGACCTGTTTGGAAATGGAGGATCGTGATTAAGGACAAGTTGAGGTGATCCTAACAGTTCAAGGCCAGGGAAAGGGGACAGCACCAGCAAATGGAATAGAGAGAGCAGAAAGGTGACTGGACCATACAGATAATGATTTTGCATTCGTGTCCAAGCAGGACGTCTGAGCAGAGACGGTCAGTAGGCATTGGAACCCAGATGAGAAAAGCAGGTTATCTTCCTAGAGGTTATAATTTGTACATGGGTAATAATGTATGAACAGAATCTATTCAAAATGAAATTAAAATATTAAGATAATAATGAAATCTAAACAGTATTTCAGTGATGCATCTGGATTCAGATTTAACTAACCATAAGAGGTGCTTTCATGAATATTATTTTATTTAACCTTCGCAATTACCCTGTCATGGAACTGAGCTTCAAAGCTCTAAATTATGTAAATTGTCCAAAGTAACACACACATGGGGTGGAGAAGCAAGAATCTGAACCGAGAGCTTTAGATTCCTGAGTTCTTTCTATAACATCTTAGCCCTCCTCGTTAAGAAACAAACAAAACACCTATCCAGCCAGCCAGCAAATAGGAGAAACACTTATATCCTTACTGACACTGTGAAATGCAGATATCTACCTTGTTAATGTCCGTATGTATGGATGATTGTGTTTCTTAAAACCTGAAAAGCCAGGTGAACTAAAGAGATCAAAGACAACAGTCACTGCAGATTCTCAGCCTCGGAGTCAGCCGAGGGAGTGTTTCGGATTCCTCCGTGTCATTGCTACTTAGCCTGGGTACAATTTTGGTTCAAGGTCTTTGATTTGCGGCTTAGCTAGCTAACACGCAGCTCCTTTTCTTCTCCCTATTTTAATAATTCCACAGTGACACCTGCTGGGAAGAAAGCACTGCTCAGCCCCACCCTCACTGGGGGGTCCCGGGCAGGGACGGTGGGGGGGCGGCAGGTTCTCCCTTGCCCTCCTCCAGCAGTTGCTTCTCATCGGGTGAGTGCGTGCGGAGCTCTTCACGATGATTCCTACCCAGGTTCTGGGGCCCTATGAGCTGGGTGAGTTCCAGCCAGGTCCCAAAGCAGCAAGGTCCCCAGGGACTGCCAAGTGAAGGGGACAAGCCTACACCTCCTTGTCGCTGTGTGACTGGCCCAGCTTCCTCTCCCGCCTCTGCATGTGGCCATCCGTCGCCTCCATCACACCCCAGCCATGATACCATCCGTGGGTCTCTGTGATGCTGTACTTAATAACAAAGTAAAATTGAAAAAAAAGTCCCCTGGCGTAGCTGAGAAGAAGATGAGTTCCGCAGAGAGTGCCAAAATGTTTTAGAAATAAACGGCAGACAACAGAGTCACTGCATATTTCACTAGGCAGGATAGTAATTTATGTGATGTATTTTTAACTGTGAGAAGTGATGGGGGAAACCACTTAAATATAATGTGAGTTGAAGATTTGTCAGTTACGTAGCTCATGCAATGGCAGATCTGGAAAACGTTATAAGAATGGAAGGATTACCAACAAAGAACGCCTACAATTGGAGCTCGTATTTGAGTTCCGACTCCCCCTATCGCTGGGAATTTGCTCCTTTCCGGGAATATTTTGCTTTCTGTGGAAGAAGCTGGAATTTTACATTGTCTGTCAAATGTTCTTTTTAAAATCATCTCTCTCCATTTTTGCTTTTATCCCTCAGGTCTCTATTTTAGCCTCTCCATGATGTTGAGCTGGCCAGACACGAACTCCGTGGCCCCCTATTCTCTGTGCCCAAAGAGCAGTTGCCCGACCCAGGAAGACGCCTGTATCCACCATGGTTCCTCACCCGTCTTAGGTGGACAGGCCCTGTGGAGCACAGTGGAGCATTTGCCAGATCTGTGTCCCCCCATAGACGACTCAGGTGGGAGTAAATAGTCTTGAATTTGTCCCTGGAGTACGTGCTGTGTATACTGAGGCCACAACAAGCAGGAAAAAACAGCCTCGCGAGCCGCAGTGACTTCACGGTGAGACACACGCCTCCCCCAGCTGTTACCCAAGCATAGAAGTCTCTTATCTCAGGCTGCCCTTTTCTCCCCCCACCCCCGCCACCCTAACCCCCGCCACCCTTTGAGATGTGCTCAAGAGCCTTTTGGAAAATTCCCGGGTTTCCAAGGGAAAATTTTCTTTATAGATGAAGCAAGCCCTCTAGTGGCGATTTTGCAAGTTACAACCTCTATTTCAAGATTTGTGAGGAGGTGGGTTCAGTTTCTTCTTTCTTCTAACGACGCACCCAGAGCTGGTTCTCCGTAGGAATTGATGTGACTTCCATTCCTTGTTACTTTCGTTCCCCCAAAGAATTCTACACTCCTTTCCCCAGTTTGCAGCATCCCTGAGAAACTTTCTTTTTGTCCATTGTAATCTGTGCAACGCATCCTTACCCATCAGTCGGGGATTCTCCGTCCCCGTGGCCTTCTCTGCTGTAGAACTGCTGGCCTCCTGACTTCACAAGCCACATGCTGAGAATGACACCACACTAGCAGTGATTAAGCTGGACTAGCAAACACTTCTCTCTGAACAGTCTGGCCACGAGCTACAGCTGCAGTGCACTTGAGTTTCAAGGTGTTTCAATATTTACCCCCAAAGTCACACACCATCTGCCACGTCAGTCGTATCTAACACCTAGACTTGTGCTGTTCCAGTGCTCAAAAAAACCTGAAAAGGCACATTTCGACTATCTAGGATAGGGTGCAGGGTATGACGTGAAGCCGCTAAAAGCAAAGACATCTGAAATCGGTGCTAACTCAGATGGGTCCTGCGGCTGTTGGAACCTGCTCTGCCTCCTCCTAAAGCATTTAAATCAACAGACTAAGTCCACAGAGCCTCTTAACAGGACAGCTTTGATGTCCTTTTCGGGATCCTAACCAATCAGAAAAATGGTATATTGCTTGTATTTAGCACCCATTGTTTATGCCATGTGAAACAAACGTAAGTACAGAGGCAAAAAGAAAACTCCTGGTGACCCAAGTGCTCTGGCCAAATGAAGAAGAGAGCAAAATAAACAGGTGAAAGTCAACTGGGAAGCTGAGCCCATCAGAAATATTAAACACAAGGCACGATCGCAGCTGGTTACTCAATGCTCTACAGAGTCCCAACAAGAAGGCCTGCTGTTCCCTCACATGGAATCCAGGACTTGGTTCGCGTACCTCGGAAGAGACAAGCCATCCCTGACTTCTCTCCTTCACTTCTCACGTTCAAGGTGTATCTAAATCCATTCCTTCGCTGCCCCCTCTGTGCCAGTGGCTTGGCTGAGCTCTCAGGGTCTCTCTGCCTGAACAGCTCTGTGACACCCTCATGGGTTCAAGTCCTCACAGTCATTTCACCCCAGGCCCCAGCATCCATTCTCCATGGAGCCCTGTTTCTAAAACGCGCCCCGGATCTCATTCCCACTGCAAACGCCATCGGTGACCTCCTTGTCCTTTGCTGAGGATTTTGATGCCCCAGGATGTTACTACTGACAAGCGAGAAGGGGCCTCCATGTGGGAAACGACAAAGGTGACTCGTGAATCACCAGGGGGCGCTGGGGAGAGACATGGACAGTACATGCTACTTTCCTCCGGAAAACCTTCCCCAGCCACCTGCAGGTAAATGAAGCCCTCCACCCCCTGCACGTCCTAACACGTTATACACACGTACCACACAGCTATGTGCTTTACACCCTGTGAACACACGAGCCCTCGAGAGGAGGACCACGTCCAGGGAGTTCGTGGTCCGCCGTCCCAGGCAGTGGGACCAAGAGAAACAACAGTACGTTTCTGAACCAACAAAGTGAGGTCCTCGGTTCAAACTTGAGTTTTCTGTCAAAAGTGAGGACTGAGCTTCATGGTTTTCTGTTTTGAAATGTCAGACTCACGAAACCTAACCCAAAGTAGGGAAATAGAAATGCAACACCATTTATGGGGGTGAAAGTGGATAATTTAGTTTATCAAGGTAAAGGGAATAAGACTTTGTGAATTGGTAGACGGTCATCTAAAAATATGAATCAGTATTTCTTTTTTTAAACTAATTTTTACTGGAATATAGTTGCTTTACAATGTTGTGTTAGAGTACTTCTTACTAAGTTAGTTCACTGTGAAGGGGTTTGTAGCCCATGAATAGAAAACAGGAGAATGCAGCTAAAGCAAGTGCACAGGGGGTGCTAAGGGCCCGTCAGCCCCACCTCTACCGCCTGGTGGAGTGAGGCTCACACCCCTCCCCGACCCCCCCTCAGCCCCTGCCCCAGCCCATCCCCCCACCCGCTCCAGCTCCACCACTGTTCTGTGAGCCGTGTTGCACGGGGGGTTCAGTGGTCCCATCAGGGTGGCATCACAGGGCTCCAGAGTCCCACGGAGCCTGGTTGCAGCATTGCCGCACGTAAAGATTCTAACGGCCTGCACTGGCCTCTTTCACCCTGACTCTGCCGTCAGTTTTACACGTTCTCCTCTTTCCGAGAACAGAATCTCCATCCTATTAACAACAGCAAAGCATTCTACAGGAAATCTGTTGAAGTTAGTCAGTGCTTTACAGTTGGTGCTTTTCTATTATCCTCTAATTCAAGTTAGAAACAAATGATTTTCCTTATTTGAACGAGCAACTCTATAATTCTTGACGTTTTTGGAATTACAGCCACCTAAACTGAAAAAAATCCACGAACGTCACCTTCTTATGTCTAACATTTGTTCACAAAGTTGAATGGGGTTGGAACTCATGTTCTAAGAATTCTCTATCATGTATGAAAAAATTAGAAACACCACGGGCAGCAGAGAGCTGGCAAGGGAAACTACCTCAGAAAAACAATTAGCATTGGGCGGAGGTCCTGTAATAGCACAGAGGCCCATGTGCACCTGGAGCTCGTGTGCGGGGCGGGCAGCATGTCTCAAGCAGAGAGCAAGGCGGTGCTAAGTGTATGTTGCAGTCGAGAGAGGTCTTCCGTCGCTAATCTGAGCATTAAATTATATTAAATACATTCAAAATAAGCACTGGGTTTGAGAACCTTGGAATAGCTGTCATGTACCAAGACTCATCAGTATCCTGAACTGCACATTATATCGGAGGCCAGTCTCCACGACTGATGGCTGAGAAGTTGGGCAGGGCGGACAAAGACCCGTTCTCTTCCTGTCCCTAACCAGCTGTGACTTCCAGGGAGCCCTTCAGAGACCTGGAGTCAATCAATGTCCCTGTGAAAGGGGGTGTGGAGGAGCACGCCAGCACTGTCCACGGTCGGCTGCCTCACATTCCACAGGAGCTCCTCGGCCCACGTGGCTTTGTTGCTCGCTGTTTATGGGACCATGGGTAAGTTACGCAGCCTCTCTGAGCGTCCCCTTACTTCTCTGTAAGGGGGAAAGGCGAAATCACAGCACTCACTTCTTAGGATTTTTGTAAGGATTAAATGAGATCCTCATGTATAGTGCTTGGTTCAGTGTCCGGTACATAGTAAGCCCTCAAGAGCTTCTACCAAAATGAGATACCACTGCACACATATTAGAATGGCCAAAATCCAGAGTACTGACAGCACCAAATGCTAGAGAGGATTAAAGCAGCAGGAATGCTCATGTATTGCTGGGGGGTACACAAAGTGGGAGACACTTTGGCTCTTTCTACAAAGCTGGATGTTCTCTCAACATACGATTCAGCAATCACACTCCTTGGTGTTTACCCAAAGGAGCTGAAAACTTACGTCCACGCAAAACCTGCACACGAATGTTTATAGCAGCTTCATCCACAATTGCCAAAATTTGGAAGTAACTAAGATGTCCTTCAGTAGGTAAATAGATTTTTTAAAAAAAGAAAAACTGTGGTACATTCACACAATGGAATATTAGTTAGTGCTAAAAAGAAATAAGCTATCAAGCCATGAAAAGACACAGAAGAAATGTAAATGGGTATTACTAAGTGAAAGAAGCCAATGTGAAAGGCTGCATACTGCATAATTCCAACGATATGACGTTCTGGAAAAGGTAAAACTGGTGACAGTAAGAAGATCCGTGATTGCCAGGAGTTAAGGGGAGCGAGGGATGAACCGGCAGAGCAGAGGACGTTTAGGGCAGTTAAAGTACTCTGTATGATACTATAGTGGTGGCTGCGTGCCAGTATACATCTCTTCTAACTCACAGAACGCACACCAAGAGTGAATTCCAGTGTAACCCACGGGTGATAATGACACGTCAGTGTAGGGTCGTCAGTTCTGGCAGATGCACTACTTTAGTGAAGGATGCTGATAATGGGGGAGGCTGCTGGGATCAGGGTGTGGGCTGAGGACATAGGGAAATTTCTGTACCTCCTGCTCAGTATTGCTATAAACCTAAAGCTGTTCTTGAAAAATTGTCTATTCAGGGCTTCCCTGGTGGCGCAGTGGTTGGGAGTCCGCCTGCCGATGCAGGGGACGCGGGTTCGTGCCCCGGTCCGGGAGGATCCCACGTGCCGCGGAGCGGCTGGGCCCGTGAGCCGTGGCCGCTGAGCCTGCGCGTCCGGAGCCTGTGCTCCGCAACGGGAGAGGCCACGGCAGTGAGAGGCCCGCGTACCGCAAAAAAATTTTTAAAAATTGTCTATTAAAAAATTTTAGCTGTGGTTGTTGTTATATTAAAATCCCCTGTAGCTTTAGACTCTGACGTTACATGTAGCCAATATATATTTGTTGAATGAAGTTCACGTTTACCACGCATTTGTGTTACCCTGGCCTCTGGTGGTGAATTTGCAGAGATGTCATAATTCTTACGTCCGCACTGAGCATTTCCATAGCACTTTTCCCTGATGATGGTTTTTCCTGAGCTGCTACAAATTTTGAGCCTTTCCCATCCCCTACAATTGCTTTGTATGCAGCTGATTACTATTATTATATTTAATTTCCAAAGGAGGAAACATGCACAATGGGTCCTCATCGAGGAGGTGTAATTTGGGCATAAATAACACCTCAGGTGAAACAGGTGAGGCACAATTTGCATCTTGGCATTAAATTAGAAGTAAACCCCAGGAATATTTTATTCCTGAAATAACAATCACCAAGTGGAAAAACAAGAGTGATTAACTAACGTTCCTTGGCTTTCATAATAACTTGGTAATAAATTCAGAGTTGGAGCCACCTGCTTATGTGCTGGACGGCTCTGGACCTGCAGCAGCCCAGCCTCTCCTGCTGGAGTGCACTGAGTGTCCGGGCAGAGGTCAGCGGACTAAGCATCAGAGCAACTGGGTCCCATCACTGACGCTGCACTGCCACGGCCATATAACCTTGGCAAGTCCTTGAACTTTTCTCAGCATCGGTTCATCAGCTTTCGGTGTTTTTGTTTTTGTTTTCAATTTATGGAATGAAGAGAACACTCTTTCTGATTTTCCTATCTCGCAGGGTTAAGGGGAAAAAAAGATAAATGTGGCACATGCAGATAAAAAAGACACAACTCCTCCAGTGCTGCTTCCTTTAGGTGGGCTGTCGTGTGTAGTACTCATCCATGGATTATGCTTCAGGCTCAGAGTCAAGACCAAGGCAAAGCGGGGCCAGGGCTTGACTCACTGACAGCTACAAACAGCCACAGCGTTACCAGAGATGTGCTCAGACCTATATCCATCATGCTGCCCACAAATCACAGAGCACTGAAATGAAACACGCGAGCCCAACCAATGATTCAAAGCACTGAATACTTCCTCAAGGCCCATACATGCAGTTTAAACTGTATGCCTTCTAAACTAATAGTTAACACAAGGTTAGCTAAGTTCTTCTGCTAACCCAGGCCCCATTCACAGAAACACAATACGTTCTATGCTGCTGACTTCGCAGACCCCACCTTGATTAAGGTTACATCACCAGTAGTGGGACATTAATGTCCGCATCTCAGGACACGATGTACCAGGAAGGCTACGTCATCTCTGTGATATTCTTTCCCAAAAGCCATAGCTCCAACTTGTCAAAACATCACACAATCCCAAAATGAGAGACACCTGACAAGGTAACTGACCGGTACCCTTCAAAAGTGTCAAGGTCGTGAACAAGGAAAGACGAGGAAAGGTCACAGATAGGGAGGAGGCTATGGAGACCCTGCAACTAAATGCAGTATGGGATCCTGCATCGGATCCTGGAACAGTGAAGGACTTTGGAGGAAAGACTGGTGAGACCCAAAAGAGTGTGCAGTTTTAGTTGGAGGTATTGTACCAGAGCCAATTTCTTGAGACTTGTCCTGTGGTTTCTCTGTCTATAGTTGCAACTGCTCTGTAGGTTTAAATTTATTTTAAAATAAAACGTTTTGAAAATAGCTTGGTGCTTTTGATGTTCCAGTCCCCATGCACAACAATTCCGAGGAGATACTGGGACCGGGGTTGCATGTGGTGCAGGACGGGAATGACATCTACCCTGCTTAGATCGACGCAAAGGGTCAAAATGAACATGGTTGTTATTTCTACAAAAAGTATATCCATAATTAGTTTCTGCCCGACTGTGAACAAATGATTGAGAATTGGTTTGATAAGCTCCTGCTAGCAACCCTCTTATTCCCTAACCTACCACTCCTCCTCCGACCTCCCACCTGCCTGCAAAAGGGAGGTTCCTCCCTGAAACCGCCTGTTCCCATTCTTGTGTCGACCACTGCTAAGGCACCAGCTCCTCTCTCCTTACACTGTTCCCATGAAGTATGCCGTTAGGGGCTCAGAATAACAAAGACCACTGCCATAATTAAGCTCTGGGATGCATTTCAAAGACTCACAGACGTCAGAGATGAGGAGGACCCGGCAGGTCATCCAAACCCATCTCCCTGCCAGTGCACAGTGGCTGTGCGAAATTTGGCAGGTCTGTCATCAGGCTATAAAAATTCTAAACTATTCAAAAAATTACCACATTGTATAAATTATGACAAAAAGTTTACCTTATTCCTGGATGATTCTTGAAAGTAGAGGGGAAAAAAAGGAAGTCATGAATAGCTTCCTAAAAACAATTACTGTCTTATTTAGCATATATTTTCCAAGGTGAAAGTGTGGTTATTTTCCATTCAGTGAGATAGCCTGTGCTTATTGTTATGCAAGAGTGGCCTCTCTGCATCTGATAAATTAAAATGTAGCCCTGACCCCAGCTGTCCCTCAAACGATATTATAAATGCGGTTTGCCATAGTTCCAACTTCTTCTGGCTTGTATTTTAGTGCTGGACTTGAACACAGTTGTATGTGAGGCTGCCATTGGCTCAGAACTCCTAGTGCCAGTGTCAACATTGCCCAGGGATGAATGCTACAACAAAACCCTCTAAGGACCTTCAAAGAATGATACTTAAGTGCCTGTACCTTATCAAGTTGGGTGAGGCCTTTTCCAGTCACCATCGTGAAATGTACACATGGACATATAAATCCAGCAGAAAGGGGCAACAGCAACTATGATAACAAAAGCAGGAAGTATTTCCATTGGACAGAACTTGGAGGAAGATTGAAGAGAATCATTGAAACGTAAGGGTTAATTCCGAAATACGTCCTTGAGCTATGTTTCAATGATGTACAAAGTGGAGACCTGGTAGAACAAAGGATGAAGGTGGATGCGGTCCAGTGAAAACTGTGACCACTTTGTCCATCACAACCACTCTTGCATGCTGGGCACGCAAAAACGGGCACAGAAACATGAATTGTGACAATATTTTTCTTGAGTTTTCTCTACTTGGCACATATATTTCATCTTTAGACATATACTATGGAAGAAAATGTAGGTCTGTGTACTACGGGAAAAAAGGAGCATTATAGCAAAAACCATGCCTGGCCTTTCTTTACAAGTACCATGTTAGCTGGGTACATCATGTCTGTCATAAGTCATGGTGGAAACTCACATATGAAGCATATGCCAAGAACCAGAGTTCTCTGTTTGAAATTCTTCATCACTCTTCTTTTAACATGACTGCATGGAAAATGTATGCAGATGGGCCCCTGTTTATAAACGGTCGGCCAGTTGGTTGAAACTTAGAATGCATTTTCCCAAAGCTCCAGTGTTGTAAACAATAGCCTACTTCCCAGGGCAGCTCACAAAAGCCTCCCTATCAGAGCTGGTATCATGAACTTGCCCACCTCTACACACAGAATGCTTTAAACCTAAGTGCTTCAAGACCTATTCATTCCTACGCCACCAGGGCTTAATGCCAGCAATGCAGCACTTCTGAATTCTGAATCCTGAGTCTATAGGATAAGAATGGTCATTTGTATGAAATGGTTGTCAAAAATCGATCGTTCATGAAGTCTTAGGATCACAGTATTAAAAATCATAGGTGAAGTTTCAGACATTGAAATTAGCAAGAGTAATGAGCCATTTGTATGACTGTAACGGTGAATGGGGGCAGATTAGAAACCAAATGCTCTGCAGAAGACATAAACCCTTAGACAGAACTGGGTGACTCATGAGTCCTCCACTGATACAGATTTCTTGATTCCCTCCACGGTACTTAAGCAACACGAACACACATCCTGCTCCTCTTCCCCTGCTACTCTTACAGGTAATTCGAACTGACCTATGGTGGGGGGACTGCCCCTATATTTTCCTTTTCAGTTTTGGTTTGGCTCTTTGGGTTGCCGAGAACGTGGCCTCCCTGAGCTAGTGTAAGTGGGGGAGGGGAATATTCGAACAAAGCAGATGGAACAAGAAGAGAAAGTCTCACAAAAAGCCAAGAACAGGACACAAAAAGGCCTAGGCTGACTGGATCCTTGAGTTGGAGGCCAGGAGACACCAAGGGCCACAGCAGAAAAAGTTTTCCAGATCTCACGAGAGCCATCCGGTATTCGTGGGGCCCCTCCACGCTCTCACGTCGGTGGCTTCCTGGCCTGCTGGCAAAAAGCTTCATGTGCTTTCTAATGTCCCCATCCCCCTAAGCCTTCTGACTGTTCCCGGGACGACTGCTGCCTTCTGTCTCTACTACCTCCTTATGACACCGAGCAGGACCCTGTGGGCTCCTGGGCACGAAAGCCTTTCCGCGTCCCCCATCCATTTCTGGATTACAGGAAATGGGCTTCATTCAGCCTCCAGGACCTTCCCTGCGTTCCACTGACAGGTTCAAACAGTTGCTAATCAGGGAAGGGAGGGGATGCAGAGACAAGGGAGGGGCAGTCAGGAAACAACAGCGCAGCCTTGGGGCAGGGTCCTGGTTCCCCCTCAAGGGATGCACACGACAATATCTTTGAGCTGTTTTGCAGACACTGAAACCCCCTCCAGGTGGGAGAAGTTAACTGTCTGCTGCTCACAAGCCCGGAGACCCCAGACCGGTTGGAACCAGAAGGTTGATGATGCCGGCTCCCGATGACCTCACCACCAGCCAATCAGAAGAGTGTCCAGGAGCTGGCCGACCACGCCCTTTTTGAACCGTTACTATAAAACTCCTCACGACCCCCTGCAGGGTGGGACACACAGTCTTGAGGGCATGAGCCCGCTGTGGCCCCCTTTACCTGGCAAAGCAATAAAGCTCTTCTCTTCTACTTCACCCACAACTCTGTCTCCGAGAATTAATTTGGTGTTGGGGTCCAGAGGCTAGATCCGGCTTCGCTTACACCTCTGCATATGTCCCCAGTATAAGTTTCTGGGAGGGCAGCAGCTGGGGAAGAAGAGAGAAGGAGGAAGGGGAGAAGGAGAAGAACCCAACTGCCCAACTTTTGTCCTGGGCTACGGTCATAAGTCACAAGCAGGTGGACAGACTATGCACTGGCTGCCCTGGGGCCAGGATCCGCATCTTGACACAACTAGCTGTTCTGGTTTTGTGGCATAAACCAGGGGCCTGGAACCTAGAAAGTATAACGGGAGCCAGTTCTGTGACATTACTACTACCTTTTCTTATGAAGTATGTTTCAACAAAGTGCTCCAAGGAAATAGGATACTCTTAATCTTGTCGTGCTTGGTGCAGGTGAACAGCAAGCAGCACCTGGTGAGAAACATCGGCCGCCCCGTAACTTTAGCTGCATTTAAACTCCCCCTGCTAATTAGTACACATTAAAAGGGAAAGACAGAATCCAGAATATTTGCTAACTTCTGCTCTGTTCCAACTCTTTAAAGAATGACTTTCATTTTCCTAAATGAACATAAGTAAGCCACAGAATATCTGTTTAATATAAACATTTATATGCTGCTTCTGTTTCTTCTAAGTCATCAGTGAAAGTGACCTGGCTCTGGGCTCACCTCACCCTGACCACTTCCCTTCACTCACTCAGTCCTTCGTTCATCCAGGCGATGTTTACTCAGTACCTACTGTGGAGACGCCATCACAGAGGGGTTTTCAGCAACACCCCTTAGCTGGGCCATCACTGGGGAGAGTTAAGGACCATGACGGACAGGTAATCTTGCACCGGAACCAGGAGGGATGTCAAAATCACAACCAGTTTTCCTGATGGCTCTTTTGCAAAGATAACATGTGACAACCTGGGACATGAGCTGGTGACCTTGTTTTCCAAGCTTTCAATGAATGACTCTTGCAATTTCACAGATAGAAAAAATAAGTAATGTCTTTCCTGAGACCGCAACCTACATCAGCCATGAGTAGAAGCGGTGTCCTCACTCCCACTTTCCCATAAATACTAGCGATTCTATTAACTTGTTCCACCACGGATAACTTTCTATTACATGTGACCTGAGACATGTTTAATACCCTTTGATCATTCACAGGGCAGGGGCTGGATTTCTCCTCTCTGGTTAACAGCTGCACAGAGCTGTATCTTCTAACCAAGTCACATTCTAAAACATTTTTATTTCTCTGATCCTAAAACCGCAGGTCACTGCTATCCAGTGTATGTATTGGCCAAATCTGTTTGGAAGTTGCTTGTTTGTCTTTCTTGAACATTCTGTGAAATATAAATGTTGTAAAATAATGAAGGTGAGGCTTAAATCTCCTCTTCTAAGGCTCAACACTCAACCACACTTCCAAATCTTGTCTGAGGCTTCTTAGGCTGGGGAAAAATGGTTTCATTTCAAGAAACAATCCTCCAAGATCAATGATGCACAGAGTACTTCAGTTCGAAAAGAGGAGAAGAGAGGAAAGCCAAGTAAAAAGCAACTCAGGCTGGAGGGCCTTGAAGCTGGGGGATTTTCTGAGTCGTTCACAGATGCTGAGTCTACCCTCCACAGGTCATTTCATCCCATTTAGCACTTTCTATTCTTTGTGTTTCGAAGCTCTTAGGCAAGAGCGGAAAAGGGAGGAAAGCTAACGTATCTGGTAACGCAGTCTATCCGACTGACAACCTAACTGAAGTTCCCCTGTGGTGCAAGAGTGGCACGGTTGCAAAAAGAAATAACGCAGAAGAAAGGAGAAAGAGGATCACAGAAATCATGCCTTCACATTTCATTTCAGAGAAGAAGACCTGAAGTTGATTTCTGTGTAGATCATTTGTGTACCAGTTGGGACACAGGTGCCCAGCCCTGCAGAGCAGTAATATGAGCTGGGCTTTAAATAACTGCCAAGTAGCCACGTGGTGGCTGGCAGCAGGCTGGAGAGCGATCTGGTTCAAAGTGAAGCCGCGTAACGAGGGCGCGAGAAGGGCTGGTGTGCGGGGGGGGAGGGGAGGGGTCGTTCTTCATTGCCTTTCTGTGCTTTCCTTTTTATATATATTTAAATGTATTCCCCATTTAAAAGGCACTAATTCAATTTGGATTTTTTTTTGGTGGAGACTTTTCTTTGACAGAGTCTGTTTTCTACAAAAGGGACCTAGTATTACCGTTGTCCCCCTCCCCCCAAGTATACAGTTGCTCAAAATCACACGGTTAACAGCTGAACTCACATCCAAGCCTCTCTCTCTCTCTCTCTCTCACCCCTGCTAATTGGCGCTCAGTGGGAAATCTGTTCCGAGCCAACCACAGACTGGACGCTGTCCTGCGGGCTTTGCCCAGTGATATCGTTTGGAGAAAAGTAAAGAGGCTCAGTGACCCGCCTAAGGGACCCACATGGGTTCTCGGCTCAGAAGTCCACTGCCTTTCCCTACACGTAGCTGGAGGTACTCTCCAACACTGCGAGCAATGGCCTCTCCAACAATAAGGCAAGGAAGACACTCCCGCAAGGCGGTATCTGCTGGCTAAATAGTGGGCTTTCTACTCTGCACTCAAGGGGCATAAGCCGTTCAAGTGGCTTCAGACTCCTATTGCCTCACAGCAGACTTCAGCTGACTGGTGTCACTGAGTGTGACACAGGGACCTTGACATCTGCACCATCCCTTTTAATGCCTGAAGCCCAAAGACTGCAGCAGAGGGAGTAGCCAGTGGAGGAGGTAAACGTAGCTCACTTTGTGGTTTTTCATTCATGCAACTAATCCAAGCTGTAGCCCTAATCATTCACAGAAATCTTTCTGTTTTCACTGAAATATGTTCAAAATATTTTCCCTCCACTATTAGGGAGAAGCCAAGTGATATCACAGAGAGAGCATGGAGATTCAAACACCTAGAAAACCATCTCCAATCCTTCCTAGCTGCGTGGCCCTGGGCAATTTCCATACCCTCCCAGTTTCAGTGCCCTCCACTCCCCACGCGAATGACACCACCGAGCGATGTATGAAAGGCTGCTGGTACACAGGAGGTGCTCAAGGATCAGAGTCAGCCCATTGTTAATCTTGCCTGGACTTTCACTCAGTGGAAATCTAGACTGGAAATCTATTATTCTTGTGATTCGACTTGCAATTGTCCACAATATTTAACTCACAAGAACCTAGGGTGGACGTTCGCTATCATTCCTCCATTTTAAAGTATGCCCACATGGAGAACAACAAAGTGACTCAAAAACAGTAGGCTCTCCAGAGTCAAAGACTCCAACACAGACCAGGCTGGCATGTGTCTGAGATGTGCTGGCTTGGCTGATATTAAAAGAGTGTAGATAATCTTTGAAATATTTAATGACACAAAAATGTTAAAGCTGTCATATTAAGTAAAAATCTAAGTGTACAAAACATTTTTCTGTGTGACCCTTTTAGTTACCTATTAGAACCATTTATATACGGCCTGACTCTAGCGGTCGAATTACGGGTGAAATTTGTTTCTTTCTTTCTGCTCATTTGTACTTTCTGAATTGTTTAATGAATATGTATTGCTTTGGTAAAGAAAAACAGTTTGGAGAATTAAACAGTTTTTTAAATGTCTTCTTTCTGTCCTATTGTGTCTGTGAATAGGAAGTAACAGAACTTGGAAACTCTTTTTCTGAAAGCTGGGTAGTTAGTGAAATTGTAGGCTTTGGGGTTCACACTTTACGATTGAAACAACAACGTCATGAAGCAGCCACGTTAATGAGAAACATCATGCTATCATGTGGACAGGCCAAAGTATTAGAAATCACAAACTGTATTGATAACGCTATTGATCGATCAAAAACGACAGTATCTACAAGCATAAGATGTACCCCATATTCCCAGCAGCCCTGAGGTGGTCCACTGATTGTGCTAGTGTCAGTCAGGCCAAGTAGAGAGAGAGTAGTAAAAAAAAGACAAAAACACAACTCTTCTACATATGCTGTTTTAAAAATAAACTACTCTAATTTTACTACTGATGAATTAATATAAGGATTTCTTAGAATCCAAACTGAGCCAGTTTTAAACCCTCTTTCTGATAGTTTTATTTTATCACCCCTCTTCCATATACTGTACTTTTCCTTTTACCTTAGGGTACTTTTCCAGATCAAAAATCCAGACCCATGGCTCTAGTGCAGTATCTGGTATGTCTTCAGATTGTCCTTAAAGAGGAAGCTGTGTAGAGGGTGGGAGAGAGGGTGATGCAAGAGGGAAGAGATATGGGAACATATGTATATGTATAACTGATTCAGTTTGTTGTAAAGGAAAAACTAACACACTATTGTAAAACAATTATACTCCAATAAAGATGTTAAAAAGAATTTAAAAAAAAGAGGAAGCTGTGTATTCCCACCACACCAGTGAGTGGCTTTCTGACAGTCACCGGATTCTTCTAGAAAGGAATAAGACTAATGCCATCAGATGTAAGCAAGAAATCTTCTCAAACACTTGTCTGGAGAAGTCAGGGAGTATTGAGCTTTACAGCTTCACTAGCAAGATGGAATCGTCTAGATAGGCAGTAAGATCCTGACAGATCCATACTGAGACACTGAATCTGCTGTCGTTTCTGTTGACTCCCTGGGGTCCTCGAGCAACGAAGAGTATTACATTTGATCTAGACAAGGGACTTGCCAAACTCTCTGTAACCCCAGCACCTAATGCTGGAACAAGTACGTGGTAAATGCACAGCCGGATCTTTGTTTGTTTTTGTCACATTTAATGTAATGAGTGCTCTCCACATTCTGGGTGTTTTTAGATATGGACCCCCTTTGAGGGGCAGCAGGTAGCACTGCCCCTCCACACACACTGGCGGCTCCTTGGCTCCACTCCAGCCACCACGCCTTCCCACATCATCAACTTTCCTTTCGGACAGGATAATTTTCAAAACACACAGACTTGCTCCCATTCTCCCAGGTCTCAAGAATGCTTTCTCTGGTCCTCATATCCTCTTCCACCCAGAGCCGTGACTGCTCTCCTTCAAAGACCACCTTCTCTTAGAAGTTGCACAACAAGCTTTCTCCACTTCCTCACCTCTCCTTAACTCCTCTTACCAATCAAATCTGCCTTCTGTCCTGACCACCGTGCCCAGACTTCTGCTGTCACTGTCACAAACCACCTCCGCGCTTCCACAGCCTAAGGTCACCTTTCTGTCCTCGTCTTGGTCATCTTCTCAGCAGTCCCTTCTCAAAACAGTCACCCCTCTGGGCTTCCTGAGTATCACGTTTCCCACCTATCCTTCCATGTCTTTTTCCGGCCTCTCTTCAGGCTCAGTCTTCAGCTCAGTCTCTAGACGTTGGGTTCCCCGGGCAGAGAGAGTCACTCTCTCTAGCCATCCTCCCTGGGGGGTCTCATCTTTCCCATGGCTTTCAATCTGGTGACTCTCAAATGTAAGTCTCCGGCTGAGATTGTCCCTCTGAGCTCCTGATGGCCACATCCAATTACCCACCACCGTCTCAGCTTGCACCTTTCACGGGCTTATCAACGCTTACGGCGTCACAGCGCGCAAGGGGCTCCTGTCTCCCCGAAGCCTTTGCCTTCCTGTCCTCCCTGCCCCGGTCTCTTCCCCCTACTCACTCACTGAAGCTAGAAATCTGAAAGCGACTCTTAACTCGCCCCTCTCTCACCCCACAGCCAATCCACCCGCAAGTTCTTTCACTTTTACCCTTCAGACGATACTATAATGGCTCAAGGGTTCTGAAGGACAGGCCCTTTCCTACTTCTCCAGCTGTATCACAAACCCTCCCTTCCACGCCAGCCACGCAAGCCACCTTGCTGTTCCTAGAACATGCCAAGCTCTTTTTCACTTTCAGGCCTTTTCCCCCCTAGTTCCCCTCCCTGAAATCCCTTTAGCGCTGCTTTTCCCCCAGATGGATGCTTCGTGTCTTTTATGTATCAGAATACTCAGAATTCTCTTCTTAAAAAGAAATTCCCGGACTATCCAACAGTCATGGTTTTATCTATCATTACGTCTTGTGTATTTTTCTTTAGAGGATTTATCACAATTTATAAATTAATCGTTTTTTGTTCACTTGTTTGTTGTCTATATTTCTTCCTTGAATCCCAGTTTGAAGAGTGACAATTAAATGTCTGCTTTGTTTAGTTATATCCAACATCTACCCAACATCTAGCACCATTTGTGACATACGGCGTGTACACAATTATGGGTGTTTACACAATTAGTGTGCATTTGTTGAATAAATTAGTAAATATTTTAGGTGAAGAACTCACCAAAATGAGGTGGAATAACTTTCCAAACCAGAAGTTTAAAATCCAGAATTGGAGTGCAGGTCTTCAGATGCAGATTTATCACCTTCCCCACCGCACCATAAGCTTCTCCCTAAGGTGAACCAAATAGAGAATCCATGGGGGGATCCACTCAGCTTAATGTTCTGCAGGGGGACTGAATGAACGTATCAGCAAGGCATGCTGTAAGGAATCCTTTTATCCAGCAAAGTGTATAACCGTTAAATATTCACCAACAGCTATCAATTGCTAGGTATCAATTGCTACAAGATGTTCAAGACAGGGTCACTGCCCTTGGGCCTTCACAGGGTAAGAGTGAATAGTCCACTGCACATGCGTCACCACATATGCCCTGGATCCAAGAGAGAGAGGCCATGACACCACTCACTGAGTCTCCCCGATACTCCTCACCCTCCATGGGGACAGGCATGCAATAGCGTGAAGATGACATGTGTCCTCCTGTTCAGCAAACCTTAAGAGCTTGGGAATGCCTGAGACAGAGAGCTACGTGGAAATCCACAAACAATGATGTAAATGTAGGCATTTCTTATATATATATACATGTATACATTATAGATGTAAACATATTTTTATAAATACACATATATTATATATATAGGTACATGTGTATTCAGACGTATACCTACTGACAAATATGCAGTTTAATCCAAATCTGTATCCAATATGCATACATACCACATATGTATATACATATCAACACACACAGAGATTAATCCAACTTTCTGTTTGACAACTCTCCAGGTATTTACATATATCCATAAAAATCTTGAGAAAAAAATGTCTCTTGTATTTTTGGGGGGTGAAGACAATATGCCAGGATTTCTTATAGTGTCTTGCATATCCCACAGCAAAATATGAGGCAACAAGCATTATTCTTTAAGCTGTACTGTACTCTTCTCTAAGCTGTATTGTTTAAATATCTATTTGTTTAGATAGTCCGCAATACCAATGCTATCTGCAAGCACTGGTGAATTTTTTAACAGTGGCAGAGTCTCTTGTTAGAATTAATGGATAAAGAAGTGCTAAGAAAAGGAAAAAAAAGAGTTGCCATATAAAGGAAGAACCATTAACTCCTGGATTCCCAGAAGAATGGAACATTAAAAGTTTTTATCTTATTGCAGTGAGTGTTCTCCCCCCTAAATTACCCGCACAATAGTCAGGAGCAGTGCAGGATGCCAATGGCTCCAACCATACTGATCTCATATCGCTGCCATTTGTGTGAACCAGAAAAATCATCACTTCAAGAATTAAAAATCATTCTAATTTACTTACTTATAGATACCTTACAGCAGCTTTTAGATACCTTATGTATAATCAGCCCTCCCCTCCATACCCACCAGTTCCACACCCTCAAATTCAACTGCGGATTTAAAGTACTAGAAGGAAATTTCAGGAAGTTCCAAAAAACAGAACTTGAATTTGCCATGCTGGGATCTATTTACATAGCACCTACATTGTATTAGATATTAAAAGTAATCTAGAGATGATGTGAAGTATAGAGGAGGATATACATAGGTCATATGCAAATACAGTGCCATTTTATATGAGGGATTGGGCATCCGTGTATTTTGGTAGGGTGCTGCAGGGGTCCTGGAACCAGTCCCATGGATACGGAGGTAGTGAGGGAAAAGGCACTCTCTCTCTCCATACACACACTCCCCCTCTCCACACACACACACACACACACACACACACACACACACACATACATATACATGTGCAATAGAATTACTAGCTCTATCACAGGATTCTTTACAACCACTCTCCACACACACACACACACACACACACACATATACATGTGCAATAGAATTACTAGCTCCACCATAGGATTCTTTACAACCAGTGATGGATCATTTTACAAAGTTCAACCATCCAATTGCCCCTTCAATTTTGCACGTGAGGGGAAAAAAATGACACTTCGAAAGCCAGAGGGGGCCTCTCGTGCTCCTCTGTCATTTCAGACTTGTTCTCTCTAATAATCCCACGTCCACAGCCAGCCCTGGCTGATCGTAATGGTCCTGAGGGTAGAGCTCCTACCACTTGCCTAAGGTGGCCAGTTCAGAAGCTCTAAGCTCTAACTGGATGTTTTTATTCCTTCCTCTTTCCCTGCTCATCAGATTAAATGTTCCTTTGTTTAGTTTATGCTTATCATAATATGTATGATGTTAACTATTTCCCTGCCCTCCTCGGTTTTTAACATATCTAACATACCTTTACTCCTAAGATTTTGTTGGAATTTCTCTGCCTATACTTGATCATCACTGAAAAAATGTCTCCAGATATTTAACTCCTTCAGACAATCAATACAAATTTAGTTTCTATTTCATCTCTTTCGTATGAGATGCCATTCCTGGTAGAGCCCACCAGGGAAACAACTATGTTACTGTCCCTGAGAAACTGAATTTTTAAAAAATGTGCTACTCAGGGCTTCCCTGGTGGCGCAGTGGTTGAGAGTCCGCCTGCCGATGCAGGGGACGCGGGTTCGTGCCCCGGTCTGGGAGGATCCCACATGCCGCGGAGCGGCTGGGCCCGTGAGCCATGGCCGCTGAGCCTGCGCGTCCGGAGCCTGTGCTCCAGTAACGGGAGAGGCCACAACAGTGAGAGGCCCGCATACCACAAAAAAAAAAAAAAAAAAAAAAAAATGTGCTACTCAAATATATTGATTTCCACTATTCACTTTAACTCTATCCAAACTTATAAATGTAACACACACACACAAAGTTGATGACAGATAGATAGATAATTACCAAACACCGACACCTCTTCCATCATATAAATATACTCTTATAAGTGGATTTAATCTTCAAATTCAGTAAATACATTTCATAGATTACTCATAAAAGCAGCCAATGACCAGTAAGAGCACACCTAATAGTATTATTTAAAGTCCTACGCTCAACCCCAAATTGAACATCTTCATTCATTGTCTCTGGAAGGTTTTTCTAGCCAGTTTCTTGTGCTCCCTGCCACATGACTGAACTAAACTCCTTGGGCAAACACAATATGGAGAGATCCCAGCCTTCACCAAAGTCCAAGGACATAACTCACTGCCCTCCTTCCTCACTCTTTTCTAGAAGTGTCACCAAAAAGATATCTTATTTGTTGAACTGAAACTTTATGACGCAAAATCAATCCTCTTAAAAAGATTTTTAACACTTCATTTGAAAGCTTTTGGAAATAAATCAATATACCAAATAGTGAAATAAAAGGAAACATACTACCCCCAATGAGATAGAAGGCTGTGATGAGAATATATCTGCTATTTTTAAGTATATTTTACTCATTGATACAGCAAATACAACTCACCTTCCTTTCTTCCATGGATTGCTGGTGAAATAGGTCAGAAAATGTGTTTGAACTCATGTGACCGATGCATTACACCTATGAAACACTTCCAAAGTGTGGATCTGTGTAAAAGTGTCATGTACATCAGATATTCAGCCAACTGCCTTAAGATAAATATATGGTAGTCGCATAAGTATTAGAAAGTAAGATTAACCATCTGAAAACTACAAATATTCAAACCTTTACTAAAAGCAGCTTGCATGTGAAATTTAAATGATGTAAAATACATAGAAAAAGGCTCCCTTCCAAAGTTCTACAAAAAGGAATTGTATTTACAGATGACATGAACTAATAAGCAAATACATCTAGTATCGTCTGGAAAACTTAAAAGCATGCCACAACTTAATATCACAGTCAATATGCATAACAGAACCCATAATTATTTTTGTAATAATCAAGCCAAAGCAAAGAAATAAATGAAGCAATATAAAAATGAAACAGAAAAAGACAAAGGAAAGGACCAGGGAAACGTTTATGATAAAACTGAAATGGCTTGAGAGACCAGTTAAGGCCCTGAAGTCTTTTTTTTTTTTTTTTTTTTTTTTTTTAAACAGGCAAGCCCTGTCACTAACCCCTAAAATGCCCTGGTGATCTGCAGATACCTCAGATCTTCGCTCTTCCCCCAGAGCGCCCTCTCACTGAAACAAGGTTTAATGGAAAGTACAAGATGTGCAGAGAAGATTCGGGCAATCTCCCCATCATGGGACCCCGGGGGTGAAAGCAACCACGCCTCTATCCTACAGCGGCTTCTAGGTGGTCAGCCTTTCATGTGCCTCCGAGTCAGGCCCTCGGTATTCAAACAGCTGCAGACTAAAATGCTGTGCCTGAAACACAGTCCGAACGCCACGCAGGGCCTCCGTTCCTTCACTAACAGGGAACTCCTCTGTCAGGAGGCTTCCAAAATGCAAATACGACCTAGGCTTCTCAGATGGATTTGATTTCAATCAAAATTAGTGCCAAACAAAAATCTTTGATATGCAAAATGTCTACTCTAGTGAATAATAAAGAATCATTCCCACAACCATCCCCAGAAAGTTATCTTCCAAGAGGTTAAAGGAAATAGCAGATCTGTAAATGTTAACATACCTGCTGTAAAGCTGAAGACGGGGAGGGACGATAGTTAAGGGAATCAAAAGATCAGAAGAACTATAACCCATAAGACCTTGGGAAAAGTTCACATTTCATGGTCTTTAATAAAGCAAGGCTGTTATCATCCTCATCTGGAAGTATTTCGAAAGTTTAGAGTTGAGTGCATATTAAAAGCACATTTCATCAATAAATTTTCACATGCTGAACATATTAGCAATATAATTTTTAAATGAAATCTAAAAATATCGAATAGAATTATGTACGAAGTGAAGGCGCTTGGTTTTTACATGTTTTCAACCATATTACATATACAATTAACCCACTTTGAGTTCATAAAAATCCAATCTTCATTGTATGTGGTTTGGTGTACAGATTTGCTTCTTTTAAATATAGTTTAAGATTTATGTAAGCATGCACAATTAAGTGAATACATTACATAACCAAACTTGTTTTTGGTAAGAAAGCGGAATAAGTACGTGTTGTTTTTGTTGTGACCCATTGTAATTGATGAATTCACGCAGCCCCTGCTACGAGAACAACTGCTATTTTTAAATAAGGAATAATCTGCTCACAGGTGTCAGTATACGTGTATGTGGATATTTATGTGTGTGGAGAAGAAATGGAGTAAATTCTCTGACAACATTTGTTTGTTGTTCTTAATTAATCTCCAAAGGACTTTATTTTTTCTTTTGGCCATTTGTACATCATCTTTGGAGAAACGTCCGCTTGGGTCCTTTGCCCCTTTTAAAATCTGGTATTTGCTTTGTTATTGTTGCTGTTATTGTTGTTAAGCTGTAGGAGTTCTTAATATATTCTGGATATTAACCTCTTATCAGATATGGGATTCCAAAGGGTTTTTTTAATAGCAGCAGAAGTGAATGCCAAGGAAGACACTTAACTCAAATCATGATTTGCCCCTGGTGACTGTTTTCTGCTACTGCCAGGCCTTTGTTACCCGCAAACTCTAACAAGTGCAGTGAAGGGAAGGCCCATGTTACCTGTTCCCTAAAAAACTAGATTCTTGAGAGCACTTAGATAAGATAAAAGCAAGATGGAGTCTGGAGAGATTCTAGGACCCTCTTATCAGAGAAGATCACAAGTAAAATGGATAATTCACATAGCAGCTAAAAAGTTACATCAACTCATTCTATGCTAGGATCATGGAGACAAATTTTTTTTTTTAATGCTCTGAGTTAAAATCTCTCAAGAAAATACTGGTGGCAACAGTTTGATTAGTGATGAAACTGAATATGCCGTGCAACAACTAGAAATAGTAATCCAGCTAGCAAAGAAAAGAATATCCCCGCTGGGGCCAGAAAAAATGACCAGCCGTACAGCACAGAAGGGGTGAAATCCAAGCAGTCTTTCATTTTCATGTTTTTGTAGCTTTCCATGTCAGCCACTGCCTGGGCCCAGATGACATACAGCATCACCACCAGGGAAAACAGGATGCCTGAGAAGGACAAAACAAAAGACCTTTAGCCTTTCTGAAGATGTCTGCCCCAGAATGCTGGCTGTATCAGACCAATCATACGCCTGATGATATAACTATAAAAATATAATTCTAGCTACATCACCTACTTTGTGTCAGACCTTTTATTGTATGCTTTATAGGCACTTTAGTTTTCAGAGCACCGAGGTGAGGGCTACAGCTGCAGAAGAAAAATGGCAACAGCTGACATGTATTTACTGAGTGCTTTTATTTTTTTATTTTTTATTTTTTTTTGCGGTACGCAGGCCTCTCACTGCCGTGGCCTCTCCTGTTGCGGAGCACAGGCTCCGGACGCACAGGCCCAGCGGCCATGGCTCACGGGCCCAGCCGCTCCGCGGCACGTGGGATCCTCCCAGACCAGGGCACGAACCCGTGTCCCCTGCATCTGCAGGCGGATTCTCAACCACTGCGCCACCAGGGAAGCCCTACTGAGTGCTTTTACTGTGTGCTAGGCACTGTATTAGGTGCTTGTGAACTATAAGAGTCAAAGATCCCTGCCTAGCGGAATTTATTTTCTAACATTTATCCATTTTTACTGTATGCCTCGTTTGTGACAAGCACTGTTATACATTACTTCTTTCAATATGTACAATAAACTTGTGAAACAGGTACTATTAACCCACAGTTTTAAGTATATGCAAACTCAGCTGGTAGTTTTCATAGCTGATTTTCAGTTCAGGTCTTTCTGACTTTTGTTATATTATTATAACACAGCTAACTGGTATTGCAGTTACATATGGCAGTGAAAATAGAAGCCAAGGTAAGTACCAGACAAGAACAGAGACAGAAGCACTGAACTAATGTAAAAGAATATAGACGACTCTTTAAGAAACATTCTGTGGAATGTAAAACCTCAGGTTTGAGATCAAGAGCGTTATTAAACAAAAGGAAGGAAGGAAGCAAGAAAGGAGGGAAGGAGAGAGGGAGGGAGGCAGGAAGGGAGGGAGGGATGGAAAATGCTTAACCACTAACTAGAAGGCAAGATAATTTATCAACCATTTCAATGTAACTGCAATCCACCTATTCAAAACTACTGCTGGAATTATAAGGGTAGAGAAGTACCGTGGTGTGGGACCTTTGACCTTAACAAGCAATATGACAGAAGAGTTTTATGAATGCTAATATTTGAGAATACTACTAAGCATATGCTTCTCCATGTGACTGTTACTATAGCAACAGAAGGAGGCGATACCACTGCACTGAGCTGCAGTTTCAGAAGAGCCAGCTAAGCTGATCCACTAGTGAGTGAGGTCCCCGCACACGAATTTGCCCCAAAGCAAAATATACTTCAGGACACTTGTAATTTGTCCAAAAGTTCAATCCAAACTCGTCAAGGATCTACTGTACTCTCTGAATTAACTAACTGAACCATCAGGTATGAAATCTCCGTGTCCTAACGACATTCTGTCCAGCAGGTCAACGCAGCCCTGCGACCAGGAGCAGAGGCTGGGGAGTGTGGGCAGGAGAGAGTGGCTCTTGCCAGCCTAGCCCTCGATCACTCTTCTGGGGTGAGCTGTGCTCCTACAGCATTTAGGGTGTCCTCTCCCTCTCGGGTCATTAGTTTCATGAAGAATCTTGACAAGTAAACATGGAAGAAGGGCCCATATGTATGTTGAAGTATGTCAGCATCAGAGCTGGAACTTTCTCCTAATCATGATACAAACTACAAAGCTGTGAAGAATCAATGTAGATGCTTCACTAAGAAGACGCATCCTCCTTCACTCTGTTGTCTGTAATGTAAATGCAAATACCGGAGCACAGAAGAGAGCAATTTAACCACTGAACGACAAATGCATCACGGAAAAATAGTAAAGCCATAGCCGGCGAGCAAACCCCTCACAGAGCCGAGCCGTGCCTCAGATTTTGACAACAATATGGTGAGGCCATGTGTTGTCTAGCAACTCTGAGCATTTCAAAACATTTTTTCAGAAAATATACAGACAGTATGCTCTGCTAATGTAAAGGTTTGCCTTGGTTATTTGCATACCATTTGCCTTATGCCAACACATTGCAAACCTTTTTTTATTATTTGTTGATATTTTGTTTGTTTGTTTTAAATTTATTTATTTATTTTTATTTTTGGCTGTGTTGGGTCTTCGTTTCTGTGCGAGGGCTTTCTCTGGTTGCAGCGAGCGGGGGCCACTCTTCATCGCGGTGCGCGGGCCTCTCACTGTTGTGGCCTCTCCCGTTGCGCGGAGCACAGGCTCCGGACGCGCAGGCTCAGCGGCCACGGCTCACAGGCCCAGCCGCTCCGCGGCACGTGGGATCCTCCCGGACCGGGGCTCGAACCCGTGTCTCCTGCATCGGCAGGCGGATTCCCAGCCGCTGCGCCACCAGGGAAGCCCCCTGATTTTTTTAGTCTTCCTTACATCATGTGACTCTCTTGTGCTTTCAGGTATTTTCATTTTTTAAAATTTACTTTGTGAAAAACCAGTAGATTTATACACCTTTTCTTCAAAAATTGTAAAACCCATTACTGAATTTAGAGTATTTTTTTAAAAGTATTGCAGGACATCATGTAGATGATTCTTAATAAGGAAGAATTAACTTATATTTAATTATTGCTGTTACTTGAAGAGCAATTACAGCCTGAAAGCAATGAATAACAGTTGTTTCTATCACTACAACCTTTTAACTTGTTCACTAGTTAGAGATACAGTCCATTTAATTCATATCAGATCAGCTTATGATTATACCCATGGAGTAAAACAGCACTTCCCTACTTTCCCTACCCATTAAATTGCCAGTGTTTTATATGTATACATGTGTGCGTGTGTGTGTCTGTGTGTGTGTGTGTGTGTGTGTAGGTAAAGACAGGCAGATAAACAGAAGGAAAATGAACTAACAAACATGGAGAAACTGTACCAAAGGCCAATAGTTTAGCTACTATGGCAGCAAAAATGGATGATGGGGGCCTGCATGAAGTAAGGGGCTAAGAGTCAGGAGACTGGTACTTATAGCTAGACTAATCAAATAAATACATATATTGAGGTTAATTGGAGTCAAGTTCTTCACTGCCTGAAAAGGGAGTTACAAATTTGAAAAGGGGGAAAGCCAGAATGAACTTTATGGTGTTTTTTAGAATTGAATGTATCAGTGTGAATTTATGGTTTTAGATAGATAAATGAATGAATATAGAAGTAAAAGTATATGTTTGTTTTAAAATATACCTTTGTGCGTGTTTGTACCTAGATATATTTTCTGGCTCTGCTTCATGAAGGGGTCTGGGAGCAACAACACCCCCAGTAGCATGGCGGACACCAAGTGTCCAGATCTTGGCTTCTAAATACCAGGAATTAGGGCATCTCTAAGAAATAGTTGAGTGCAGGCTGGGACAGAAAGTACCACAGGAATCTGGAACATCATGCTATACCAGAAAAGTACAGATGTGCTCAGAGAATAAAGTGGGCATTTCAGAAGCCAGATCATGGGGCTTCTGCTAGCCAATTCTGAGAACATTTGATTATCAAACTAATAGTGATAGAGGCCCATTACATCTCATCAGATGAAACAGGAATACATGAGCCAACAGAGATATAAATAAGCGAGTGAATAAATAAGTGGGGAGAAGGGAATGCCTTTCATTGAGAACGCTAACTTATAAATGTAGAAGGAATAGCTGAATTAGAAATCACCACTTGGCAACCATTTAAGTCATAATTAACTCAGGCAAGAAGCAAAAACAGATACTAAAACTAGTGGATGAAATTTAGATGAGAAATAAATATTTACACAGGCTCAAAGTCTTTTCCCACAAAACACATATTAGTCATAAAGAAAAAAATAGTAACTTCACACTAAAGAAACCTGGCAAATCCCACCTTACTCAAGTGATCAAAGTTAATATCACCAAGGACATGACAAAGTGATGTCACTCACCACCTCATGAGATTCAATGAGAACACAGCATCACTGCTATGATACTGCAGCGAAAAAATGAAGAGCCTAAATCCAATCATGACGCCGCATCCGACAAATCAATTCAGGAACATTCTAGAAAATCACAGGCCTGTACTCTTCAAAAGAGCCAAGCCCCTGAAGGTCACAGAAGGATTTATTCTGGTTTGATGGACCCTCACATGACACATCTAAATGAAAAGCGTCTTCCAGGACTGGATTCTTTTGCTATTAAAGACATTATTGGGGAAATTAGCAAAGTTTGAATGGAGTCTCTGGGTGAAGGGACTTATAATTTCTGTGTAAGCCTGAAAATATTTCAAAACAAGAAACAAAATGAATTACTCAAAAAAAAAAAAAAACGTGTGGGGGAAGTCTATGGCTGCGTGTGTTGGAGAGTGCATACGTTGGATATGTTGGGGTGGGAGGAGAGTACGTGTGTGTTTCTTTCACACACCCAGAAAGACACATCTTCTTCCTGGGGGATTATCGTGACTATTAATGAACAGCAGTATTATTGATTTGGTCCACCTACCAAGTGAAGAGTCTCCTCTGAGGCAATACTAATACTATGGAAAAATCTTAATTTTTTTCCCTTGATATCTTAAGACCCTCATTCATAAAAACATAAGCAGTAACTGTCTTGAGTGACAAGTGAGTTACATTTCAAACCCACTTGCCATGGTGACTTTAGCAGGAATAGAAAATATTCTAATATTCAGGTAATAATTTGCTTTAAATGAAGTTATATTTAAATTAGGTCATATATTTTGAAAGCACAATTTATTTCCTATTGAATTTTATAATTTCTATCTTTTGAACTCCAATAAAAATTCATAAAATTGCTCAATGGAGGCATAATCAAAATATGGTCCCCAAGCCCACGGAGATTTGTGATCACAATGAAACAATGGACAAATAATTGTCACGTCAAGAACATGTTGGGTCTCTTTTATTGGCAGTGTGGGGAAGAGCCATTCAAGCTGATGGTTTTTGCACAGTTTCTCTCACAAATGCCATACATTCAATTTGGAAAACATTTTTTGAAACAAAGGTCACATAAAAATCAGTCAGAGGGCTTCCCTGGCGGCGCAGTGGTTGAGAGTCCGCCTGCCGACGCAGGGGACGCGGGTTCGTGCCCCGGTCCGGGAAGATTCCACGTGCCGCGGAGCGGCTGGGCCCGTGAGCCGTGGCCGCTGAGCCTGCGCGTCCGGAGCCTGTGCTCCGCAACGGGAGAGGCCACAGCAGTGAGAGGCCCGCGTACCGCAAAAAAAAAAAAAAAAAATCAGTCACAAATTAGGGGCGCAATTGCTAATGATAAAAAACATGGAAATAAAACCAAAAGGATTTCCCCAACGCCAAGTCACAGACTTAGAAATAAAAACTGCACGTCTTCAATATTCCACAGATACAAGAACAGAAAAGAAGGCATACGAGAAAGATTTTATTTATTTATTTATTCATTCACTTACTTATATATTTGTTTATATATTTAGTTATTTATTTATATATTTATTTTACTTATTTATTTATTTATATATTTATATATTTTTAAAAATTTATTTATTTGCTGCTGCCACAGGGCCTGTGGGATCCTTAGTGCCCAGACCAGGGATGGAGCCCATGCCCCCTGCACTGGAAGCGTGGAGTCTTAACCACTGGACAGCCAGGGAAGTCCCTAGAAAGATCTTTTATACTGTATTATAAAAACTGGAATTTTAAAAGGCATTCCTAGGGAAACACTAGCCACAGAAATTAAAACTTTCTTCTCCAAAAGATAGGCAAATGCCAAACCCCTATATACTTGCCTAGAAGTACATATACCTATATTAAAAAAAAAAAAAAGCCTTTTGGAGTTACTGAAAAACAATAAACTTGATCTTTAGCTGCTTAGATGTAACTGAATTGCCTTTGAAATGTACTTAAATAGATTGAATCATGGACAGTTATTGGTTACTTGGGGAAGAATCATAAATTCAGGACGACTCATTGGAATCTTGGCTTCCACACAAATTCAGAGGCAACTCATTTTGGCTTTCAGTGGCCATAGGAGAGGCCGTGGAATTCCACAGTCAAAAAAAATGCTTCATGAAGGAGGTTATAGTGAATACTAAATTAGAATCAGCAGAACTCACCTTTTCTCTGTTCAGAGGACACACACACACGCTGGGGAGACAGGGCAATTTTCAGCAAGGGCATCTATACAGAACTAGAAAGTAAGCTTCGTAACATTTTAGGGATGGTAACACCAGCTTACTCATCGTGTCTATTTTCAGAGGATGGAAATGAGGTCTGCAGTAGTTAATTGTCCGAGATCAAAAGTTTAGCCTGTGGCATAACTCAAACTGAAACCCTGATAGAAGGTGTGACACATTAGGTTGAAGACATTCCAAAATATCCTACAATATGGAAACTATTCCAAGGAGGCAGCAGGAGACTAGGTTGCTTCTCCAGGTGCAGCTGCCTGGAAGGCAGGGCAAGAGCTCATCCTAAGTATAGAAATAAAGAAAAACAGGGGCTTCCCTGGTGGCGCAGTGGTTGGGAGTCCGCCTGCCGATGCAGGGGACGCGGGTTCGTGCCCCGGTCTGGGAGGATCCCACGTGCCGCAGAGCGGCTGGGCCCGTGAGCCGTGGCCGCTGAGCCTGTGCCCTGCAACGGGAGAGGCCACAACAGTGAGAGGCCCGCACACCACAAAAACAAACAAACAAACAAAAAGAAATAAAGAAAAACAACCTGGAGCATGGGTAAGAATGCTAAGGACAGCAGCATTCATGGAATGGTAAGCCTAGAACAAAAAGGAAACTTGATAAGCTATGTATTTACTATCATTTTCTAAAAGGAATCATAGCAATTCATGAAGAAATATATAAAAAATGCCATCTGCAGATCTGCACAGGAACGCTGAAGTACATTACTGACAACATCCCCACAAGGAGTTTTTGAGGAAGAGACACCAACAGTCTTCATACAAACATTTCTTACATTAGCCCATACTAATATCTGAAGGTATTATGTTAAGCTCCAATGGTCTGAAGGTTTTTCTAATGGGTGAAAAGCATTCCATTTATTTATTGTTTACTGTTTCTCATTATTTCTCAGTCTTTTAATTGAGGTATAAGTTTAATAGAGCAAAATGTATGGATTTTAAGTGTATGGTTTGATGAGTTTTGGTAAATTTAAATATCAGTGTAGCCACAACCCATTAAAAATAGAACGTATGCATCACTGTCCCTCCAGAAAGCTTCTTCATGCACCACCCACCCACCGAAAGCATCTATCACTATAGCGCAGTGTTGCCCTTAGAACTTGATAGAAATGACATCATAGCAGCGTGCCATCTTTTGTCTCTGTCTGTTCTGTCCCAACACAACGACTGAGACTCCATCCGTGTTGCTGCGTGTGTTGGCAGTTCACTCCTTATGGCTGAGCGGAATTCCACCGTAGGAACCTACCAGTTCATCCAGTGGTACCCACTCATCTATTGGTGAACACTTGGGCTCTTCCTAGGTTTGGGCTATTATGAATTAAGCTCCTATGAAAATAACAGTGAGTTTTGCAAGGATGAATAGCATTTCCTTAGGCAAATGGTTTTGAAAAAAAATTGGCAAAAAACCCCACCTTTGGGCTTCCCTGGTGGCGCAGTGGTTGAGAATCCGCCTGCCGATGCAGGGAACACGGGTTCGTGCCCCGGTCCGGGAAGATCCCACGTGCCGCGGAGCGGCTGGGCCCGAGAGCCGTGGCCGCTGAGCCTGCGCGTCCGGAGCCTGTGCTCCGCAACGGGAGAGGCCACAACAGTGAGAGGCCCGCGTACCGCCAAAAAAAAAAAAAAAAAAAAAAAACCCACCTTTTTACAAAACATGATCTTATTCCCCAAAGAGAAAATGGCCCCGGGCTTACTGCTGTTACAGCAGTGACCTAGAACGCAGCTGTCCAGACTCACCCCACACCCCGAGCAGGCCCACTAAGCCCTACCGAGGGCGCAGCTGTTTTTCTGACATTCTCCTCCTCAAACATCAATTCTGCCAACAAAACTTTCGACAGTCATGCACCAGTGCTCACGAAGAGGCTAAGCTCTCCAAGTGCCTAAAGCACAGGGATTTTCTGTAACCGGTTGTTTTCAATTCCTTAATTTTTTTAAACTTTCATTATGTATTATTTGAAACATATAAAATATGACATAAAAATGAATGCTGGGAAGTTTCATTATACAATGAACCCCTGTGAAGTCGTCCCCAACCTAGGAACCAGACTACCATCCACGAACTGTTTTCTTCTGGGACTCCTTCGCAAAGAGAGCTGCTCCTCCGATGTTTAAAGAGAATCCCTGGGCTTTAAGTCAGTGGATAAGATTTAGGTATCGCCCTTGAAAACGGGCAAGGGATTTGACCTTTGGGGATGGAATCATGTGCCCCCTCATGATATGGATGACATTGCGGTCTTTTAGGATTGTCTGATTTGAGCCCAAGACTCATACAAGACTTGGATAATACCTGCAAACTGTTATGTGTAGGGCCACTACCTTTATGTATGTATTTTAAAAGCATGGAGCACTGACTTATCAAATGTAAACACTTAAAAAATTCCACAATATATGAAAATGAATTTTGATGTGTGTTAACTTTTAATACATCAGGAATCTTTAAAATTGCAGTGTTTGAGGTGTTTCTCAACTTCTAGGAAGCCCTATGTGTCATTCCAGAGGAGGAAACACGAGCATTAGTGCAGGCTGAATCTACTCGCACAGGTCCATCCAGAGTCTAAATGTATACCTAATTTTTTTCCCTAATCATTATATAATGGGGAAAGGAAAATTTACCAATTCTACATTTTCTAAAGAGCAATACTTGTTATTATACTGTAATATACTTCCACAGCAGTCTTGCATATAGTACATATTTCATTCATTAAAAAATTAGCTTTTCTGAAAACAAACTAGAAGTTCTTAAAAATAATTTAAATTGTATTTATGTAACAGCTTGTTCTTCTTTAAATTCATACACATTGCCTTCTCTTATAATTCAATTATGCTCGCTTTTACATATCATATTTCAGAAACTGTAAAGCTAGCAATGCACAATGGTCAACCGCCAACATTCTTTGCTTATCTCCACTCTTCATTTTCTGACTCACTTTCCACTGATTTTTCTCCAATTTTCTGAAATGGCCTGAATAACTTACACGGTTATAACTTCACGACTATACATTTTCGTTACATCTGTCTGATTTCCAAGTATTCACTGCTGCCCTCACCTCCTCATACTACATCCCAAATACATGAACTGCCTCTGCCCTTTCATTTTCTGGCCTCATGTTTTATTTAGTCAACCAAACCTACGTAATGTCTATCATCTATCAGATTTTTCAAATATTTATTACTTTCTTAGATTGGTATAACAATTTAAGGCATTAAACATCCTATATATTCAATACTCTGCACTCTCTTGAGAAACAATTATTGATAGAGAATGATCATGAGGTTATATCCATCCCTACAAATAGTTGTAACTATTTGTTACTATTTGCTTAATCTGAAAAGCAGTTTCATTTAAGGCCAAGGAAGTGTCTACTGATGGTAACTGAGTTTCAGGAAGTATTTAGTGGTTGAAGAGCACAGGTATGGAATCTGTCTGCCCTGCTTCTAGGTCTACCGGCCAGAAAGCTTTAAACTTTACTAGCTGAGCACCACTGAGCAAGTGTTTTACTTCTCTGCGTCTCCGTTTCTTCACTGGTAAAATAGAGATCATTCGAGGGCCCACCGCAGAGAGCAGTCACGAGGAATTAACGGAGGTGAAGTACTCAGCAAGATGCCTGAAACAGGACTAGCACATAACGACCACTGGCTACTTTTACTGTTATGCTTTGGCATGAGCTCTTGCTACGGCTAGAAATCTTGTGCTCTGAAATCTTCTAAAGCGTCAGAGCTTCTCATGTGACTAGGCTATTTCAGGGCTGGCCAAGAGGCAAGGGAATCAACTTGCCAGGGGGCCTTCCCGTTCTGAAGGAAAGGTCGCTTCAAACGTGTCTGCCAGTGTCTCGCTGGAATTCTCCACCAGGTGGCACACGCCACCTCACAGCCCCACTAGGGCACATTCTGGAAAGAACATCAGGTGAACCCAAACTGGGGCTTATTCTTATTAAGGACGTTTTCTTTTTCCACTGTCCAGTCAAGCAAACCTGCCACCCCTCCTCGACAGCCCGAGTTACAGGAAGCAAAAATTCTTCCTAGGACAACCCCAGCCTGTGGTGATCTGATCACTCAGATGAGTCTGTACTCCGTGTGCTTCTCTTCTACACGAGAAAGTATAGAGAAAAAAAAAAGCCTCAGAAAATGCATAACATAATCTAGTAAAGAAACCAAAGAGCAAAGAGACAGTTTGGGGGAAGGGTGAGGAATGAAACAGGATATTTGCAAACAAACTAAATGCCTTAACTGTACTGGGTAAACAGTAGATGTTAATGATACACGTACTTTGGAAAAGGAGAATGAAGCAGATGGAAACTCATTCTGCCTTTCCACCATGGCAAAATTAATTCCAAACCAGAGATCCTATTTATAGGCCAGAAAGTCTGGTCACCTAACACATCTGAAGACTCCCTTTCAGGGTGGAGATTAATTATACCCCGTAGTAATATGTCATGTGAGTGAAAGCATTCATTTGCCAGGCCTGTTGCTCTAGCTCTCAGAAAAACAGCTCAGGGCTTCCCTGGTGGCACAGTGGTTAAGAATCTGCCTGCCTGTGCAGGGGACACGGGTTCGAGCCCTGGTCCGGGAAGATCCCATGTGCCGCGGAGCAACAAAGCCCGTGCGCCACAACTACTGAGCCTGCGCTCTAGAGCCCGCGAGCCACAACTACTGAGCCCACGTGCCACAACTACTGAAGCCCATGCGCCTACAGCCCGTGTTCCACAAGAAGAGAAGCCACTGCAAGCCCACGCACCGCAAAGAAGAGTAGCCCCTGCTCACTGCAACTAGAGAAAGCCCGTGCGCAGCAACGAAGACTGAATGCAGTCAGAAATCAATAAATAATTTTTTTTAAAAAAAGGAAAGAAAAACAGCTCAGGTACATTTTTAAAGGGGGTGGGGAGCATTTAGTCAAGTTTTCAGAAAAGTTCCACCAAAGCTATTACTGAGCGAGCCTCTCACACCTCGACTCATCTGGGTAGCAGTCGACCAGGAACCGGACTGTCTCCAGCAAGGCCGGTGTAACAAGCTCAGGCGAGGGTGGGACTCGCAGGAACGTGCCAGCTCTGGGTCTCCTCTCCCCCCTCGCACACCCCCTCCTTCCCACAGCCTTCATCTGGTTGAGACGCTGGAAACTCACTGAACTGGGTGTGACATGTCCCTTTTGAATTCTTCCTCTGGGAACCTGTTTCCTCACTTTAGTGTCACATACAGGCAGACCGTGTTTTATCACATTCTGCTTTATTGCGTTTCTCGGATGCTGCATTCTTTAATAAATTGAAGGTTTGTGGCAACCCTGCTTTCAGGCAAGTCTGCTGGTGACATTTTTCCAACAGCATTTGTTCATTTCATGTCTCTGTGTCACACTTTGGTAATCCCGACGCTATTTCAACCTTTTTCATTATTATATCTGTTAGGGTGATCTGGAATCAGTAATCTTTAATGTTACTATTACAAAAAGATTACAACTTGCTGAAGACTCAGATGACGGTTAGCACTTTTTAACAATAAAATATTTTTTAATTAAGGTCCGTACATTTTGTAGACATAATGCTATTGTACACTAATCAATTACAGCATAGTGGGTCTGGAAGCAAACGCACAATATCTCCAAGGTGTACCTGTGTTTACCATATTGGTTCCTATTCAAAACCAAGTCTGGACAAGTCTGATTCTAACAGCCTGTTACACATATTTCAACTGATAAGCAACATGGAGAGAAATAAATGCTCAAAGAACTATCTGAGAAAGAAAATAAGGCTTGAGAGTATTTTTGTAAATACAAGCTCTTCTAAGCGCTTTCCTATTTAATATTAACCAAGGTGGACTTGTTCTAGCACTTGACATCTATAAAAAATATCAGATCAAGGACATTAAAATTCCACATGATAATAGCATCAGCATCTAACAGAATAATCTGTGTTGGATACTGATACTATCCAAATAAATTCCCAAATATGACAACCGAAGGCAGAAAGCAAGTGTACAAAGCAGGTAGTTTTAGAAACAGAGGAGTGACTGGGTCTTCTGCTCCCAGTTGGAACGCAGATCTGTATACCCAAACCTTCGGACTGAGCAAAAGGGAAATCTGCGCAGCGCTTCCGCAGTTCATGAACATCGGAGACACTAATTCTACGACAAAAGTGCATCTGGCTGATATGTCAGTAATACATAGTTTTCATTAGTTACTATTTCTTTCCCCCACCCACCTCCAACAAACCAGAGCTCTGAATAAAATGCTGAAGTCCTGGACTTTGGTGAAATACTCAGTTCCGTACTGCGAAGTTATGCTTTTGATTTTCCCGAGAGCCTACTTCTTGCGTGCTAAGAAAGACGGAAGCTTTAGAAAAGCTGGCAAGCACTCACTGGCCCTCCTGTCCCGTTCCCCTCACACAGGAGGCCCCCTCTGCCTCTCCGGGGTCAGCGGCTGTTTACAGGCTGACTGTTCAGCATACAGACCTGGGGACAGCAGGTGTAAGCGGGGAGATGAGTGTGCTTCCCGAAAGTTTAGAATGCCTGCCTCTAGGCTGTCAGCAACTCTCCCCTAATCCCTTCCTGCTTTGGGGCTGTTTCCTCCACATACTCTTCTCCTGCTCTGACTGCCGCCGTGTTCTGCTTTGTCTGGAGGAAGACAGAGGACGAGGGGAGCAAGACACGACCCCCAGGGCCTCCTGTGGGCCACGTGTTCAGTCTCAGACGCAGGAAAATGAGCGTCTGAAACATGTCCCTTGGCTTCTGTGAGCTATTTTTTTCTAGGATAAAGGCAAAAAAGTCCCTTGCATTAGGCATCCGCTGCATCTATCTTATCTCAGGTAGAAATGAGTGATGTTTACCATGAGCTATACAAACTCCACTGATCTTTTTTAAAGAAATAAAAAAACAAACCGCAAATCCAGTTTACTCTTGAGTCAGTTTTGCCCTCTACATGAAAGACTGTTACATTCCCTTCATATGCACTTACCTTCCCCATACTGTGTTGTTAAGGGGGTCCATATCCCCACACTCTTAGAAAGCACTGTCCTCCAGACCAGAAGGGGGCAGGTCTGAGCCCCATAAGGACGCGCTCAGGCTGTCTGTCCCACCCCGCAGGGGGTTTATACAACTCACCCCAGTTCACAGCGCGCACATTCCCGGTGACCAACAGCAGCTTGGGTGGGCAGACAGCTGGTGAAACAGCTGTCTGGGCGAGAAACATAGCCTGTGGTCACGGAGTGGGGCAGGAGCCAGGCCACAACTTTACCTACATCACCTTCCAAAGGACTAATTACGCAGCATAGGTGTCCCTTCCTTGGGCTAACACACCCTGGGCCTGGAGTGTGGGCTTCTACGTTCCTCCGACTTACAAGACGTCTGTGTAGTCTCACCAACGTGAGACTCTAACAAGGAATTCAGCCAAGATTCAGAAGCTTTCCAGGCCCCTCTACTCAGGTGAGACTCTGTCTGGCTCTACGTCCAGCAGAAAAATGTAATCCCAGATTGTCATTCAGGAAAAGGGGATTTCAACTACGGAAGAAGAATCTTTCTACCCTGATATGCTGGTAAAATACTAATTTCTAGCTTTTTTATGTCTTTTCACCCAATATCAGTGTCCCAGAACATCCAGACCCCATCCTCATTCTCACTTGTACACTTAGGGGTCCTGCTCCTGTGTAACAATTCCGGTGTTTATGTCGCGTTGCCCAGGCGTCAGGAATATTCAGCTGTACAACCATTTTTTTCCACGTAATTCAAATGTTTTGCAATGTCACGCCTTCGTGCATCTTTCGTAACACATCCAATAGCACAGGGTTAGGAGAAAACACGACTCAGCCCTTTGTATCTGAGTACCCCTGGAGTCCACGCTGAAAGAAAATCCAGCAATTGTCTGGGCACGGGGAGGTGTGGATGAGACTCACTGAAACGCGCTCGGGTGTCACAGCGTCCCCACAATTACCGCGTGCTTTGGTCCAGAGCTGAACTCCCGTGCGGAACACGCGGCCCAAGCTCAGGAGGCGTCTGCCCAAGTGCAGGCAGCGGCAACATATGGCCTCCAGACCTCTGAGCTACTGACAGAGCAAAAGACGAAAAACACGGGCCCCGGCCCTCGCTCACACGGGCAGCTGGGACGTCAGCATGCCACGGCCACGTGCGGAATGCCCCCAAATTGTCTTCTTGCCCATGCCCAAGAGCCTTTCTATGTGCACACACGCAGCAATGGCCACTGGGAATTCGGTTCCGCCCTGTCTTAAGGCCATCTGTCCAAATAAAGAGAGAGTGGCCAATCTTGTCTGTGGCACTGATAAAGTAGCCACGGCAACCGTGGGCCCAGGCCGCACGCCCGGCTGAGCACACAGTGTTGGCAAAGGAAGACCGTGAGGCGGGGAGTGACAAGGCAAGCCCTAAAAGGGAGAGATTCCGGAATACGAGTTCCGTGGAAAGAGAGCTCTTCGTTTTGAAAACATAACATCTAACCAAAGCAAGCATGACAAATTCAATCCAGTTTAACTCAGTAGAAGACTACCCGCACAGCTCCATATTAAACGTAGTACAGAAAAAATCTTGGCTGCCTGCCCCCAAAAACCTAGTGTTTGGCCACATATTTTCCTAGTGTCCATACAGAATAGTATGTAAGTTTCCATCTCCACATCTGAAACGATTAGTTGCCTATTAACAAATCTGGGGGTGTTAATAATAGACACTTGAAAAGTTTTGAAAATTCTTCTGTCAATAACACTCAGATTTGAGGATGATTTATTTGCCCCGTAACTGCTTTAAAAGATGTGTCTCATGGTAGAAATTGCTACCTGACAGTAAATTTTAGTTATTCCTGAGAACACCACTTTTACTGCCCAAACTGATAAAAAATAAACAGTAATTTTTTAATCTCATCCAACAGAATATCTCTCTGTTCTTGGGAAATAAATAGTCCTCTATAAACAGTAAAGAATAGTGCCATGAAGGAAATTAAAAGTCAGATTTAAAAAGAAGTGTCCTCGTAATCGTCTGGTTGAGTGGCTTTCAGGATGGGCTCCCAGAACATGGTGGACCCCTCCCAACCTAGGGCATTTCTGCATAAAGACCTGAGCCAAGAGGACTTCAGACCCACACCCAATGCAGCCAAAGATTCACTGGAAGAAGAGAATCCAGTGGTCACAGGCCCATGGGTGCAAATCAGATGCTTTATCTTCCCCTTCAGAGCCCTCAGCCAAAATAATTCTTTAGATATACTATTTTCTCAGAAAAAGTATAAAATGGAAAAAATGACCAACACACACACACACACAGAAACACACAATTCTCTAATAAGACCAAACTCAGGATCAGAGCATTTCTGAGTTTAAAACAATTATGTTGCCCATAATGTTAGTACTAAATTACTGCTAGTACGTATTCCCTTTATTGACAAAGATTTTTAAAGATTAAAAAGCAAAGAAGAAGAAGAAACAAATATTTACACAGGGCTTCCCTGGTGGCGCAGTGGTTGAGAATCCGCCTGCCGATGCAGGGGACACGGGTTCGTGCCCCGGTCCGGGAAGATCCCACATGCCGCGGAGCGGCTGGGCCCGTGAGCCACGGCCGCTGAGCCTGCGCGTCCGGAGCCTGTGCTCCGCAACGGGAGAGGCCACAACAGTGAGAGGCCCGCGTACCACAAAAAAAAAAAAAAAAAAAAAAAAAAAAGATGCTTTTCACCTATAACAAATAAATCATGAGGGTTTGTAATACCACACGGGGCTATCTTCTTAAGAGCACATAAAAAGCTTCACCGACGCCCAGATGTTACAGAGAGACGTGTTATAACCCCCTTTTACAGGTAGAAAATTAACAGGATAAGAGAGATTTAAAAAGGCTCTTACAGCAGAGCTTTCCTGCCTAGTATCTTCATTCATATAATGTGGATACAACGAGCAAATGGAAACCGGGAAGTCCCTGGAAAAGTGTGTGACATATATTAGGCAGCACTCAGGAAATAGTGTACGTGAATATTAACATATTATTACTACTAGAAGTGGAAAATATGAAGATATGGGGAAAAACCACGGCTGGAAATCACACCCTTCACAACGCACGTACCTGCGGCGATGTAGGCGCCTCCCCCGGCTTTATAGAGAAGATGGCTGGTGAAGGGGGCTGCGCAGATGATCAAAAAGCTCGCAGTCACCACAGAAACTACCCCAAGAAGCATCAGGATGGCCCAGAAGCCACGGTAAACTGCAGACCCCAGGAGAAAAGGACAAGAGAAAGGCACACTTAGATTGTGAACGCAGCAGACTGTCACACAGTAAGTTTCTCTCTTCAGTTTTCTAATTTCAGCCCCAGCACTGCTGGACGGAATCCCAGGCTGTGGTCCTGAGTTCTCTTTAAAAGGAAGCCTCACCAGACGCCTTTGGACTCAATGATGCCGAACTTCTATCAACAAGCGCTTGGTATTTACATCACATGTGTGCTTAATATACTCTGGGAGCTCATTTTTCTAAGCAGATTATCCATGTTAGAAGTGGGAACACCTGACATTCTATAAAGACTCCTCTTGAGCAAGTTCCCAGACAGGTCACACATAGGAGGAGTTCACACCAAAAGGACAAGGACATAAAAAGGCATTCACATTCACAAATCCTGCCTCTTAATTCCTGCCAAGATAGTGCTTATACCACAGTGATCCCTTAGAAGCTGGTAATGGTCCCCCCAATCTCCTCACAAAAAAGTACACTTCTATTTAGATTGTGACTCTACTGGAAAATAGTCTTAAGGTAATAAAAACGACAAGCAAAGCCAAAAAAAAAAAAAAGAGGGGGTTTGTACAGACTGAGATTTAAGATCAGATATATTTAAGGCTTACTACTTTCTATTAATATTTGTTCCTAGAAAGATTTAAAATGAGAAGTTATAGCGGTCTCTTAGTCCAGGGCCAGTAAGTCTGAATTAATGGATGCAGCTGGTGATAAATAAATTGTGGATTTGGTGACATACAGTGATCAAATAAAGAAGAATTCTAATGTTCATTTTTGAGGGGGATAATTACCAATCTCTTAAACAAATTCATCATTTCCCAAAGGCTAAAGCACAAAAATAAATTCCTACGTGTGTAAATGAGGGAAAGATCACTGAAACACATTCATGAAATTTCTTTAGGCTGAAGGGAAATGACACGAGGGTTTCCTTAAAATTTCAGAAGTGAAGGAAGAGAAACAGAAAAGGTGGATATCTGTGTAAATATAGATTATTTTTCTCATCTTAATTTCTCTAAAATATATTTGACGGTTGAAAGTAATACATATATATATATATATATGGCATAATACAGTAAAGCAATGTAGGTTTCAGAATCAGAGTGACCTGAGTATGCACTCTTACCTGCAGTGTAACCTTGGACCGCTTACTTAAACTTATGAACCTGTAAAATAGGAATGCTTTCTGAACCTTCACTTCTGTAAAATAAGCATGTTTGTGTCCATCCTTGAGAGTTCTTGGAAGAATTACTAATAATGTATTTGAAGTGTGTGGCATATCACAAGAGACCAATGAACGGCGCTTATTCTGTGGTCGCTTTTATCGCTGTTATTGTTAAAACTGCATTAACACGACACGGCAGAGGGTATTATGTTCAGTAATAGGAAAGTGGGTTACTTCCCCCAGAGAGCCGTGCACACTGTTTTTCATGTATCACTGACATTAGGAAACCCTTTAGATTACAGCATACAGTACAGGTTGTGTTTGCCAATACACACAGTTCCACAGAGCTTTCACACTGTCTTCCGTGGGAAGATTCCCTGTCCAATAAGAAGGCACTGGCCACGTTTCACACCACATGACTCCACTCTTAATCACCCCAAACACAAACAAACGGGGTCAGATACCTGACACAGAGACCAAAACATGGTGGCCTCTGACCCATGCAGAGAGGAGTTGAGCAAATCAGTGTGACCCCTTGGGAACGGGAACACTGCAAAAGGGAGAGGATTTGCAGCAGAGTTGAGGCTAAAAGGAAGCACTGGTAGCTGATCCAGAAGAGCTGTGGTCAGCCACGGCCATACTCAAGCAAGAGGGCAGGAATTACGACTCGGGCCATAGAGAGGGCAGAAAAAGCAGAGGCGCCCCTCCACAGAGAGAAGCAGGGGGGCTGCCAGAAAGAGAAAACACCTGGTGAGGGTGAGAGAGAAAGAGACCCAGACGGAAACGGGGGATAAGTGCTCCCCAGAACTGCTGTTCCTGAGACCTGCTACTTCCTGCCCTTGGTCTGCCCCAGCAGAAAAGCCTCACTTCTGATTCTGAGTCCCCGGTGAATGGCTGGAGCAACAGATCCCTACTTACAGGAGGCGGCCCCCGGCTGCCTGCAGAGCTGTGGCCATGCAGACATAGCTCCCAAGTAAAGCCCTTACTGCGCTCACCACAGGCTTTATTTTCTGCCTGTGTTTCAGCATTCCAAAGTGCGCAACTTTAAGCCTATTTCAACATTTCTTGGAATTTCCTGTTTCTCAGCTAATTATATTACCTAGTTTGCATATGTGGCACACTTTGATTCCAGAATTGAAATGTTCAGTTGTAACAAAGAATCAGCTCCTGGAACTGGGTAGTTCTGTCACTGTCTGAAGTAAAATTGAGGCAATCAGAGAATTTTCCAAATAAAATGAATGTTTTGAGATATTACTAACTGGGTGACTCTGAGAGACCACAGTTTTCTAACATAAAGCACAGTATCCTTCAAGTAAGTTTATAGGAAGGATTGAGAACATATATGAAAAGTAGCTGCATGCATTAAGGAATCAAATGTATTTGCTATTACTATTATTTTTACATGCCTTGTAATAAAATACTCTTGTCAACAATGTACTTGACACTTAAAAGATATCTATTTATCTCATGGATCTAGGATGGGGACAAGCTTTCAGTTCTAGTATATAGACACTTTAAAACTTTTAAAGGATGTTCTTGTTTGCTTAGTGGTTTATACTGTTTAAGACTCCTAGATCTTGAATGTAACTCTGAGAACACTTAATTTGTTTCCTTGTTTTTAATATGAGCCCATAAAAACTGCAAAGCTTTGTCTTTGAAAGCTTTGGACTGTACCAAGTGAAAACAGCTCTAAAAATCCAATTTGACCATTTAATACAATTCAAAGCTCAACTTTAACAATATTGAATTTCTATTAATTCCTTAGAACATGAAGATTTACAGTGTAAATAGATTTACATGTAATCTATATCATCACAATTTGGATTAATTAAAGGAAAGCTTCATCTGAATCTGTGAAAGGCCAAAATTAACTACTGTTTTCAAAGAAATGAAGTAGTGTCAATTCTAAATAAATTGGCGAACTGACCTAACAAAGCGATCCTTGGTCCGGTGTCGTAATGAGGAAGATGATAAATAATTTAGTCTAACAACAGACGTTATAAAAATGGTCCTCCTGAAGTACTCAGTTCATGTTCCTAAGTCAATTAAACTTTTACCTTTACAGTATTATCCTGTTGTTTTTTTAGAGAAAAGAGACATCAAATCATTAGAGACTGTCTAGTTTGTTAACTAAGAGTGTGTATGAATGCAAAACTATGTTCCTGATGTCTCAGTTCATTCATAAAAAATTGCATAACATAAAGACTCTTAACTGTACTGCAAATTCAAATTTCAGATTCAAACAAATACTAAAGGATCTCATGTCTCAGAAAGTATCCAAAAGGCCTAATTCCAAGTGACACACCTAGGAAGTGGAGGGAGACATCTATTAAGAATCCTTCAGGTGGGAAACATACAAATCACCCCAAACGACAGGACAGTGAACGCCATGAAATAAAGTGGACTTTTAATTATACACAGCAATATGCGTGCATGTGCGCATGTATGTGTAACTGTGCGTGTGTGTGTGTGCTTGTGCAGATTACCACAGACAGGAAGCCAATGGCAGAAGTGGCACCTGTTCCAAATGCCACGTAAAGGGTTAAAAAAAATAAAACCCTACAGTATTTCTTTTCCACTAAAAATGTACAGAAACCTCATTCGTTTTGATGATGGGCAAAAGCAGCCTGAAGTTTTAACTGTGGATTTATTTGAGAATAAGTCCCATTCCAAGTCATTCACATCCATGCAGTAATTCAAAGCGATGTCTCACAAGGGGCCTCTGAGCAGGGCCCCGACAAGCTTGCCTGGTAAATGGGCACGCTGCTGGCAACCAGAAGCTGCTTAATTTGGCAAACATATTCTGACGGCTCTCCAGGCGCCAGGCACCAAAAGCCGCTAGAGCAAGAGGGACTCCTTGCCCTCCCAAGTTCCGTCCGGGGAGGGAAAAGCAAACCAGTCAACACTGTGTGCTAAGTGCCCTAGCCGAGGGGTGCACAGAATATCAAGAAGCCAGATGACTGCCGCACGGAGAGGCCACTGTTTCAGGGCTGGATGCTAGTAAGAGAAGGCCTGCAGTACTGGGTGTAGTTGAACTGGGTCTTGACGTCTGCCTAGGATTTCGGTAGGCAGGAGGCAGGAGGCAGGAGGCAGGTGATGGGGGAAGGGAAAGCAGCTTCCCTAAGCTGCCACGCAGGTGGATGAGGGAACAACAGTGAGGAACCCAGGAAGGCAGCCAGCGCTTTACACGCCACCCGAGGGCTGGCGCTTTATCCTACTGGTCCTAGGAGGCCCCGTGAAGTCAGAGATCAGAGCTGGCGGCCACATTTGTATGAGAGTATCATTCCTGTAACTGGACAGAGAATGAACTGGTGGAAAAAAAAAACAGAACAGGGAAAACAAGTTCTGTAGTTATCGCAGCCCCCGAGTGGGGACTAATGCCGGGCGGTTGGGGGAGAGGTGAAAGGAGCTTCAGTGATTCTGTTGTTACAGGTAGTGAGAAACCAGCAGGATAAAGGCTGTCCTCATAGATTTCATTTATATATCAAAACAGTGTGTTCTGCTGAGATACTAAGAAATCTCGTCTTGATTTTGTAATATTTCAACTTAATGCGACAAACCCTCTTTCATACAGAGCATAGGGGCAAAGTCAATCCAAATGGTCACAATTCCAAATTCGTAGTGTTTTGATAAATTATTTTGTTGGGTATATAAAAATGTAAATATTGTATCTGCCGTTGAAAGATAAACTTAAGTGTTATTCATTTTTCAAAACTTGCTATCTTGCCTCAGACACCTCACAAAGCTAGTTCAGAAAGCTAATCCTGTATTTCGACACATCCTCAAGCACACACAGCGCGAAGTGCTATAAAACGGTCTAAATGAAGCCAAAACAAAACACATCACCCCCTCCGCCATCCTCGGCAGCAAACGGGAGCCCCCAGCATATGTCGTCGCCGTAGCTTTAGGCAAGACGCTTCTGCTACACAGGCCAGCAAGCCTGTCCTGCATCTCCATGTACTACTTGTCTTGGCGATGTCGGGCGGGTCTAAAAATACAGCAATGCCCGCACCAAAGCAGAAGGGCAGGCTGTACAGAGCGTCCGCGTCGGAGCTCCACAGGCCGGGACGGGCCAAGCCAAGCCACGTGCTCTGCTCGGGCCACTGATTTTTTAGAACAAAAAGAACACTGAGAGCCCCGACAGAGTCTATTGACTTCCCTCTTGTAAACTTGGCAGTGAAGCTAGAGCTGAGAGGGAGAAAGCGCCTGGGGAAGGAGGGGCAGGGCCCTCACCGCCCACACTGGCTGTGACCTTGGGAAAGGCCCAGAAGCGGGAGGCGCACAGGTTTCCTCACAGCGTTAATCAGTCCCAAGTTTCTCTTCCTGAGAGTCTTGGGGAGGGGGCTGGGCAGAGGGGCGCTGCAGGAACGGACGCTGGTAGGAGTGGTGGCGACACCCTCAAGGTCACAGGAGCGAGGGAACCCAGGCTCTCGGAAGTGAGGTGAAGGGGACCAGAACAGGCCACCCTCACGTATGCCAGTTTGGTATAAGGATTACTTTGAGCTGGGAGCAAATGAGAATCAATGAATGCAGAAGGAAACCTCCTAGGAGTTTTCCTTATCTAACTGGGAGGAGAAACTTCTGAGAAACGAGCGCTCCCGGGGAAGTTTTATGGCCACGAAAAAGACAGCAAGTCAACACCAACATGGGTCTTTAAACAAAGCTACAAATACAAGCCATATCTTCCATTGCTTTCTCTTCTATATTTTTCCTGGTCACTTTCCCACAGTTTACCACCCGAGCCCAAACCTCTTTTTCCTTTCTCTTGTCGCATCTCCACGTTCACCGTTCTTTGCTAACAGGTATGTTAAGTTCCCAGGCCTATCTGCTTCTTTGGGTCTTCACGTTTCCATGAAGGCCTCCGTATGCACACATAACCATAAACCTCTCCTATGTCAATGTCCATTTTTATAATCTAATTTGCAGGGCCCAGTTACTGAACCCTAAGGGGGTAGAGGAAAAAGTTTCTTCCTTCCCTATGGCGGTACTGTGTACAAAGCCGCTCAGATCCTCACACAGGGGACCAGGTGAACATCCAGAGAAAGCTCCAGCTCCAAGGTCTTCCTCCGACCCCTGCTGCCTGAGGGGGCCTGGACACACGGCTCCCCTCGCTGCTCAGCTTTCAGAGCCACCCTGGAGGGTTTTCACGTCATACCCGAGCTAGGATTCCAAACCACACCAACTGAATGAGAATCTCGGAGGGTGAGCACAAGCAGCCATATTTTTAAAAGCCCCCCAGAAGAATGGGATGTACAGCCAGGATGGGAACCGCTGGACTGCTGAGTCTCTCTGGAGCCACTAATTTCATTGAGAAGGCGCTGCTCCGCCTTTGCAGGTATTCTCTCCCCTGTCATCACAAAAATCCCTATTTTGTGTTTTATAGATGAGGCTCAGAGAGGTTAAGTGAAGTCCCCAGAATGAAACAGCCAGTAAATGACAAGGTAAAGATCTGAACTCAGGACTATCTGAGCTCAGTCTCAGACACCATTAGCCTCACTCTTTTGTGGTGTTTATGTCCCATAAATTGTCACTGACCCACCTAAGGCTTCTAGGCTCAAATCCTCCCACTCTGGCCCCTCGTACCTGATGCTTCAGAAATGCTGAAATTATACTGAAGTTTCCAGTGGGGAGATGCTGTTATCACACCTGCAGGCTTTCATAATACTGCCTCCGCCAGCTAGAATACACAGCTTTCCGACTTGTCCTTTGAGATCCAATCAAGCATCCTCCCCGACCCGCCCCAGAAGGACATAGTGGAGTTATGTCCTCATCTCCACCAAAAGGCAGGAGAGTGTAGAATCGGACTCAAGAGCTGGCATATCTCTTACCAGTTGTGTGACCTTGGGTAAGTTACTTAGCTCTCCATGCCTCACTCTCCTTCCCGAAGGTGTGATAATAAGGACACCCATCCTATAGTGCCCTTAAGAGGACTGAAAGAGTTAATGTGAGTCAGCCCCGAGCGGTGTGCCTTGCCTCTGCACGCCATCAGGGTCTTGACACATGCCCGTCACCAGACAGCACTCTGCGTTGCGCTTCTGTCTTTACATTTCCACCTCCACGTCTTGCCTGTGCATTCCTGCAGGGCAAAGATTCAGTCTTGCCCATCTTTCTAACCCCAGGGGAATCTTTATGGCTGGCAAGTAATAGATGCTCAATAAAATATGAATACATGAATAATCAATCACTATCACTCAGTCCCCACTGAAATCTCTATACAGTTAAGGTTAGTGAGATATTTAATGGCCATGGGATAGAATGAAGCTAACTCATTCAAAACGGAAATGAACTGATGGTCTTGCCCTATAATCACAATGGCTAGGGATCACTTAAATCCCTACTAGGGAGAAACAGGCACATGGAAGAGAATGAGTTGAGGAATCGAGTGATGAGATGTTAACAGCTCGATACTAAGTAAGAGTACCAAGGACTATGTAACCATCCTTTCCAGGCTGCTGAATACCCAGTACATAGAAATGAATCAAGAACATTGGGAACTTCTGTAAACGTTCCTGCCCGACTCTAAAAATGCCAGAAGAGAGACAAATTTCCTCATTAACTGATTCCGTCTTAAAAAAATCAGATCTATTCCTGAGAAGACTTGCTGTCTTTTATACTGAGCCATGAGAGGAACATTTTTAGGATCCCTTTATTCATATACTTTTTTTAAACATTGACTGTGAACCTGTTTACCCAAAGCTTTTAGCAGACAATTGAAAATAATTATAGCAAAGCCTTGCTTACTTGATTGTAAGTATTCTGTTGGAAGTTTTCTAGGACTCCTGGGCCTTCATTTTCATACCTTTCAGATGACTTGCCTCCACAAATCTCTAACACCTTAGAAATCACACTTCTCTGAGGAATTGTATGGTCTTTCATTGCAAATACATCCAGGAATCTTTCTCTAAGGGATGGGGCTCAAAAGTAGTTTCTATATTTCTTTATCAGAAAAGTTAGTTTGAGGGCTTCCCTGGTGGCGCAGTGGTTGAGAGTCCGCCTGCCGATGCAGGGGACGCGGGTTCGTGCCCCGGTCCGGGAAGATCCCACGTACCGCGGAGCGGCTGGGCCCGTGAGCCACGGCCACTGAGCCTGTGCGTCCGGAGCCTGTGCTCCGCAGGGGAAGAGGCCACAACAGTGAGAGGCCCGTGTACCGCAAAAAAAAAAAAAAAAAAGTTAGTTTGAGAATTGCATAGCACTAAAATGATTTGCTATTTCCCCTCTATTCTGATCATAAAACACCAACAAAAGAAGTGATTAACAACTGAATTGAATTCCACTCTTTCATTTACCCATGCTCAAACATTGATTGAAAAATCTATCTTGTATCAGGTGTTGTGCTAGGTAAGTACATGCTGGTGATATGCCATGAACAAAAGTCCAGTGTGTGCTATCAAGCAGTCTAAGGGGACAGAAACACACAATCAGATGACTGGCAGCTACGCCAAGGGCAAGGGGAGAGCTCTAAGGTGTATCACCCGCGAACAGAGGAAGGGTAGTTGCCCCCGTCTTGGCATATTTGAAGAAGGCTTCTTGGAGGAGCTGATTCTCTCTTTTTTAAAATTTTTATTGGAGTAGAGTTGATTTACAGTGTTGTGTCAGTTTCAGGTGTACAGCAAAGTGAATCAGTTATACATACACACATGTCCACTCTGTTTTAGATTCCTTTCCCACAGAGGCCATTACAGAGCACTGAGTCGAGTTCCCTGTGCCGTACAGTAGGTCCTTATTAGTGATCTATTTTACATATAGGAGGGTGTATGCGTCAACCCCAGTCTTTGGAGGAGGTGATTCTTAAACAGGAGAGCAGGAATGCAGGAAATGAAGGCAGAGAGCAGAAAGCATGAACAAAAAACAAGAAAGAAAGCGGGCGTGTGCAAGTAGCCTAGTGTGAAGGCACAGAGAAGGAAAGCCTGGGTGCTGGGAAAGTGGTGAGAGAGAGAAGGTATGAGGCAGATCATGACGGTCCTTTGTAGAATATGGTCGTTTACCAGGGGAGCATTTTGGCCCACGTTACATGAAAATTTCCCTACAAACAATATGAACAATCACTGAGCAGCTTAAATTGGAATAGGTGTTTTGTCCACATGGAGCTTCAATCTGTTAATAATCAAACCATTGGCAAAAGGTTTGCAGTCTGGTTTTGTGAGGTGCGGGGAGGTGTTTTCAGTGCAAAAGAGGGGGAAAAAAGGCAGTAAAACACCTACTCCCTTTTCTTTATTACAGGCATTTATATTTTCTTGATATTTTTGTCTTAGGGGTAAAATACTGAGAGATAAAGGTACCAAAAACTCTAGCAATACTTCATGGAAACTAGCCTCTCTTGTGAGTAAAATGAAATGGGCAAGAGACCTTATCGAGGAATTGTAGTAACAAAAGAAAGGTAGTTAAAAAGTTTCTAGCAACAAAATAAAGGTACAGAGCTGGGAGTAACCACTGGCTGCTGGGGTGAGAGGGTTGTGCAGGCAATAAGCAGTGGCCTGTCCCAGCCAGCAGATGCCTTGGGAAAATACTTAGCCAGCTTAGAATCCGGAACTGCGTAGTTTGGGATGTGAACCACACACGCAAGGAGTCCTAGCACAGCCGGTGTGAAATGACCATCCCCTGGGGACAGACAAGATAGCGGAGACATAGCTGGCATCCCTGGCTGGGCAAGCCTCATTTACTCCAGAACAAACATTCACACTTTGCTTATTCACAAGCAGAGTCACATTTCCTCCAATGAGCAGGAAACATGACCTTTGCTGTTCAAAGTCAGCATTCACCAAGGACCTAAACCCCTCTTGGGCATCTCTCACTGACTTGGCCTCTTCCAGGGCTCAATCGGAAGGAATGGGGTAGAAATGCCTATCGGCAGCCTTCAGTCTTCACTGACTTGTCCGCTATTTGCTGTGTGTTCTTCAGAAATGGGTCACTCGTCCAGCCTCCCTGGTTTTCTGCTTGTTCTTGATAAAAAGGTAGACTATCAGTCTCAGAAGTCACTTCCAACTCTTCTGGTTAGAGTCCCAACAAGTGAATAGTCAATACTTCCCTTTGACAGTGAACTGCATAGACTGAACTTCCAAGTCTCCACTCGGAAAGACCAGCCTTCTGAAACTGCACGTTTAAGCAGAAAATCATTGAAAAGATCAAACGTAGCATTCCCATAGCTACTCTACACACAGTCTGGTGGGGGATTTGGTTGTATTTATTTATCTGCAGTGATAAGATACATCTTGGGAAGACTTCCCTCTCTAGCTACTCAACATAGCAAGCTGTTGGAGCAAATGCCCTTCATACTGTGTAACAACAGCTGTGGCTCTGGAAACAAGTTAACGCTTTGCTTTCCATACAACGCGTCCCTTCCCTTAATGATACTAAATCAACACTCTGCGGATGTGAGTAATTGCCGCGGCCACTTGCAGACTTAAAGCAATGAATCTGAATCCTAGAAAAAGGGCTTTATAAAAATCAATCATATTTTTAAAAACTGTATTTAAAAATCACTTTTATTTTATTTCTCTACCCCCAAACTTGCTTGTAAAGAGTAATAAATAGTAAACGAAAGACTCATATCTGGTCACCATACGAAAACTAAGAAGTAATATAATAGAATTCACAAATTCTCCCCTAATTAAAATGAGATTTTGTTTTAAACTATATATTGCTTGTTAGAAAAATGAAAGATAATCTCCTTTACAATGTTATCAAGAAGCTGACTATGGAAATGGAGGCAGCTCACTGCAGAGCATGAACTTTGAGTTGAGAAACCCAAATGCTCTAAGTTTCCTTGGCCTTGAAATGGCAGCAATGAACTCTACCTCACAGCACTGTCATCAAGATCCAAGGAGGCAATCTTTGTAAAATAAAAAGTAGCTGGGCTAGCCCAATGACTGCACACAATAGGAGCTTATCATAAGAAATAAAATAAGTCATTTTCTTGCGATATTAATGATTTTTATAAAATAAATAACATTTTTTCTTTTTTCTAATATATTTGTCAGTAGATTAGTAGGTTTCAACACGCAGAAACAAGAAATAAGGATATAAATGAACAACTCTGAAGAAATTATGATGGTGCCTTTGTGCAATTAATGGCTCCAATTATTCATAAACTCACTGGATCTAATCCCTCATGCCAGCACTGAAATTTATCAAGCAGTACTTATGTTTACCATTCATATATTATCATTTAAAAGTAAAAGAAAGGAAAGAGAGATTACACAAAATGTGATCTGTCAAAGGGGAAATAGTGGTAGTGAGCCCAAGAAGAAAGAAATCCAGGTTGCAAAACACTAGGTCAAGTTGCTGTGGACAGCTTGCTAAATTCAAGGGTCAGATCCCAGTCCACGCCCTCCTCTACTTCTCAGCAGCATCTGGCCAAGCTTATCACTCCCTTCTCTTTCTCGTTTCCAGGACACCACACTCTTGGTTTGCTTCCTGCTTCCCTAGCTGCCCATCCTCCGTCTCCTTTGTGGGTCTCTCCTCTTCTTCCTGACCTCTGAACAACAGAGCAGCCTAGGGCTCTGTGCTTGGACTGACCTCCTTTCTCTCTACACTCATTCTCCAAATGCTCTTATCTTGCCCCATGGTTTAAATAAATATACCTCCATGCAATGACTGCCAAATGCACAGTTTCTGCTCAAAAAGCAACCTTTAACTCTAGACTCTGCGATCCAAAAGCCTACATAACACCTCTACTAGGTGTCCTCAACTTAACATGTCTGAAAACTCCAAAGCTTCCTGTTACCAATCAACTCTACGTCAGCTTTCCCCATCTCTAAAAATAACAACTTCATCCCCCCAGTTGCTAAGGACAAAAAGTGTCATCATTAACTCTGCTCTTTCCTTCACACCTCACAATGAACCATCAGCAAATCTGGTCAGCTGTTCCTTCAGAATGTAACTAGATAAACTAAACTTCTGCTTCCAGGAAGATGAAGCAAACGTACCTTTTCCCTATTGTTTCTTTTAATCACAACTAAAATCCCTGCCGATTATCTATGAAGCAAACAGAAGAAGATTCAGAAAGAAGGGAGGGAAGAAGAGCAACTAGGAAACTTGGAACCCAAGGAATGATGTGATGGTGAGTTCCCTGGGTTTTGTTTTTGCTCATTCATCCTCTACCTAGAGCTAGGGGAGCCAATAACTAGGAAATGGCAACGGACACAGACCACAGCAGGCCCAATGCCCGTGCTGGGGAAATGCCAGAGAAGGAAGGGAGGTGGGACTTGTATCACCACAGGTGGTAATGGTCAGCTCCCATCCTGTGGTGTCAGTGGGGATGGAAAAGCAAGCAACCCAGAAATGCCAACAATCACAGTCAAAACGTAATTCCCAACAAAAGCTGTTTGTTCAAAGAACCAGGTAAGGGGCTACCTATCAAAGCAGGAAACTTTTAGAAAATAAACCACCTGACACCAAACACTGCAGAATAAAACGTTGGCCCCGACCCCACTGTGATCAGCAAAGACCAAGAGGGGAACCTAGTCTTTGACTCTTGACAGACTGTGGTAAGGGGCCCTCTCCCAACTCCACACACACACATGGATGTATCAGAGAAAGCTGAATATGGAGTCAGGACTTTGATCTCTGCAGGGTAATGAGGCCACCATTCACAGTGACAGCGGAGACCATCTGGGGAACCTGGACTTTCACCCCTACAAGGTGGAAATTAGACATCCTTTCCCCCTGGGAGGAGGCTTAGTGAAGATTCAGGACTTTCATCACCACCCAGTAGTAATTAGGCTACCTTTGCATACCTACCATGTCAATGGCAACCATGGTTAAAGTTGTAATGATTCAATCCTGCCCCCTCCTGGTCAGGACGGTATCAGTGGAAACATAGTGGGAAGCCAGAACTTTCACTACTGCCCAGCAGTACCAAGAAGAGCTCTCCTTATGTCAACACAGACTGAATGGGGAGCCTGGAATTCCATCCCACTTGATTTTATTGAGGCAATGCCCACCCCTTCTCCTGCAGGAGCAGTATCAAAAAAAGCCAATCAAAACAGAAGATCTAGAGTCTCATAACATAATACATCTTAATTCCTGGTTTTAATTTTAAAAGATGATGAGTCATCCAAGAACCAGAAAAATCTCAACTTCAATGAAAAAGATCACTCAATAGATGCCAATACAGAATAGAGATGTTAGAATTACCTAAGAATGATTTTGAGTGAATCATGATAAAAACATCTCAAAGAGTAAATACGTACATACTTGACCCAAATTGAAAAGAAAACAAAAGTTACTGGCAAATAAATAAAAGATATAAAGAAGAACCAAAAGGAAAATTTAGAAACGAAAAATATAGTAGCCCAAAATAGAAACTCAGTGGATGATCTAAACAGTATAGAAAGAGGAGATATACTCTAAAACACTTTAGATAAATCAAATGGAATGGCCTGGAATGGAATTTTTAAAAATTCAAGTAACCCACAGAAAGACAGGATAAAGAAAACAGAAATGAAAAACAGACAGAATAGAAAACAAAAATTAAAATGGCAGGGTTAAGGCCCAACATATCAATAATAACATTAAGGGCTTCCCTGGTGGCGCAGTGGTTGAGAGTCCGCCTGCCGATGCGGGGGACACGGGTTCATGCCCCAGAACGGGAGGATCCCACATGCCTGGAGTGGCCGGGCCCATGAGCCATGGCCTCTGAGCCTGTGCGTCCGGAGCCAGTGCTCCGCAACGGGAGAGGCCACAATGGTGAGAGGCCCGTGTACCGCAAAAAAAATAATAATAACATTAAGTATAAATGGTACAATACACTAATTAAAAGTCCACTTTGCCTTAATGTACGTGCACCTAACAACAGAGTATCAAACTACATGAGGCAAAAACTGATAGAACTGAAAGGAGAAAAGGATGAATCCACTATTACAGTGGGAGACTTCAACGCCTCTCTATCAGAATGGACAGATCCATCAGGCAGAAAATCAGTAAGGACATAGCTAGACTCAACAACACCATCAACTGGATATACAGTTGAGACCCTGGATGACACAGGTTTGAACTGCATGGGTCCACTACATGCGGAATTTTCTCAAAAAATATATGGTTGTCCCTTTGTAGCCACCAGGTCCACATCCATGGATTCGACTAACCTCAGATCATGTATTAAGTTTGCAATCCACAGTTGGTTGAATCCACAGATGTGTATCCTGCAGGTGCAGAGTACCAACTGTGGGACTTGAGCATCTATGGATTTTGGTATACCTGGTGGATCCTGGAAACAATCTCCAGCAGATACCCAGGGACAACTGTAATAAATATCTATAGAATACTTCATCCAACAAAAGCAGAATACACATTTTTTTTCAAACTCACATGAAATATTCACTAAGATAGACAACATTCTGGGCCATTAAACATAACTTAACAAACTTAAAAGAACAGAAATCAAACAAAGTCTGCTCTCAGACCACAACAGAATTAAATTAGAAATAAATAACAGAAAGTTAACAGAAATATCCCCAAATACGCAGTGATTATGAAACACACTTCTACATAACACATCGATCAGTGAAGAAATCTCAAAAGAAATTTTAAAAATAGTTTCAACTAAATGAAAATGAAAACACAATCTATCCAGATGTGTGGGATGCAGGGAAAGCAGTGCTTAGAGGGAAATTTATAGTACTGAATTCCTATATTAGAAGAGAAGAGAGATCTAAAATCCATAATCTAAGTTTCTACCTTAAGAAACTAGAAAAAGCAGAGCAAACTAAATCCAAGATAAGCAGAAGCAAAGAAATAATATGAATTAGAGCAGAAATCAAGAATTTGTAGAAAATCAATAGAGAAAATCAACAAAACCAGAAGATAGTTCTTTGAAAAGATCAATAAAATCAATGTCTCTAGCCAGGCTCTCTAAGGAAAAAACAGAAAGGACACAAACTGCTAACATCAGAAATGAAAGAGATGACATCACTACAGGCCCTGTAGACATTAAAGAGGTAATAAAGGAATACTATGAACAGCTCTATGCCCCAAAATCTGACAATGTAGTTGAAATGGACTAATCCCTCGAAAGACACAATCTGCCAAAACTCAAACAAGAAGAAACAGACAATCTGAATAAACATATACACATTACAGAAATTGAATCAGTAATTAATAAACTTCCTGAACAGCAAGCAGTAGGCCCAGATGGGCTTACTGTTCATTTCTATCAAACATTTAAGGAAGAAATTATACCAATTCTCTACAATATCCCAGAAGAAAAGAAGCAGAGGTCATATTTCCTAACTCATCCTATGAGGTCAGTGTTATCCTAATATCAAAACCAGACATTACAAGGAAAGAAAACTACAATCAATATCACTCATGAACATAGATGCAGAAATCATCAACAAAATATTAGCTAACTGAATCCAACAATGTATAAAAAGAATTATACACCATGATCAAGTAGAATTTATCCCAGGTATGCATGGTTGCTTCAACATACAAAAATCAGTTTATGTAAACCATCATATCAACAGGCTAAAAAAGAAAAATCACATGATCATATATCAGTATATGTAGAACAAACATTTGACAAAATCCAACACCCATTCAGGATAAAAACTCTCAGTAAACTAGGAATAAAGGGGAAATTCCTCACGTTGGTAATGCATATTTACAAAAACCCTACAGCTAATATCATACTTAATGGTGAGAAACTTGAAGCTTTCCCACTAACATCAGAAATAAGACAAGGATGTCACCTCTCACCACTCCTTTTCAACCACACTGGAAATCTTAATTATGCAATTAGATAAGAAAAAGAAATAAAAGTTATATATATTGAGAAGGAAGAAATAAAGCTGTTTTTGTCTGTAGATGACATGATCATCTAGGAAGAAAATCTGAAAGAATCCATTAAAGACTCCTGGAACTAATGAGTTATTATAACAAGGTTGCAGGACACAAGGGTAATATAGAAAAGGCAATCGATTTCCTCTATACCAGCAATAAACAAGTGAAACTTGAAATTAAAAACAAATGCCATTTACATTAGAGCCCCCTAAAAGAAATATTTAGGTATAAATCTAACAAAATATGTACAAGATTTATATGAGGACAACTACAAATCTGATAAACAAAATCAAAGAATTAAATAAATGGAGAGATGTTCCATGTCCAGAGTAATAAGACTTAATATTGTCAAGCTGTCAGTTCTTCTTAACTTGATCTATACACATTCAATGCAATTCCAATAAAAATTCCAGCAAGTTGTTTTGTAGATATGAACAAACTGATTGTAAAATTTATACGGAGAAGCAAATGACCCAGAATAGCTAATACAGTATTGAAGAAAATCAAAGTTGGAGGACCGATACTACCTGGCTTAAAGACTTACCATAAAGCTAGAGTAATCAAGATAGTGTGGTATTGGCAAAAGAGCAGACATATATAGATCAATGGCACAGAACAGAGAGTCCAGAAATAGACCCACAAAAATATAATCAACTGATATTTGACAAAGGAGCAAAGACAATAAAATGGAGCAAAGAAAATTCTGCTGAAGCAAGTGGACATTTGCGTGCAAAAAAAATGAAACTAGATACAGACCTTACACTCTTCACAAAAATTAACTAAAAATGGACTGTAGCCTTAAAAGTAAAATGTCAAACTAGAAAATCCTTAAAAACGAATATAGGGAAAACCTTGGGTATGAGGATGACGTTTTAGATACAACACCAAAGGAACAATCCACGAAAGAAATAATTGATAAGCTGGACTTCATTAAAATTAAAACCTTCTGCTCTGCAAGAGACGATGTCAAGAGAATGAAAAGACAAGCTACAGCCTAGAAGAAAATATTTGCAAAAGACACATCTGATAAAACACTGATCCAAAGTATACAAGGAACTATTAAAACTCAACAATAATAAGACAACTCAATTTTTAAAAAATGGTCCAAAGACCTTACTTAACAGACACCTCACATAATAGAGCTCATATCTCCCCCGCCTCTGTTACCCCAGGCCCCTTAGTTTCCAGCCTCTTTCCATGTTTTATGTTTCTCTGGGCACTGGTCATTTTCCAATGTACTATATAATTGACTTAGTTTATGTTGCTTTGTCTGCCTCCCCCTCACTAGAATGGCAGCTCCACAAGGGCAAGGATTTCCAACTATTTTGTTCACTGCTGTTCCCCAGAACCTAGGACAGGGAATAGCACACAGTATTTATTGAGTAAATTTTAATCAATATTATCACATAAGCAGTAGAAAATCTTGGCCGGTACAGATGGTAATATTAACTATCATGTACTAGGATGATGGGATCATGATAATAATAGTGAGTATCATTTATAAAGCCCCTACTCTTTGCCAGAAACTGTGCCAAATGCTTGACGTGGGCACACACCACACACATACAAACACACACATACAAACACACACATACACACACACATACACACACTCAGAGAGGAGGAAGCATTTCACTAGGGAGAAGCTAGGATGAACTGACGTGCCTTGAGGATGACTTATTTGGGGTGTTCTAAATTGGTATAGCATCCTAAGAATAGCTGACATATATTGAATACCAGCTAGATGGCAACCACTGTGCTAAGCATTAAGTAGTATTCTAAGCAGTATTCTCTTTTCATTTGAACAACTGCATGAGGTTGATACTAAGCTTATCTTCCTTTTGCAGTAAATCTGAGGGGAGATTAGAGACAGGAAGTCATGTTTGGAGATCGTGCACGCAGACCCGCTGACTGAAAGGCCAGCTTGTAACGCCCGTAGAACCCTTACCAGGAGCCAGTCCCTGGTCTGATAAGCACTCTGAACAGCATCTATCCAGTCCCAAGAAGAGGGGTCAGGAAACTGGACAGCTGAGCTGGGTGCCTGAGCCCCATTCAACCCAGGGCTGTCAACTCAAAACAAACGTCACCTTCTCTATCAGTCCTCCCCGTCAGCCTATTTAATACTGAGGTTCCCTCCACACACACTCCTTCCCCTTTAACTCCTCTCCAAGCACATGACTGGCTTGTGTATTTTCTGCTGCGCCCCACAGTGAGAGCCCCTCGAGGGTGGGAATCTAGGGCTGACCCTGGAGCACCGAGAACAGTGCCCAACACACAACAGACACTCTATTCTTTTCACCAAATCTAGGTAACACTGTCTTCTAAAAAAAGGTCTGAAGCTTGAGGCAGAGGCAATGCTGTTTAAAGATCATCGAGGCCAAGATGGTCTCCTTGTTCCCTTTTGGTTTAAACATTCAATATAAAAGAAGGCGGAAGGAAACTAACCATCATTTATGTGCTTTGGGGTCCAGAGTTGGAGTTGGGCACAGAGTGCGGATAATATAATTCTGAAGAGGAGCTTGGGCCCTGGGTTAGAAGTGCTGGGGATAAACGTCTAGAACGTCCCAGTGGTTCCCGTCAGAGGTGATTCTGTGCCCATCCAGATTCCTCAGGATATCTGGCAGTATTTGGAGACATTTCTGATGGCCACACTGAGGGTGCCACCAGCATCTAGAGGGTGGAGGCCAGGGTCCTGCTAAGCACCCTACAACACGCAGGACCATCCCTCCCACAACAATTATCTGGCCCCAAATGTCAACATGCTGAGGCTGAGAAGCCCTGCTCTAAGCACCAGGAGGTGCCCTATCATTAGAGGGGATTTCTACTTCTAAGTATGGCTGACAGCTCCACAGATGTTACCAGAAGCTTCTGTCAAGGCTGCAGCCTGTCCTCTGTGAAGGGAAGCAGACCCACATTGTTATAAATAACCAGTCTTGTTTATAGAAAGCAACTGTCCCCATTATTGGAGGGATTTACATAAACTGCCAACCAATCCTTAGATGCCCATGACTAAATTGTAGAGAACGCAAAATAGCACTCTCTGAAAAAGGGATTTTTAATTACAGCTTTGATGCTGGGCCCCGGAACTGAAAAGCCAACTGCACCCTCAGGAGCTGCAGCCCTCGAAGCCTGAGCGAGCTGCCCTGTGAGCAGCACTTTAAACGTGAACACAAGAGAGCCCACACCGGGGCCACAGATGAAGAGTCAGCAGGAGACCAGGAAGTACAGCCCCCCTGTAATACCACTCGGTGTCTGTGATCATGGCTGCATGATCCCAAATGTCTGAATGAACAGTAGGAAATTAAGTGAACGTTAAGGTATTTCCACGTATCTAGGTACTTGACATTCGTGCCAAAAAAAACCAAAAAAACAAAAGACGAACTGTATTTTCCATTAAACGTTGCAGAGTATGCTTTTTTTTCCTACACAACTAAGGCAGAGCAGAAGTATTTAAAACTATATGGTGAATTTACAACAATGTCCAGAATCACCATATACGAACACAAAAAACCTGCAACATAAGATCCAGCTACACTAGCGTAATTGATTTGTAAGCAGAGTTGGGACGCGGGGATCCCAATGTGATTAGATTCCTGTGACATGCTGATGTGTCTCCTCGATTATTTAAGAATTTATATTAACTCTTGACTCAAATCTTAATGCATTTATTTGCTGTTTAAAGCTGTGGTGTATAAGGGCATTCATTTTTATGGTTTATTTTGCCTCGTAGAGTGAAGCACGGGATTGTTTTGTGAGGACCTGGTGCTCTCTGCAAGGCTGTGCTCTTTTGGTTGCTATTCCAAGCCCCAGTGCTGGCGAATTGCAAAGGTCTCCGCTTCCTCACTTGTCGCACCCCCGCCCCCCGTGGACACCCAGTGTGAGGTTTCACGTTCCCGTCGTCGTGCACCCTGGCCCCCTTTAGGTGGATGGCTGCCTTCTGACCAGTCCCGGGAGAAGAGGAGGAGGAAGCCTGCGGTAGGGCTGGGCTCTCGGGAGGATCAGGTGACAGAACGCGCAGGAAAACGGAGGGGAAAGGCAGGGCCACGAAGAGAGCAGGGCCCTCAGACTCCACCCAAGGGGATGGGCCGTGCACAGAAGTGGGACACAGAGCAGAAGGTCTGGAAGTCTCAGGCCAAACCAGCAGGGCCTGTGGGTTTATATTTCAAAGGAGCTGACTTTGCTGGCCTCTTTGTGGGTCCTTGGTGGGGAGGGAGCCACCAGGGGCCACCAGAACTGTTTCATTATCAGCATGTTATCCAATCCCTTCCTGCCCCTTCTCCGTTCTCATTCACGCTACACCTGCACTGAGGACCACCGCGTCTCCCCCAAGACTCTCACCTGTGTAGGCTCCTCTGACAACACACCAGTCTGCCCACTGGCGTGCTTCTCAATACCTCTTTCTCGTTCTCCTTTCTGGACTGTCCTCACTTCTTTCCTTCTCTTACGTACAACTGATATTTTACCATCTTCTTTCCTATGACTTTTCTTGAAGATTCTATCTGATATCAAAAACCATGTCTGCAATTCCTGATCATTATCAGTGGTGCTAATTAATGTCTTTTAAATTAATCGTCAGTTCTGCACATCAAGCTACTTGTTGAATTACTTCAAACTGGTATTCCACCATCAACCCAAATTTACTGCGTTTAAATCCAAACTAAATCCCCATCCTCCACTTCAAAACATGCCACCTCCTCCTGATTCTCACATTCCTATCCTCCCGACCAAATTTTCTTGAAATAATTCACAGTTCAGTGCTGGCTGGCAAGCGGTTTGGCTCCTTGGCACAATAACGATAATGCGATTTTATTCCTATCTTTTGATTCACCACCACTCACATTTATGAAAACATAATCCGAAGAACCAAAACAAATTATGACAAACATAACACACACAAAATTATAGTTAATGTGGAGGTAGCAACTAGCATTTAAAATCTGAGAAACCATTAGGCACAAATATGGAGACATATGTGCTGACGTAAAAATAGAAAAGTGAGATATACATTTGCATTGATAATGATTAAAACAATGTACAATATGCACGTAAAAAAAAGACTGGAAAGAAATACACTAAAATACTATTTATTGTCTGGAGGCAAGTGACCGGATTACCTTGATTGTACGTTGTTTAAACTGAATTACATCTCGTCCAAAAGGCAATTTCTTCATCGTCCTAGCTTCCCGCAGCTTTCTTTTGTTTGGCTACCAAGTTTTACATTTAACTCTTTAAATATCATTTCTATCCATCACTCCCTTTTCACCTTTGCTGCCTCACCCTTGTCCCGCCCTGATAACTTCCAGGCAGGAATACGATGCTGGTTCCCTGAGGAGGCTCCTCTAGGCTGGTCCATCAACACTCCCTGCCCTTCTCCCTTCTCCTCTGCCACAGAGGCTAGAAAGCAAACAACTCCACATCCCAGCCCCACAAGGCCATGTGACACAGTTCCAGTGAAGAAAGCATTGGTAGAAATCTACTGGAGAATTCTAGGGACACGTCTGCTCTTCTGAAGATGGAAGAACATGACAGGGGCTATCCACCTGCCAAGGATGGTGGAAGAAAAGGTTGAAAGGGCCTGGGTCCCTGACAGCAGCATTATAGCAGCTGCTTCTGAACTTCTTACTGTGGGAGAAAAGCAGCCCTTATGTTTTAGCTGCTGTTTGTTTTCTGCTACTTGCAGCTTGATGTAGTATCTGACTGCTGACTAGGATCTTGCCTATAGCCGCTTTCCTGCTTCTAGTCTTATGGCACTCACATCACCCTATCATTTTTATGAGTGAAGGATGAACAGACCAGAAAAGTAAACAAATAAATATTGACTATAAAAGCAAAGGACAGCTGACACGTGAAAACAATGTTGAAGACCTAAAAAAAAAAAAATCACAAAAAGTATGAAAAAAAAATTTTTAAGAGTAACCACAGTCCATTTAGGAAGGTTTAAAAAATTCCTACACACATCATTAGTTACTCAGGGCATCAGTATCAGCACCAGAGTACAGCACAGTTAGTGGAGACTCTCAAGAAATATTAATTCTACAAAAATATTCAGTCTACAGTGGATACAATGGTGAGTCAAACATAAAAGACGTCACAGCAGTGGAGCTTAGAGTTGAATCGGGAAGGAATACATGAACAAAATAATTATGCAAGTAAATGATTAAAATCTGTGCTACAAATTATCAAATTAAAGCATGGTTTTTATAAAGGAGAACCTGGTCTAGTCCAAGTATTAGTGGGGACAGGGGGACCAGGCGCTACACTAAGCTCTGGTGATATAAATTTGAGTAGGCTACATTCTGTGCCTTTGGGGAGTTACAATAAATAACTAAGAAGCCCAGTAAACAAACAACTACAGTTAAGTACAAGGAACACTCTGATGGGTGTGATCGAAGGCTATGGGGACACCAAAAAGAAATGATTGATTCACTCAAGGATTGAGTTACCTTGAAAATTAATCTACATTCAGTACATCATCACCAAATGTTACCAAATTAATGAACTATGACTGAATTTAAGCACGAAACAAACCAGAAAATCTAAATTCTGACATATCAAAAAGTAATGAAATTGTTTAATGGACGTTGAAGCACACAGTCCTAGCTCAGAAAATAATTCTGAGAATTAGATCAGCCCCTCTAAGCTTGGTCAACCATCCAAATGACTAGATTTGAACCAAGATTGTATGCATTTGAGAATAAGACAAAAATAAAGGAAACAATGAATTAGACCAGACTGTCTACACAAGTCAGAATCAGACAGAAAGGCAGAAAAAGCCAACATAAGTTTACTTTGTTCTTTTATTGTTATTTATCGGGATCCAACTAAAAGACTTATACTTAAAAAGATTTAATACTGAGAACTAAAATCAGCCTTTTCATTCACTGTAGTTTATAAGATTGTCAATAAACACCCAGAGACTTGGACCTTACATTAGATCTGCCAGTGATCAGCTGTGTGAAGACAGAATCACATGGTTTCTCTGAGTCTCAGCCTCCTTATCATGAAAAAGGATAATTTCATCAGTAATATCCAATAATTCTAAAATAGACTGTCCAGAAAAACCATCCACCACTGTATCATTTTCACTGATTTCAAATATTGGCTAACTGTAACTGTAAAATATCAGGAGAATACACAGACATTTTACCAATAATTTGCCAGGCCACGATACATGAGATTTCACAAACAATACTTTGAATTTTCCTAAGATAAGCTGGCAAATGTATAATGCCTGATAATTAAGAAGCTATGAAGCCAAAGAGTAGTTCTGGAGTCTAGTGAAGTCTATGTGGCCTCATTAACCAGGAAGCACACACTTTCAATCAGGTGGAATCTTTTTGATGAAATCTATGTCCTTCTCTTGGATAAAGGAAACAATAAAATAATCACCCAAATATAATGTCACATATCATTGTACAGTATTATGAAGATAAATGAAACTTGCATATAGTATTTCTGCTGTAGGACATACCTCTTTCCACCTCAGTCATTTTTACTTAGAGTGTTTGATAAAGTTGCTTAAAGTGAATAAGGAGTTACAATATGTGTGCCAAAGAGGACTTTGACAATTTAAACAAAATGGAATACGGTTTTGTCACTAGATTCAAAAAATGGCACAGTAATTATATGTAATGCCACATAATAATCCTAATGTAATTGCAGTGTAATTTTTCTGACATGCATTTACTATCCTTCTCCAACGTAATTACTATGCACAGATAATGTTACCTTGTTTTTCAAGTTCTCCACTATCTCCTTGAGGTGCAAACTTTTCAAATATGTAGATTCATTTTTAAATATATGGTACTTACAACACCTATCTTATCACAGGACCTCAACATATGAGTATCAACAACAGCAATACTAATATTTATGCAAATACCTAATGTTCCAGAAAGAATGACAAGGAAGGGGTACCATTTTCATAATTTTTTGTAATGTAACTTTTTGTAGCGTATGATAAAATGGTTTGGGACTTCCCTGGTGGCGCAGTGGTTAAGAATCCGCCTGCCAATGCAGGGGACACGGGTTTGAGCCCTGGTCTGGGAAGACCCCACATGCTGTGGAGTAACTAAGCCTGTGCGCCACAACTACTGAGCCTATGCTCTAGAGCCCACGGGCCACAACTACTAAGCCCACGTGCCACAACTACTGAAGCCCACGCACCCAGAGCCCGTGCTGTGCAACAAGAGAAGCCACCGCAATGAGAAGCCCGTGCACTGCAACAAAGAGCAGCCCCCGCTCACCGCAACTAGAGAAAGCCCGCGCACAGCAATGAAGACCCAAAGCGGCCAAAAATAAATAAATAAATAAATAAATTTCTTTTAAAAATGGTTTATCCTGCTCTTCCCGTGCCATCTGTTCCCTTGTCAGTGAGAGGGTCCATGTCATCCACAATGTAAGAGGGTCTGACTAGTGTGAATGAGGTGCCTCATGAGGTCTTCAATGGGAAAAGCATCTCCACTGCACACGCTTCAAGGCCGACAGCCACAGACCCTCTGAGCACACGCAAGCCTGGCGGACAAGCACAACTGCGTCCTCACCCCTTTTCCGATCCGGACCCACACCCGCTCCATAAAACGTCATGTTAATGATGTGATATAAGCAGATGCTACATCCTTTGACAAACTCAGAACAAAATCATAATGCGTGGAAATGCAAATTTTATATAAAGATGAAAAAATGGATGAATGATGTAAAAATTCATTAAGTTCTGTGATGGTTAATTTTATGTGTCAACTTAGTTAGATTACGGTGCCCAGTTGCTTGATCAAACAGTAGTCTAGATGCTGCTGTAAAGGTATTTTTTTAGATGTGATGAGCACTTACTATCAGCAGACTACACGTAAAGTAGATTATCCTCCAGAATGAGGAGGTGGGCCTCACCCAACCAGTTGAAGGACTTAAGAACAAAGACAGGTTTCCTGAAGAAGGAACTCTCCCCAAGACTGCACCACAGATATTCTACCCGAGTTTCCAGTGTTCGGACTCAAGACCACAACATCAAGTCTTATCTGAATCTCCAGCTGCAGGCTTGCCCCAGATTTCAGACTTGCCAGCCTCCACAACAGCATGAGCCAATTCCTTAAAATCCCTCCATCAATCAATCAATCAACCTCAATCTTTCTCTTTGTATACACACACACACACACACACACACACACACACACACACACACACTGCCATATATAATCCCCTACTGATTGTCCAGAGAATCCTGAGTAATACACATTTATTCACAGAATGTTAAATATATTAAGTATCTTCTTCGAAAAACATATATTTTTTGGCTTTGTTTGTGACATTGGTAAACTCTGTACCAACCCTAGTTTTAAGGTTTGGATAAACCATATTAAAAACTTCATGAAACCAGCTGAGAATAAAGTTGACATATTGAGCTTATGTACTTTCTAAAATTAGATTTGTGTACTATATATTGTGTACTTTCTATAGAAACTTAGTTTATATATTTTCTATAGAAGAAATAGTATGAAAACATGAAAGAATTCAGGTAATCATGACTCCCAGTTAATGACATCAGACTCCACTTCTTCTATGGGATATCACACACAACAAAGTTCAGTCATTTTGTAGAAATACAGTAGCATAACCATATTCTTATGTGTAACAACTGCAAAAAAATGTTTTAAAATCAGGGTGTACATTACAATATTTTCCATTGTAAGACCAGTTTTACATCTTAAGGAGCAGTTCTTCCTGATGTACACCACTACTTTCATCATCAGAAAACACACTTTAAAAAAAATTATCAAAAAAAAAATTAGCTTTATAAGTAGAAAGCAAATTACAATGCCTTTAATTGTAGACCAAAGTTGTATTTTATTAAGATTATAAATGGTGTTTTTAAAATGGCATCTTATTATTTTATACGTAACAGACTGGCATCAAAAAACATGTTGAAATTATAAATGTTAAATTATTTTCTATTCGCCCACAGAAATGCTGTGGTGGGCATCTTTCGGAAAGACAGGCCCCCCTCCAAGGCCTTCCGCGGAAAGAGGTACTTACTAACTGCAGAGTCATAGGAGGTCGAGTTGTGCTCTCCTCTCATGAAGGGATACGGCGACAGGTAAGCATGCGTGCAGTTCTTCAATGGTGGCTGATTGGCTAGGAAGGAGAGCAAAACAAAGGTATTTGTTACTGAGAAGCTGAGTGAAGGTCTGTTCCTACCAGAAGAGAAATACAGGATCTGGGGGTACACAAGCAAAATGAAACTATAGGTTAGATCAACAAATTCAGAGAATTATTGAATAAGGGAGGAAACTTCCTTAAAAACCTCATACGGTAAATAAAGCACGGGGGACCAGGAAAGTGGATTCATTTAAAACATCCAGCTCATGACCTAATTCAAGGGAGAGAATGCCCTTAATATCACCCTAAAATTGAAAGCACCAGATTTCATTCGTTTTCACAACTATATTCTCCAATTCCTAACATAATGCCTAGCACATAGTAGGTATTCAAAAAATAGTCATTTAAAAATCTAATAAACTTAGATTTAACCTTGATTGGTTCTAATTCATAGAAGATTTCTTCTATATTCTACTTTCAGGAAAAAGATGTAAATGATAGACCATACAAGTTAATAATTCAAGTACATTTTTAGCATTTGAAGAAACCACAAGAAAGAACTTTAATGTTGTTTGTAATCGTGAAGATTTCATCATGTACCCTCTAAGGAGTAAAACACTCTTTCCTTCCCTAAGTCTTGGCAAACTCTTCCTCTTGCAAAGTCTGACCTACTCCACTTTACCAAAGTCTAAATAATTCTCATTGGGAGATCACAGGCTTATTTTCCTCCCCCAAATGACAATCAGAAACTCTATGAAATATTTCTCTCAAAATGCCATTTCATCATTACTTTGTTCCCTTTACATATGCCATTTACCATTGACTCGTCTTCTGTGATCTCATATTTTTATGTTATATTCCATGATCTCGACTGTTGTTTAAATACCATACTTTGATTTATCACAGGAGTATTTTGATAAGAAGACTGATAATTTCAACCCACAAGAAGTCTGAAGGTAATAAACAGTTCTTTCATTGCTGGATGCAATAAGATAAAGGCTAGCTATTTTCAGTGAATTGATTTTCAAAGATTAACACAATACAGGAAAAGCAGTTGAAAGAATGCATCATATTTTTAAGGAGCTATTCTACTTCAAAAAAGAACTTTAAAGTTTCTATGAGAGAATGGAAACATCAAAAGCAAAGCATTTCTTAATATTGCCCACAAACTTGGTTTAAGCCCAAATAGAGCAAAAGCTTTCATCTGCCACTGCTGATCATTGTTTTGTTATAAAGAAGATTTTTTTAAACTTTGAAGCTATTAATATAAAATAATACATCTTTAATTCTGGATTTTTAAACTTGGGATTTCAAGCCCCCCAAAGTAGCCAAAAAAAATAAAAGCATTTATTTGCAACACAGCAATAATAGACACTCGAAAAAAAATACTATAGATAATATCTGTTCTGTTTGTTAGGGTTGGTATATTTTAAACATGAGCAAGGAAACAGTGGATTATTCAATTTTGCCATAAATATTCAGACTCCAATTTCACGTTAGAAAATAAAATAATTATTCCTATAGTCATTTCTACTTAATAAAAAGGAATCACTTTATGAACATTTGGAAGATATCCTATTGAGATTCTACAACTAAGAATCCAATCCTATTTTATAAGTGACATGCACCAAATGAGAAACTGTTCACTTTTATTTTAAAGCCAAGGGGGGAAATAAAGCTGAATTCCACTTACTGTACCAGAACTGCCAGATATTGGAATCATTCTCTTCCACAACCCCATTAAACCAACATCTCCAGAAGAATCCTTCATGGTGGAAAGTGACGTTTTCTATCTGTACAGAACACAGATGAAGTAACTTGCCAGCAACACAAGGAACATAATCTAAAGAATTACCTCCAGGAAATTTTTTAAGCAATGTATTTTTTCCCACATAATGATGATCAGTGGCTTTCTACATATCTCTTCTATGAAGAAACAGACATTCCACTACCATTTTCGGATTTCGAGAAGATACGTAAAGCTATCCTCATTACTAACAAGTACAGCAATACTTTGAAGAAGAAACGCACATTCTGTTCACCTGAACACTTTCCCACTTCAGTCGCGAGAAGCCAATAATCTGATCCAAAAGCAACCAAAAAGAGTAAAACCCCCAAAGCACCAAAGAGAGCCCCAAAGAAGATGGCAATATTTAGTCTCATTTTCAGTTCACTGGTTTCCCTTTAAATAAAATAAGAGAATAAAAACTAGCTAACACTTAGCTCCTCAACAAAAAAGAAGAAAGATTTTGGAGTAGGCAGAATCTTCTTGAGAAGTGCCTCTTAGCTCCTGTTTGGGTGGCTTCGCCCTCGCACCCAGCCGGTGGATTTGTACTGCCTTTGCTCTGCCCTGGCCGGACTCCAGCCCAGCAGCTGAGAATGGCTGACTATTTTAGGATACTGACTGAGGCGCTGTCTCTCTCCCATGGGGATCAAAAAATAACTGACCTTCCCCTGACTGTGGAGGGAAGTATCAGGAGATGGCGAGAATCATCGCTATTGCTTCTGCTGGGTAATCCGTGGAAGTGGAGAGAAGACAGAATGGTAGGAGGTCACTGACAGGACTGGCCCAAAGTCTTAAGTGTCTGAACAAAAGCTCCTCTGCATCCAGAATGACCATTACAAACCCAAACACACTTAAAGACTCTCTTTGAAGATATATAAATCGCAGCTATAAAGAACCACAAAGACCTCTCTTGGATATAATTGAAGTTGTAATTAATATCTTAATCCTTTTTGGATATTTTGGGGATATAAAATAATTAGTGGGTTGACTGATCTAATGTAACAGCAAGTACAATTCAGGTTTTTAACTTATACATTCGTAAGTGTATTTAAAAGATCAAGAATATGGTAACATAAACTACTTCAAGTAGAAAAAAAATACTTTTATGTAGCATACACTATGACGTAAAAACAGCACTTTATATAGCAGCTCCCAGATCTTGTACAAGTTATTCCAAATAATCATCTCAAAAGTGGACTAATGAAAAAAAAAGTCTCAAAAATATATTATTTTCTGGATTAGGATGAAAGAATATGGTCTACTTTTTGTTTCCTTCATTTTGAATACTCAAACTCCTCAAAATGTGGGTCTTACTTGATACCCATACAAGTCACCAAACAGCAATGAATCTATACTTTCTTCATGTCTAGCCTCTAGAGTTCACTTCTTTGTTTTTGTTCCATGTCTAAATATGCCTGAGATCATTATTAAAGTATTTGTGTAATATTTTAAAACTTTCACTGTCTCTATGGCTATTGTTTTTCTATACTCCCAGTTGTAACATGGGTCACTGCATCTTCTCAAGAGGCATCTGAACTCTACCAACCTCCTTCACCACTTTTGTTTGACATGGGATAGATCCTCAAATAATAAAATTAGCAAGGGCAAAAAGACGACTCCTTAGTAAGGATGTAGGGCCTTGACCAGCTCCAGCTATATGTAGTCAGAAGGGCCCAAGAGTCATGAATGGAATTCAAAGTCATAGAATCTTTTTTTTTTTGAATTTTATTTTATTTTTTATACAGCAGGTTCTTATCAGTTATCTATTTTATACATATTAGTGTATGTATGTCCATCCCAATCTCTCCCAGTTCATTCCACCACCACCACCCCACACCACACACTTTCCCCCCTTGGTGTCCATACATCTGTCCTCTACATCTATGTCTCTGTTTCTGCCTTGCAAACCCATTCATCTGTACCATTTTTCTAGACTCCACATGTATGTGTTAATATATGATATTCCTTTTTCTCTTTCTGACTTACTTCACTAAGTCATAGAATCAGTGACTGTGAGGGTTAAATGGAATTTGACAGTACATCTGTGCTGATCCCTCATCTAATGCTCAAATCTCCTTTATAAGATTCTGCAGATCAACAAGCCATGCCATTCTCAGCCGTCTCATTTAAGGACATCAATAACGTCCATAGCTCCACCTTAATTTCTGCCCCAAACTGCTTCCCTATCCAGTCTTAATCGTATTCTGTCCTCCAAGGCTGTACAGCACGTTTAAACTCTGTCGTATGACAGAGCTTTCTGATATTTTGAAGAGGCAATCATTTCGTGCCTCCCTCAAACCCCACTCCACCCCTTAATATAGGTCTTAGTTTTTCTAAGCTAAACATCCCTTAGACTGGAACAACTCCCAATCTCCTTGCTGTTCTGATTCCTTGCTGCGATCTGCAAGTACCTGATTGAGGTGAGGCACAGAGAAATATTCCGGGAAGAATCTAACGAAGTTAATATCACCACCTTTCTTATTTGGTCGCTGTGATGAGCAGCATCGGTTCCCAAAGATGTCCCTACCCTGATCCTAAATATAATCCCGTAATCTGTGAATGCGTTACCTTTCATAGCAATATCCTGGGTTATACAGGTTGACCCAATCTAATCACATAAACCCTTAAAAGAAAAGTAGAGAATCTTTCCTGACAGTACTCGCAGAAAGAAATGTGACCATAAAAAAAGGGTCGGAGAGTCGCTGGTTTAAGAATGTAGGAAAGAGACCACGTGCCAAGGATTGTGGGCAGCTTCTAGAGGATGGAAGAGGGAAAAAAACAGATTCTCTCCAAGAGCCTCCAGGAAGGAATGTTGCCCTACCAACACCCTGACCTTTGGGGACTTCTGACCTCTGGAACTGCAGGATAGTAAATCTGTGCTGGTTTTAAGCCACAGACTTCGTGTTAATTGGTTACACCGTTACAGCAGCAATAGGAAACTGATAAAGATGCTGTTCTATAATTAATACAATATAAGATCAAATTAAGGGGGTTTTTGTGGGGGGAAGAATGCATCTTCAAGAAGTGCTTACTGAGAACTTGCGAGGGTCCAGGCATTTTACCGGATACGCAGGGCCTGACCTTGAGGAGTTCGTGAGCTAGTGAGAAAAAAGATTCTTCGGAATGCGGTACCTAAGGTTGTAACGATAAGCTTCTGGCCACCCCGGACACATCCTCCTGCTCAGCCGCACACCCCCTCCCAAGACGACTGTGGTTGTGGTTTTGCAGCTTTACTGTAGGTGACAATGCTGTTGTTTGCAGAGGGAGAGGAATCCTTTTAGGAAGGTTTTATTTATTTTATTTATATTGTAATGACTTGTAAAAATCTATGGACTAATTCTAAATCTTTAACACACACACATTCACACACACAAACAACTGGATTTTTAAAATAAGGAGAAAGAGTGTAGGATCTGTTATTGCTGCAGTTCATTTCAATTTTGGTTTCTGTCACAAACAAAAAATTGTCTTTCTGGATGAGGTCTATCAACTAATATTTTTTCACCATGTTTTGGTGTATCCAAAAAGGTATAAGCATCATTATCAAAATGTATATTTATCAAAGCAGCTACTGATGGAACCAATCTAATTGTTTCCAACCATTCGTTCTTCGTGGGCATCCATTTGAGAAAGATACCATAGCCTGCTTCTGACATCATCAAACTGAACTCCTTTAGCTTAGTTATCCTCAGGGCTTCTCACAGTGCTTGACACACGAGGGGCACTAAGACAGAAGAAAAATCCATTTGTATTAGGACTCTTGGCTGTGATACAAATACGTAGCTTCCTGAGCTATCCAACTGGTAATCCATCAAGAAGAAATGGCTCTGATCTGGCCTGCTCTTTGTGAAACTTGGAGAAGTGGATTTTAGCAGGATCTGTGCTTCCTCTGTAGATAACCTCAAACCACCTTCTTAAGAATCCATAGTAGTCTCTTATTTAGAAATAAAATAGAACTATCCAGGGGTCAAAAAGTATCTTTCTTCTTTAGAAAACTGGACCACTTATCTACCATTTGAAACTCCTAATTTACCATGATTCCTACTCTCTCGGCAGCTTAAAAAACTGTCTATACTCCAGGGTGATTGTTAAACAGCTGCTGTGTCCTCATGATCTCTTTACAAATTCAGACGTTGGATCTCTTCCCTTTCAGCCTCTTTTCTAGACCAGGTGATGAGGGGAGACAGACATACCTTAGCACCAACCTCAACTCACAGTAATCCTATAACAGAACAACTTCATTGCTACTGTACGTGCCCACTCCTTTGGTGAATACTCAATCTGTTTTACGCTGATATGACTGTCACAGTGAAATCTGCAAGGGCACAAGCATAAACATGGTGTCTCAGGTTCAATCCTGTGGGAGACCCTGATGGTCAGAAATGTAAATGGAGGTGAATGATAATAACTAACACTCATGAGCATCTACTGTGTGGCAGACACCATCCCAAGCATATTAGATGTCTTGAGTACAAGTCAGTCTTCAGTAGGTAGAATATGAAATAATCCATGTCTTGGGTGGGAATTTCAGCATCTAAAGGTCTTCTTGGTAGGAGGTAAAGATGTTCCTGGTCGCATGTAGAAGGCCAGAGGTAAGCAAAGAGAGCTCTGCATGGGGTCCCACTGCCAAAGGCAAGTCACAGTAATTTGTTTATAACTTTCAGTCTGTCCTCTGGGTCCCTGAGGCTGCACGAGAAGGCAACGTGGCTGACTGGGGACCAGGAAACGACCCTCCAGGATCCGGTGAAGCTGGGACAAGAAGAGGAACTGCAGGGACCAGCTCTCGTTCCCACGTTCTCCCGTGTTACTGGTGTTTCAGAACAAGTATTTCATGGAATTTAGAAGAGGGGGACTTTCCTTTCACAGGTGACTGATACTGGGCAAACGGTTCAACTCTCTGAGTCTCTGAGTTTTTTTAATACAGAAAATGGGAACAAGGCTTCAGAAGATGATTGGGGGTATCAAGTAAGAGGACGGGCATCAAAGGAGCTGGTGCATCACACACATTAGGTTTCTCTTCTATCCTGCCTTTAGCTGGGGATCATTCTTGATGAAAAACAATATTTTTAAAACGAAAATAAAATAAAACTCCCTATGCTAGCATCCCAGATCTGACTCCGGTTTATTTCAACAGGCTAACTTCTCATCAAGTGCTCTCAGCCCTCCTCACACCCACACACCATCCTCCCTCCTGGGTCACCAGCAGCCCCCCCAAATCTCTCCCTATTCTGCCCTCCTCGCAGGAGAAGTCCCTTCTCCTCCTCCTATCTGATGAACTCTTCATTAATCCATTCCACAAACAGTTACCATTATGCTACTCTGTGCAATATGCTCTTCTAAGCGTTGAGTTACCATCAGCACTCTCCAAGGAGACTGTATTATACAACCTATACCACTTTCCCACATATTTAGCTACACTCCTGCTCTTCTAGACAGTTTTGAATTCCTGTGTCTTGAAAAAAACTGGGTCAAGAAATTTTGTTCAATGAACAAATTAATAATGAATGAACAAATGTCCCATGGACAATCTACCCCATTATCCTTCAAGATGTTACTGGGGACACTGGTCCCAACATCTACACTGTCCCATTAGGAAGACCAGGAGGAAATTTCTGGATGCTAAAAAAATGTTGTGTTTCCACAGAGCACTACTGTTATTTTTCATCTTAGAGACACTATACTTGATTCATTTGACACATGTATATCACTTGCCTGTTCTAAGACAGAGTGCTGCGTCCTAGAACTCTGACAGTGAATGAAATGTGCTCTCTACCCTCAACGAGCTTAATTCTCATGGCACTGAGAGTCCTTTTCTTCGTTTTGGTAAGCTCGGAGGCAAATGTGCAAAAGGTGATGTCCCAGCTTCCTGCTTCCCTCCCCTACCCCGACTTCCTTAGTTTCCTTTCTGTGTGCCCCTGACTTTCTCTCTCTCTCACACATAGTTTTAACCTATTATTTTGTGTGTGTTTATGTAAGCAGCTTCAAATACTTTTGAGAACAACATAAAGACTAAACAACGAAGCAGACAAACATAGACACTTTGTGAAATCAGGCGTGAGAAGTCACCATGTACCGGCTGTGCTTTTCCATTCTGAAAGATCCCTGAATCCTCTGTCCGTCCCTGCCTTCTTTCCCGTCATTCTGCTCACTTCTGCCGTCATAATTTCACTTGGCAATCCTCCTGACTTCCTGGAAATAGCATCCCCTTTAGAGCCTCTTGTCATTGAGAGAAATTATGGCAAAAATGTTTTTAATTTTTCAATCTAAAAAATTTTCAGTCAACCTTTTAAAATCTTGAGGATACAAAGATCGTTAGCGTTCCAAGGTGGTGTGGTCATTTCTTTTTTTAACAAATTAAATAAAACTTGACAACCAAAGGCTAGATGACCATAGACAATGGAAGGCTTTGCCTATTTTGATTAAATGTCTTTTTATTTAGTTAGCTGTGTTTTTTTTATCGGTAAATACACTAAAACGTAGCAGAAATCCCAAGCCATGCTTAATTTCTGAGTGATAAGGAGCAAAACACTTTTTTCTAAAAAAAGTAATTTTTCATAATTTCTAATTTTTCTAATTTTCATAATTTCTAATCCTGATATTGTAATAGTCTTAATTATCTCAAAATATCTAATGAAACTATCTAAACATTCTCCAAAAAAAATAATTCTGGTTCACTTTAGTTTAAAAAAAAATACAAGAATGGCTCAACATCCAACAGTGCTGAACAAGTGTGTAAAGAAATACACAAATCAAACTTTCAGAAAACTGGAGTGGTTTTTTTAGAGATTTGGGGGTAGATTCTTTTTTGTCTTGGAATAATACATTGCAGATCCAGAATACTTATCTGCCATTCCGACATCCAAAATTTCTGAAAACCAAAGGCTTTTTTGGCAAAGCAAACCTGATTGGCATGAAGGTGCACATAAGCTATCGTGTGAATTCTTACATATTTGCCTTCACAAGCATGAATGTGTTTGATTACAGGGCTCACCAGGTTCCACGGGGGGTGTTAAGTAATGTACGGTATATGCATGTTGCTACTTTTTCAAAATCCTCAAAATTCGGAGTTCTAAATACACCTGGCCCTCAAGGTTACATATAAAGGATTGTGGTCCCACAGTCCTAGACACAAGACAATAGACTCAATGATGACCCTAAAATTAACTGTCTTCCCTTTGATCACTGTTGAAACAGATTTTTCCTGCCCATGAACCATTACTATATGTCTCTGTGACTCTAATGACCTCTGTAAATCTCTGTCTTGTGTTACGGTTCTTGGTTCTTGTGTGTCACCCTCCCTGCTACCTCCGCCATCCAACGAGATGACAATAGGACCACAATCTGTGATTTTAAGAGATTATTTTCACAAGCCTTCTCATCTTCCACAGAGTACAGGAACAACAAATAAACTCCAAGGGGGTGATAAGAGGTTCTGTTTTTGTTTACTGCTACATCCCTAACACCTAAAACAATGCTTTATGTAGGTGCTCAGTAAAAACTTAGCTGACCGAGTATCAATCCTACCGAGTTGAATTAAATTGGGTTGAACATTGCCATCTGCTGGCCAGAGTAAAACTTTGCATTCCCTGGTACACTATGGTCCCCTGGGATTTTTATATAATGCAAATATTGCAGAGCAAGGATTTGCTATTGGGGTTTTTATATCACACAAATACTGTAGTGCAAGGATTTGCTATTTTCACAGGGTTTGATGCTGAACAGCCTCAATGAAGATGGCGCCATCAGAGTACCAAGGCCCTGGTAAATAGCTTATGCTGAACACAACTGTTATCGGGATCCACAGGCTCATTCACTTCATTAATGTGGGCAACTTACACTGCACTAAATTGAGAGCTACTTACCCAGGTAACTCGCACAAAGGGAGTTATATTACAAAAATATCTTTCACTTTGAAAAAGGGTCTGATGCCTAGCTCCAAGTTCCATTCCCATAAAGACCTCTTAGGGCACTTAAGCGCATCAACTCTTGAAAGGCGCAAAAAACTTGAAACTTATTTTTTTAAAAACCTGCCTTCAATTGCAATCAACACACACAAAAAAACATTTCAGAAACAAAACTGAGGACCAAAGGGGAAATTTTCTGATACATGAAAAAAGAAATGAAAATTACGTAACCTATAGGCATGTATTATATAAACAAATACACATTTAACGATTATAATTTTGATTTAATTTACTCATCCCTCTGTCTTGTTGGATTTCTTCCGGAGGGTACATGTATACTCCACATACCAGAAGCCTTGTGAATGAAAAGGTTCCCCTCTCTGGTCTCTTGGGTGTCAAAGTGCTTTGCATGAATCTTGCACGCATAACTTGAGTCCTAATCTAGAGAAAGACATTTTTATTTATCCTTGGCTCTGGGGATGTTGCCTTCCCCTTAAATACCTTTGCCACTGGGTCTTTCTTTATTTGTAAAGATGAAGATGGACTTTTACATTTCCATTCCTGAGACTTTTCCAAGAAGGGATTTGTGAAAAGCTCAAATGAGCCCCAGGTCTGTGAGCCAGCTCAGGTCGACCCCAGAGGAAAGACAATCCAATTCCTGAGAGAGCATGGGAGGCAGGGAGAGACACACCCGTGTGACCTTAGTGTCCCCTAAGGGTCTCAGCGGGGAAAGGAGCTGGTGTTGCACTGGTGTGGAATTACAGGCAGAAGGGTCTGATCGCTGCACGTGCTACAGACAGACTTCTCTTCACGCTGTGCTCAGCCAAGTCCCTTAGGTTCTATTTAATTTAATTACACGTGCGGTAAGGGGTTAAGGGAGGACTTATCAGCGTACTCAAATAGCACAAAAGCTAAATAACAAAAAAGACAACAGCGACAAAATAATAACACCCAGCACATACGGAGCACTCACTTTGTCCTGAGCATTATTCTAAGAGCTTTGGGCTTATTAATAACCCACTTAACCTCCACATTAACCCACTGTGATAAGTGTCGTGGTTTCCCCCGTTTCATCATCGAGAAAATCAAGGCAACTCTGAATCCCTTTATGGCAGAGTTCGTTATTAAGGATTGATTTGTTACTCTTCCACAAATGCACCTGTTGAATCCCTAACCACCAATGTGACTATATTTGGAATCAGGACCCATGAGGAGGTAATTCCGGTTAAATGAGGTTGTAAGGGTGAGGCCTTAATGTGTCACCCCAGAACATGGAGACAGAGTCAAGAGTTAGATGCTCTAGGCAGATCTCAGTTCAGCATCAGTTGTCAAAGAGATACTACAATGTGAAAAAAGTAACATGGCTTCCATTTTCATCTTGGAGTTTAGAGGACTGGGAAGAGCATTCTGCCACCTTTTCCACCGTAAAAGGTGAGACAAACTTCAAATGAATGACTTTTCTTGAACCCATGGGAGAATCAAGGTCTCAGGTAAACAATCAACCAACTTGTCTTTCTGAGGAAAACTTATCTTTCTTCTAAAGGAAGAAAAGGGACCCAAGCTTTGGGGAAATGCAGAAGGGCAAGCATATAAGTTCCTAAGAATATTCAGCTAAAAAGTTCTAATGCTTTGCATTTCTCTAATAATTAGTGATGTTGAGCATCCTTTCATGTGCCTCTTGGCCATCTGTGTGTCTTCCTTGGTGAAATGTCTATTTAGGTCTTCTGCGCATTTTTTAACTAGATTGTTTGTTTTTTTTATATTGAGCTCCATGAGCTGTTTGTATATTTTGGAGATTAATCCTTTGTCTGTTGTTTCATTGGCAAATATTTTCTCCCATTCTGAGGGTTGTCTTTTTGTCTTGTTTATGGTTTCCTTTGCTCTGCAAAGGCTTTTAAGTTTAATTAAGTCCCATTTTGGAATATTACTCAGCCATAAAAAGAAATGAAATTGAGTTATTTGTAGTGAGGTGGATGGACCTAGAGTCTGTCATACAGAGTGAAGTCAGAGAAAAACAAATACCAGTACGCTAACGCATATAAATAGAATCTAAAAAAAAATGGTACTGATGAACCTAGTTGCAGGGCACAAATAAAGAGGTAGACGTAGAGAATGGACTTGAGGACACGGGGTGGGACGCTGAAGCTGGGGCAAAGTGAGAGTAGCATCAACATATATACGCTACCGAATGTAAAATAACTGGCTGGTGGGAAGCAGCAGCAAAGCACAGGGAGATCAGCTCGGTGCTTTGTGAGGACCTAGAGGGGTGGGATGGGGGGGTGGGATAGGGAGGGTGGGAGGGAGGCTCAAGCGGGAGGGAATATGGGGACGTATGTATGCCTATGGCTGATTCACTTCGTTGTACAGCAGAAACTAACAAGGTATTGTGAAGCCGTTATACTCCAAAAGAGATCTATTAAAAATAAACGTCTAATGAATCAATACAGGCCAAGTGTGGTCAGCATGAAGACCCTGAAGGCCCCATTAAAGGAGGATTTGATCCGCTTCCTTTTTCTCCACAATCCTTGAGATCCTTTCCCATCTTGGTATTGGCTGGGAGAGCAGAAAAGCAGCCACTGCCAAACCACTGACCTCTCTCCCCTACGGAACAAAAGCCTTAATCTGCATGGGGAAGAGCAACAAAATTGTCACATCAGGGCACTGGTGGAAACCCTCTGTAGCTGAGTACTGAGTAACACAAGAGGTTAATAAAACCAGAAAGAGGGCTTCCCTGGTGGCGCAGTGGTTGAGGGTCCGCCTGCCGATGCAGGGGACGCGGGTTCGTGCCCCGGTCCGGGAGGATCCCACGTGTCGCGGAGCGGCTGGGCCCGTGAGCCATGGCCGCTGCGCCTGCGCGTCCGGAGCCTGTGCTCCGCAACGGGAGAGGCCACAACAGTGAGAGGCCCGCGTGCCACAAAAAAAATAAAATAAAATAAAAAAATAAAACCAGAAAGAAAGGGATAGAGAAAGAAAGGAAGGAAAGAAGGGAGGGAGGAGGAACTTTCTCCCCCTGAGAGAGAAGCAGGAATATGCACAGAGCACGCAGAGTAGTAGTGAAACTGCTCTGTATGAATCCATAATGGTGGATACAGATCCTGATACGTTTGTCCAAACCCATAGAAAATATAACACCAAGAGTGACCCTTAAGTAAATGACGGCCTCTGGGGGATAAATGCCCGTCGGTGTAGGTTCACTGGCTGTAACGAACACACCACTGTGGTGTAGGATGCTGGTAATCAGCGAGGCTCTGTGTGTGTGTGCGCGCGTGCGGGGGGGGCGGGGGTGTGGGTGTGTGGGTGTGGGCGTGCGTGTGGGTGTGCGTCTGTGTGCATCTGTGTGTGGGTGGGTGAGTGTGTGTGTGTGCGTGCATGTGGGGTGTGTGTGCGTGCGTGTGCGTGGGTGTGTAGGTGTGTGCGTGGGGGGGTGTCTGTGGGTGTGTGTGGGGGGTGGGTGCGTGTGGGTGTGGGGGGGGCACAGAGAGTAGGTGCGAACACTCTGTATTTCACGCTCAATTTTTCTGTGAACCTAAAACTGTTCTAAATCATAAAGTCTACTAAAAAGAAAACCAAAAAAAGCCCTCTGTCCCTAAGAGAGGAACTGGAATATGTGATGCCAGGCCCAGCACTACAGCTGCAAGAGGGATGGGAGCACTTGTGAAGGCCACACCCCCAAGACTCAGGTTCGCAGTGCCCGACAGAGCCAGACAGAGCCTGGCTGCGACACAGTTACCAGGGAATGCTCCCCTCCCCTGCCAGCCACCAACATGCCAACATGGGTGTATTCCACAAAAAACAGTGGAGTACACCTAGGACTGTAACAGAAAGACTGTCTCAGAGGGCAGTGCAGAGGGAAGACCCAAAGCAAAGACAGGAGCAGGTGTAATGAAAAATGCTCCAGCAAACCAGCCCACACCTTAAACGTAAGGTAGCACTAGAGCAGTGTTTCTTATCTCCGGCACTAGGCGCATTAGGTGCTGGATAATTCTGTTGTGGAGGGCGGGGTGCTGCCCTGTGAGTTGTAGGATATTCAGCAGTAGCTCTAGTCTCTATTCACTAGACGCCAGTAGCACACCCCAAATTCAAGATGTCCCAGGCAGTGCCAAATGTCCCCAGGAGGCAAAATCACGCTAGTTGAGAAACACTGCACTAGAGAAAGGTCAAGCTTATGGTGTATGGAGGGCAACCACGAACTACAATCTCAGACCACTCTCGGCCAGATTAACACACACCCTCCTCACACTGAAGGACCAGCAGGAGGAAAAGTGTGTGTATATATATGTAATGGTATAATTTCACTATTACTGTCCTATACAACATGCCAAGCTTTCAACAAAATATTACAGGAACGTGAAAAGCAAGAAAAACCAGTCTGAGTTCTGCCAGAATGACAGCCAGGGCAGTTCCACGGATCCATTCCCCAGTGAAACTAGTATAACTCATGAAATCTATTTAAAACATCTGACCATTTAAAGTCTAAGAAAATTGTCCTAAAAGCAAAGAGAAAATGAAGAAACATCTATTCAAAAAAATCTACTTAAATTTTGACAAGAACAGCAAGAGTCCTTGACATTTTAGCCATGGCCCACTCCCTCCTTATCTCACAAAATTTACAAAAAATAGTAATTCACAATACACTACAGGCCTAAATGTAAGAGCTAAAACCATATAACTGTTAGTAGAAAACACAGGTATAAATATTCATGACCATTAATTAGGCAATGACTTCTTATATGTCACAGCAAAAGCACAAGCAATACAAAAATTAGATAAACTGGACATTATCAAAATAAACTTTTGTTCATTAATGGACACTATCAAGTAAGTGAAAAAATAACCGTCAGACTGGGAGAAATATTTGCAAAGTATATCTGATAAAGGACTCGTATCTAGAATATATAAAGAACTCTTACAACTCAATAATAAAAAGACAACCAACCAGTTTAGAAATGGGCAAAGTGTCTGAACAGACATTTCTTCAAAGAAGATATGCAAATGACCCAGAAGCACATGAAAAGATGCTCAATATTATTGCCCATCAGGGAAATGTAAATCCACAATCATTAGATAATAAGTGTTGATGAGGATGTGGAGAAATTAGAACACTCATATATTGCCGGTAGGAATACAAAATGGTGCAGGCACTTCAGAAAACAGTTTGACAGTTCCTCCATGTTTAAACGTAAAGTTACCAAATGACATAGAAGCTCCACTATGAGAGAAATGAAAACATATATCTACACAAAAACTTGTACACAAATGTTCATAGCAGCATTATTCATAATATCCAAAAATGGGAAACAACCCAAATGTCCATCAACTAATGAATGAATAAATAATATGTGGTGTAACCATACAATGAATGTTCTGCAGCATCCATGCTACCATATGGATGAACTATAAAAGCATTATACTAAGAGAAAAAAAAGTCACAAAGGAACACATATAATTCCATGCATTCTGAAATATCCAGAATAAGCAAATATAGAGTCAGAAAGTACATTAGTGGTTACCTAAGCTTTGGAGGGCTGGGGGTTTGGAGGGTTATGCTTAAGATGTGCAGGTTTTCTTTTTGACGTGATTAAAATATTCGAAAATTGATTTTTGTGATGGCTGCACAATTCTGTAAATATTTTAAAAGTTATTGAATTACACATGTTAAATAGGTTGATTGTATAGTATGTGAATTATATCTCAGTAATGTTGTTTTTTAAAAAAGAAAGAAAAAACACAGTCTGAAGAGACAAAGCAATCATCATAACCAAACCCAGATATGACACAGATGTTGAAATTATCACACAATGAAATTAAAATAATTATGATAAATATGTTAAAACATATGTTGAAAAAGGTAGATAATATTTAAGACCAGATAGGCATCTTCAGCAGAGAGGTGTAAACTGTAAGAAAAAATCAAATGCAAATTCTAGATATCAAAATGCAATAACAGAGATGGTGATTGTCCTTGACAATTTCATCATCAGACTAAACACAGCCAAGGGAGGAATCAGTGAACTTGAAGACAGACCCATAGAAATATGGGTCTGAAAATATGAAAATATGAAAAGAAATATGAAAAGCTGAAATATGAAAAGAAAAAAAGAGTGAAAGAAAAAAATAAACAGAACACATCATTCAAGGTCTAATGGGTAATAGCATTAGGTCATGCTACTCCATCACTGGAGTCCCAGAAGTACAAGACAGAAAATGGGGCAGAGAAATATTTGAAGAAATATGGCTGAAAATGTTCCTAAATTAGAAACAGCAAATAACATATCAAAGAAACTCAGAGAGTATAAAGCAGGATTAATACCAAAATAGAAAAAACACACAAGTAGGCCTATCATATTCAAACTGCTGAATATCAAAGAAAAAGATAAAATCTTAGAGGCAGCCAGAGGAAAAAAAACAAATTACCTACAGAAGAATACAGCAGATGTATCACCAGATAATATACAAGGATGAAAACAATAGAGTGAAATCTTTTAAGGACTGAATGAAGAAAAAACCCACATCTCACTCTAGAATTCTATACCCTTTAAAAGTAAAGGAAAAAACAAGCCTAGTCATACAATAAAAACAGGGGGAATTCATTGCCAGCACATAAGATAAGAAATGTTAAAGGAAGTTCTTCAGGAAGAAGGAATGTGATATAGATCAGAAACTTGGTTCTAAACAAAGAGGGTAAAACTGATCTTCTTTTAGTTTCCTACAGTGGAATCCTGGATTATTGATTTTAGATCTTTTTTCTAACATATGCATTCAATGCTGTAAATTTCCAAGGGCCACATCCTGTTCCTTCTGCCAACTTCGATAAGTCGTATTTTCACTTTCATTTAGTTGAAAATATTTTTTTAAATTTATCTTGAGAATGTATCTTTGACTATGTGTTATTTAGAACTGTGTTGTTAATCTCCAGATATTTCTGAGTGTTTCAGCTACTTTCTGTTATTAGTTTAACTCCATTGGGACCTAGTTCTAGTACACTTTTTTGTAGATTCCTTAGTGTTTTCTACATAGATGACCATGTGGTTTATGAATAAAGACAATTTTATATCTTTCTATCAAATACAGATGTTTTTTATATCTTGTGCTTGCCTACTGCATTTAACTGGGAAACTGATGAAACTCACTGGGAAGCCACCAGAGGGGTGCCTATGGAAATGGCCAGGAAGTTACTTGCTGGGGCGCCTGGGAGGTTCCCCTGGAAACCAGCTGGGATGCCCACTGAACTTGCTGCCTGTATGGGTTCCACTGAACCTTGCTGGGGGTTAAGGAACACTAAATGTCTCGCATTGTCATGGCTACCACACAAAGCACCTTAGTCTGGAAGAGAAGCTCCTTCCCCATGCAGTGTCCTTCAACACGGTCTGCTGACAAGAGTTTAACATCATGCCACCTAGCAAAGAAGATATGTTTACAAGGTCCAGCTCCAGGATCACACAGCAGGGCAATAATGCGTGTATTTGGAGCTAATAGCAATAAACTGAAAACTGGCACCGTCCATTCTTTGGTACTCAGCTTCCAAATGCATTCCTCTGTTCACATTTCAATTATCATAAAACAAGTCTATTTTTCCACCTAACAAAAGAAAAAAAGTCTCAACAGTCGTTGCACCCATTCTGGCTCTATACGTTACTCAGTTACTCCTCAAATTCAGTCAGTCTTACTAAATTTTCTGTTACCTAAAGACTAAATTGTAAAGTTAGGCTCCAACTGCTTGTATGTAAAATTACACTTGGAAGAAGACAGAAGAAGATTAGCATACGCGAACACCCACATGTATAACACAGAGAAAATATGCAAAGCTTCTACAAGTCCTCACTTCTGTACTGGGCCCAGGCCCAAGGTCATAGCTGATATCTATGGCATCCTTCTTTTGCTACCTATTTCTCTCTCTCTCTCTCTCTTTTTTTTTTTTTTTTTTTTTGCCAAGGTTCTCTATCTAAAGGAGAAAACTTTTCTAGAGAGTTCAGAAACAGTAGTAATGTTAATGACCTAATTCAAATTGACAACAGCATGACAACATATAAAATTTCTTATCTATAAATGAAGCTTGAAACTAAGTGTCCCTTAATCAACTTATTCTTGGAAACAGCTATTATAGGAATAACAAGAGACACTGATTCCAAAACTGAGATTTTTTTTCTTTGACTTTATTTTCCTACTTATTTCTTCCTTCACTTGCCCTCAGCTTAAACATAAGCTGGTCAGGGGTCTTTATCTCACGCGAGGATGAAACTCTTCCTTCGCGAGCTCAGGAACTGATTCTTCCAGAGTTCTATCTTCTTTTGTTTCTATGTTTCTGGAATTTTCCACATAAAGTCCTTCCTCACTCCACTGTACATCACCCAATTTCTCCTCGCTAACCAGGCTCCATCACTCCAGCCAGGAGAGGTACCCCTTTTGCTTCCGGACGGGTTGGTGGCACCTGGAGGCCCAAACGCCCATGTGATGGTCTCCCCTCCTCTCACTAGAACCTTTGTTACGCCCCTGGTGGAAGCCCTGCCCTCTTGCGATGGAAAACCTCAAAACCAGGCGGCTCCAACTTGCCAAAAGGACAGCCGAATGTTCCAGATATGAGTTCCCGTCGCGGGCCCCAGAGAAAGCGCTCGCGGCTTTTGTAGAATCCTCACAGCTCCAGGAGGCTGGTCCACACTATGTCCTCCTGTGTTTCAAGGGGGCAAACCGAAACGGGGCGGGGGGGGGGGCGGGGGGGAGGGCAAAGGAACTTTCTCCAGGTCAGTCACAGCCAACTAGGGCCCTCGGGCTGCACATGTTCCCACCGAAGCCGGCGCTACCACCTAGGCCCACCCCTACCACTCCTCAGCTGAAGCTCATCATCCCAATTACCTCCAGCCCTCCAACAGGGCGGCGGGCTCTTTATCCCCAGGATACGCAGAGCTTCATCATCAACGTCACAAAACCTGCGCTTCGCGCACACACGTCCACTCCCCGGGCGGGACGCGAACCAGCTGTGACCCATGCACGCTCCCCCGCCGCGCCTGCTCAGGAAGCACAGCCCAATAAGAGCCGCCCGCGGCGCTCGGCTCTGCGCAGGCGCAGCCGCTCGCTTCCGCCTGGGGGCGGGGCCAGCGCCGCGGGCTCATCACTTGAGAGCAGCCCTCCGCGCTTGTGAACCTGTGGAAAGCTGTGGCCGAGACGCCATGGCTCCGGACCGAGGCCGCGGCAAAAGCCCAGGACAGGGACCCAGGCGGGGGCTCCAGGCCCCGGTACCGTCGGAGCCCGCCGCTTCCTGCTTTGTCGCTACCTGATGGGATTCCTGGTGAGTGCGTGCGGGGCTGGGCGCGAAGTGCCGGCTGCGTCCGCGACCTGGAACCCGATAAAGGGTGCTTTTCCTTGCAGCGGTCTGCCTGGTGATGCCTCCCTACCTCTCAGTCCCTCTCTTGCCCCGTAACCCCCTTACCTCTGCACCTGACCACAAATGAGGCCTGCCCTTTGCGCCTGCACTGGGTCCAGTTCGCGACCCCCAGGCGCAGCCCCGCTGTTTAAGATGCCCCAGCACCAGCTTCAGGTGTGACTCGGTGACCGAGTCGCGCTCGAGGGTGACCCTGGGTGTTAGATCCTGTGGCAGGTGCATCACCTGCGGCCTGGACAGCAGGGGGCGCTCGGGGCAAGCTTGGGGAAGCCCAGCTGTGCAGTAGCTGCGGGAGCGGTAGGAACACACAGGCCCTTTTTACCAGGCCAGGTGGGGAAGTTCTATTGATCACCGCGCTTGGGGAGAATTAGGTACATTTTCCTTAGGGTTCCTGGTAGAGTGGAATGCTTAAAAATGCAAATCACAGTGAGTTATACACATCTGCCTTTCGACAAATTGTTTATATATTGCACAAGACAGGTTCGGTTTTGTTACGACTTGTGTGCGCGTCCTGGTTTAATAAGGACAATTATTAATTTTCCATGTAGAATGGGAAGATTAGAAAACTGAGTGTATGGTAGGGTAAGCCATCCAGCCAGCTGGCCCTCCATTGCTTCATGGAATTTCTGAAATCCTGTTATGGGGTAGGGGTTATGGAGCTCCAGGCACTGTAATACACATTCCCAACCGGGAAGACCTTGCAGTATTACTAACTAAGCTTGTGTTGGTAATTCCTGTGCCATTATATGCAGGAACCCTACATCTGCCTCTCCACCCCTCTTTTCCCAAGTCTAGGCCTGGTTCAGTTGCCCTGGTTGTGAGCGAATCCGAGTTAGGGCAGCCTTGGGACAAGGACCCAGGAGACTTTCCTCTTTGCTGGGCCTGGGACTTTATCTTGAAGACAAAAGGAGTTGGTCAGGTTTAAGTGTCAATGGGAGAAGGCTGCCTTCTGAGGCCTTGAAGACGATCCCCAAGGGCACTGGGTCCTGGCAAAGAGGAATTACTGTTTTCTGCCCAGAGGCACGTGAAGATCACAACTCCCCAGTCTGATGGCTGACTCGAGTTGCTGAGCTGTGCTTAGCTAGGAGAGGAGCGGGGAGACAGCCTCCTTCCCCATCCTCAGTGCAAGGTGTTCAACAGTCTGTAAAGTTTAATGTTGAGTTAGTAGTTGTTAAGACAACGATGAAAGCATATTCATCAGATCCCTTAGACACAGAACCGTGAGACACCGAGAGAGGGCAATGTTTGCACCAGGATCTGTGTCTCCAGTTACCGTGGCAGACCCCACCCCAGGCTCAGTGCTTGGGCTCAGATCCTGGCTCTCCTTCTGATCCCACCTCTTTCATCTTAGTTCTGTCTCAGGATGTGGTGCCTCTTCAGCCTTCCCATCCAGTCACCCAGGATTCAGGACCGTCCACTGTGGGTGGTGCTTCAAATTTGGAAAGGGAGTTCTGTGTCATCCATGCTCTGGTAGGGGATGGAGACCAACCCTAACTCAGATGGTACTGGAATCTGGCTCTGCCAGATGAGAAGGATTTGGACCCTTACCTGGAAAGTCCAGACCAGGGTTCAGAGAGTTTTGACGAGAATGCAAAATAGTTTGAGATTTTTAAAATAAATTTGCAGATCATTCACTAGGGCCTGCCGATACAGATTTGAATATCCCAAGCTTCTCGTATGTTGGCTACGTGCTGTGCACGTGGCACACTCTGATCTAGCAAGCCTGATGGAAAGTTTTAATAATTTTAATAATTAGAAAGAAGCATTAGGTCTCTAATATCTTAAGGAGAAAATGTAAGATTTCCCAGAGTTAAAAGAGAATAGGGAATTTTTTAATGGAAAACGTTGTAAACAATTAAAATATATGCCACTTTGGGTATCCTTGAAGAATCTAAAGGCCCTTTGTTAGCTAACATCTAAGGAATATTATACATAATTTAGTTGTTATTTTTAATATACCTAGGGATGTAAAGACCCCTAAGACTTTTAGGAAGATGGTTTCCAATTGGGAGAGGAAAGGAATAAGATTAAAGCATTTGCCAAAATGTTTTGTTTTTAGGTCTTATCTGTGTTTCCAGGTTTTAATTTGTTTAGGAAGGAAGACTAAGATGACCCTCTAGGTACTTTTTGATTAGCATCCTAAGATGATGCTAAGATCTATGATTGCGGTCCTTTCTTTCCTCCAGATACCCGGAGAGATTTAGATTCCGTTTCATCAGCTTTAGTCAGGTGATAGTTCTTTTTTTAAAAAAAGATAATCCACTAATCAAGAAATATTTGGGTTCCTACCCTGAAAAGGGTCCTGAAACTTTAGAATGTATTCATCAGATATCACTGAGAGAGGTAGATGTTCCCCGAGAAAGGTTTAAGTGGTCCCCTGTCACCTGATTTCCTTATAAATGGTTATAAGCACATGACCAGTTGCCAGATTTGAAGTGCACTCAAAAGAGGGTGGTTTTGAAGAAGCTATGGCTTCAGAAGAAGGGAGAAGTTGCCTTTTGTAGTCATGGAGAAGTCAATTTTATTTTATTTTATTTATTTATTTTTGCGGTATGCGGGCCTCTCATGGTCGTGGCCTCTCCAGTTGCGGAGCACAGGCTCCGGACGCGCAGGCTCAGCGGCCATGGCTCACGGGCCCAGCCGCTCCGCGGCACGTGGGATCCTCCCGGACCGGAGCACGAACCCGTGTCCCCTGCACCGGCAGGCGGATTCTTAACCACTGCGCCACCAGGGAAGTCCCTAAAATATACTTCAAAATAGAGGAATTCAGTCAGATCCCATCACGAATTCTTAAATAACCAACTAGTTACTCCCTGATTATTTCTTTGGGGAAGTCTTTCATGTTTTAAATTGGCCTAACAGTAATAGTCATGTTCGCATTTAATCCTTACAGTGACCCAAGAGAGTATTCGGGTGTCTCCCTTTTATGTAGGAGGAAATTAAGACTTACAAAGTTTAAATAATTTGACGAAGTCCCCTAATCTCAGTATCTACACTCTAAGCACGTATTACTGTTTCCCTACACACCATCTGTCACTGCCTTAATAGATGTGTATCGGATTATATAGGAAACTAACGCATTTGCTTGTAGGGTGACATGTCATAGTTCATATTCTTTCTTGTGAGAAAACAATTTAGGATACATCTTAGTAAACGTCTTTTCTGTTTTCTTTGGAAACTCACTACCAAAATACTTGATATGTGTGTACATATTTGGTCAGTTAAATCACGGTGTATTTTAATTACTCAAGTGCCTTTCTCCTACTGGACTCCATCCTCCCTGAGAATAAAGACCAGGCTTGATTTGTTTATTTATGTTTATCAGCAGGACTTATCGGAGCACCTGGAACACAGCAGCACTTTATGAATTTTTATTGCCAGCTATGGCCCAACCCTCTTTTTCAAATTGATCCTTTGCTTTATTATGTAGGTGCTTACAAAGCACATTTCATATATCTCATAGCTGTAATTTAATGAGAACCTTCCTTAGAAAACCTTCAGATAGAGGAATACCTACTTAAAATGTCTTCTTTAACCACAACTTTTGTAAATACATATTTTATTTATTTATTTATTTATTTATTTATTTTTTTTGCGGTACGCGGGCCTCTCACTGTTGTGGCCTCTCCCGTTGCGGAGCACAGGCTCCGGACGCGCAGGCTCAGCGGCCATGGCTCACGGGCCCAGCCGCTCCGTGGCACGTGGGATCTTCCCGGACCGGGGCACGAACCCGCGTCCCCTGCATCGGCAGGCGGACTCTCAACCACTGCGCGACCAGGGAAGCCCGTAAATACATATTTTAATTAAAAGTTTTATAAAAAATTTTAATTTTAAAAACAAATCTTTGCAAAGAAAAGGTTTGCTAAATCAGATTAGTCTAATATTTTTTACTATATGTATTTTAATAAAAGTGACTAGTATTTATCAAGTACTTATGATGTGTCAGGCCCCGTTCTAAGCACATTATAACATTTAATCCTCATAATAACCAGTCTTAACCACCAGTCTGGGGGTTATGGGCTTTTAATGATTCATTCTTTTACATAAAGCACATAGCAAGTGTTGACGGGGGAGGGGAATCCCCGAGGCAGATATTATGATTACTCCTACTTTACAGTAGAGAAGCTGAGCTCGGAGATGTGCCTCTGTGTGTAATTATATTGACTGATACACGTGCAGAGTATGTGGGATGAGGAGAGTTTGGAGCTGAACCCGGACAGCCTGGCCCAGGGCCCAGGGCCCAGGGCATAGCTGCCGGATTACATCACTGCCCTATGAACATGGGAGGCCGGTGACCTCTCCCAGGTCAAAAGAGTGGAGAATTTCTAAAATCCATTGAAATGAAAATTGAGGAAAGGTAAAGGCAAGGTTTTTTGGGGGGTTTTTTGGTTTTTTGGTTTTTGTTTTTTGCGGTACGCGGGCCTCTCACTGCTGCGGCCTCTCCACACAGGCTCCGGACGCGCAGGCTCAGCGGCCATGGCTCACGGGCCCAGCTGCTCCGCGGCACGTGGGATCATCGCGGACCGGGTCACGAACCCGCATCCCCTGCATCGGCAGGCGGACCCTCAACCACTGCGCCCCCAGGGAAGCCCAAGGCAAGTTTTTAATGACATGGAATGATGTTCAGGATGGAAAAGCAAGCTACAAAATGTGTACAGTATGGTCGTTTTGTTAAAAACGTTATGTAGATTTGGGATTATGAGGTATTTTTATATTCATTTTGTTTTTCCGTATTTTCTAAAGTTCTCAACGGTGACTGTGGTTACTGAGGAGTTAAGTTGCATAAAGGACTGAGAATGAAGACAAAACGAGGCTTTAAGAATTCTCTTTCACCATTCCTCCGGCCACTCTTTGCTATCAGATTATCATAGATGCTTTCTTTGGTATCTTAGACTTTTGGGTGATTAAAAAAAAAACGATGTTGTGTTTCCCCACTCGACATGTGAAAGATCAGAGGAAATAACTTACCGTGTCACATGGCATAACAGAATTGAACTCAGGATCTGAAACCCAGTCCCCCGCTGTTTCCCCCCGGGTCACGTTTTGGGGGCATTTCCGGGGTGGTATGGTTGCTTACGGGAAGGCAGAGGCTTTCTGCTCTCCCTGCGTCCTCAGGGCTGCTGGAGTGATGTCGTCGGAAGCTGGTCTTCCTTGCTGGTGCGCGCCCTGTGCGGTGCCCTGGGCTGTGTCATTCTTGGAGCAGCTACCAACGTGTTCCTCTCTGCCCTGGCTAGAGCCCCTGTGGGTGAGTTCTCGCCCTGTGCCTGGGTTTTCATTCAGAATCAGAGAGCCTGTCCCCGCTCGGCAGTGCCTCTTCGGTTAGACTTTATGTAAAAGACCGAATGACTGTAACACCAGCAGCTGGCGTCCACCGAGCACTTAGCATCCGCCAGGTTCTGCTAACTTGTCCAGGGCTTGCAAACCTCGCACGTGACGGAGCCCGGAGCCCTCCTCGCCTGTCAGCGTGAGCATCCATGCCACAGCCACAGGACCTGTCTCCTTCCTGTCCACCTCTCTCTACATCCAGCGGGTAACAATTCCCTAGATGTCTTCAGCCAGCGCTATGGTTCCTATTCTCTCCCTCGGCAAGCTTACAGTTTTGAATTCGGGCTTCCTGACTGCAAGTTGAGACCTGCCGTGTAGCTGTCCTGCAACCTCTGCCAGTCCGGCCATTACCGGGGCAGGAGATAGATGAAGGATTATAATATAGTGGCTCTGCCTCCAGACTGGTCCTGGGTGTGTCCACCACCATTGCTGAAACAGCTTTCATGTTGTGCACTCGTTGAAATGTTTTGTCCATTCTTCGAATGCCGGGCGACGTGGCTGGTTGGTAGTTACCTAGTTATCTCGCCGGCTCTTCACTCCCTCTTTGCCTTTCTTAGTGAGCAGAGCCCTGGAGTTTCGGCGACTCTTTCTCAGCTTACGCGTTAGGGCCTGGCACCCTGCAGCGCTGGACCTCTGCCCACGTTCAGTTCAGCTACTTGTTTTTAACGAAACCCCAAAGGATTAGAGCGTAAAATAAGCCACTTTAACATAGAGTTGATGATCAGCACCGTTTCTGTGACATACATACTTAGTCCGAAGGTCCTGAGAGTCCAGCCTCCGGACTTCACGCTGAGCTTTTTTGTTGACTTAAGAAAATGGTTTCTGAACGTCTTTGCTTTGCGTGTGATCAGGCATCTTCACGAGCCCGGCAACCACACAAAATCCAACCGATAGCTGCTCTGTGAGCATCTGCTGTCAGGAGTCGGTTTGGGTGGCAGTGTGTCTTTCTACAGTGTAATACACCCCACCGTTCGGTGGCAGGGCAGCTCATAATACTAAAGAAGCAGCTGAGATGAATAGAAGCCCCGTTTGTTCCAGGATGGGTGGAGGTTTATCGGGAGGGTTAAAATGCTTTTACTTCACAGGAAAGGAGCCAGGTTTGAGTAGAGACAGTTATGTGAACGTCCTACTCTTCGCCAACAAGGAGAGCTATACACAGAAAGTCGGTTTTGCCCGTGGAACCTCTGCAGCGTTTGGTGGTCTGTGAACACGGGGCGCCCTGGGCAGCTTCACCAGATTCTGCTGCCCAGGGCCAGTCGTGGGCCAGGCCCTCGTGTCCCGAAAGCGGGCCTCAGGTGGACGTACCAGGGTTAGACATGTGGTGTCCCCTCCTCTCTCTGTCCCCCAGCCCCACCTCCGGAAGGCAGGAGGAGGCTGGCCGGGTGGCCCCGGGATGCCCTTCCACAGTCCTCTCCCCTCCCCACCATCAGTATCATCTCAGAAGTAAGCGCAGACTTCCTGCAAGACCTTCCTCTCGGGAGGCATCTTCTAGCTCAGTCTTTTCTCACGTTTAAGGAAACAGATCTAGAGCGAGTCCAGCTACACGATTCCAAAAGGCATTTACAGGTCTGCTCCCCAGACGCTGGTGTTCAGGTGCATGCCCGCTCTAATTTTGAGGCAAAGCTGGGTATGGAGCCCAGGACTAAAGTGCTTACACACATGTGGGCACAGAGATTCGCAGGAGATCCCCGGAAACCCCTGTGCCATGAAGCAGTCGGGAGCAATTCGGGCAAAACCTCCAGCAGCATCGTTAGTCGGGCCTGCTGTGTATTGATCAAGATGGTGGGCGACCTGTGTTACCAGAATCCCTCGGTCCACGTGTGAGTGTGCATATTAGCAGATGGTGATACATGCCCGTCAGTTACATCAGCGCAAGTATGAGGAATGTAAAGTTGTTACATACACTGTAATCTCTTATGCAAGTGGGTCACAGCTTTCAGTTTGTTTAGTCATCAAATTCACAAGCTGCTTGCGGCAGTAAGTCAGTTGGCATTGGTTAGATGCCCACGTCGTCATGTTTTTATACTTTTACTCACTCCCTATCCTCCATGTCACGGCTCTGTTTCTCTCTGTGGCACTTATCACCCTTGTGCGTGCGCGCGTGTACGTGTGTGTGTGTGTGTGTGTGTGTAACACATGCAGGCTCTGTGAGGACAGCAGTGTGTGTCTGTTTTATTTCAGTTTTTTGCCCTCTGTTCCTTGTGTTATCCTCAGAGTCAAGGTCAGTGCTGGGCATGTAGAAGGCGTGCAGGAAATGTTTATTCACTGAACAAACAAAGAGTGATCCATCTCTGTATAGAAACCGCCATGAGCTGCTCGTGGATAGCAGACGGGGCTGGGGACCCTGGGACGTTGTCACGGAAGGTGGGCGAGCTGAGGGGTCAGGGCCTTGCTTCAGGCGCAGGTGACCGACTCGGATCGTGGGGCTGGGCCAGGAGACCAGTCATGGTCGGGTGGGACCTGCCGGCCTTAGAGGGTCAGAGAAAACGGTGATCAGAACTCCATCAGGGATGGAGATGAAGTGCAGGATCCCAAGCGAGATGCTTCTGATGTGGAGAATGCACAGAACCTGTTTCTCATCGCCTTGCAGGGATTTTTTGTGTGTGTGTGATACGCGGGCCTCTCACTGTTGTGGCCTCTCCCGTTGCGGAGCACAGGCTCCGGACACGCAGGCTCAGCGGCCATGGCTCACGGGCCCAGCCGCTCCGCGGCACGTGGGATCTTCCCAGACCGGGGCACGAACCCGTGTCCCCTGCATCGGCAGGCGGACTCTCAACCACTGCGCCACCAGGGAAGCCCCGCCTTGCAGGGATTTTTAAGCACACGCTGTCCATCTCAAGGGCTCTGCTCGCTGACCCGGTCACAGACAAGGAACGGCCAGTCGTGCTCGGACAGTTCAACACAGCCTGTGGTGTGGGCTTCATCTTGGGCCCCGGGGTTGGAGGGTATCTGGCTGAACTGGACGGTGCATTTTATCTCATAGCCTTCATCTGTTTTTCTGTCTTCATTCTCAGCGCTGGCAAGTTGATGTTTAGTCATGAAAAGACGGTTTGGTCGATGTGTTCACCCAACCAATCCACCGACTTTCTCAACTTACAATGTGTTTCCTAGAGTGGATAGACTCGGGGCTCCCCTGGTGGCGCAGTGGTTGAGAGTCCGCCCGCCGACGCGGGGGACGCGGGTTCGTGCCCCGGTCCGGGAGGATCCCACGTGCCGCGGAGCGGCCGGGCCCATGAGCCGTGGCCACCGAGCCTGCGCGTCCAGAGCCTGTGCTCCTCAACGGGAGAGGCCACGGCGGTGAGAGGCCCGCGTACCGCAAAAAAAAAAAAAAAAAAATAGATAGACTCATCACTCACAGAGGACAGTCGGGTCCCATCATCCCTGCTGCAGGGATGACTGTCTGCTGAAGCTTGTGTGTGTGTGTGTGTGTGTGTGTGTGTGTGTGTGTGTGTGTGTGTGTGTGTGTGTGTGTGTGTCACAGCCTGCAGGGTGTGGGCCGGCCACCCTCTACCTCCCCTGTGGACACCGGCTCCTTCCCACAGAACATCGCAACCCGATCTTTCCTTCACCTGCAGCATTCTTTCCATGTGTCTGTACAGACTCTTCTTATCATTCAAGTCTCAGATAGTTGCTTCCTTAGAGAGGCCGTCCCTGATCTTTGTCTAAGATAACTCAATTTTCTTTGTAGCACTTCTGAAACTATAAGTTTGTTTTCTTGCGTATGTTCTGTCCCCAGGTTCTTCCCCCTCCGACACACACACGAGTGAGAAAGTCAAGTCCACCAGGGGAGGGATTCGCTCGCTGCCATGACCCCCACCCAGAACAGGCCAGGCTTGGAGCTGGTGTTCAGTAATGTTTAATGAATAAAAGAGCACACGCTGAGCGCGGAGCTCCTGGGACGCAGGGCCAGCTGCTTTTAGGAAAGAGGATGAACCTCTTTGCTCAGAGACGGGTGCTCGGCTGACCCTCAGATTAACAGCTTTATAAACAAGAATATTTGTGCCGTTCGATTTTCTTTAAATTTAACGCGGCCTTTTGAGTCTTCATAGTCACGGCTCCAGGATGAGGGATCAGTTCCGTGTTCAGTTGGGTTACCAGACTCGGGAGGCAAAGTTCATGAGTTTAATTTCAATCTTCATTGAAATACTTTATGATTTTCTGCCGGAAGCTTAAGCTGTAACTCCAGCCCGGAGGCGAGGTCTGATGGATTAGTGTACATCTAGATAAAATGACTTCAAGCACGTGACCAGGTGGGGTGGCCGGGGGCCTCCCCGTATAAAGGCAGGTGCACGATGTGGTATCCCTCGAGGTCAAGGGTCAGCATGTGACCAAAGAACAGGTGATGGAGCTCTCTTTCAGGTTCTGCAGCAACGATGCTGTGTGATACTTTGTGCTAACCTAAGCCTGTGAATGGATCTGAGTCCGTTGGCAATGCGTCCCATCTGGCTACGTTGGCTTAACGTAAAAGGGATTCATCAGAGGTTTATCCCCCCCACGTAAGACACGCTGGGGGCAGGACGAGGCTGCTGCAGAGAGTGGGGAGGAGGAGAGGGGGCGGGGCGGGCGGCCGCCAGGTCTCAGGGCGGCGGTGGCCTGCCAGGTCGTGAGCGCCGTGGCCTCCTTGTCCTCACGCCACTTTGCACGCAGTGTCTCCTCGGCCACCACGGCCGTTCCCTCACTCTTGATCCCCTCAGCCCTTTGCACCCTTGCTCTGATTGCCACTTCGCCCGAGAAAGGCCCGTCGTGTCCTTTTCTCCGTGATTTCTGTTTTCATGGTTAAGAACTCAAACCCTGGCATCCCACAGACTTTACGTTTCCGCTTCCTAGTGTGGGCCTTGGGGGAGTTGCCTCTGTTTCCTCGTCTGTAAAATGGGGAAACGCAGCGCAGACGTGTTATGACCGCTGTAGGAGGTTCTGTACGAGCAGGTGACCCCTCTCTCTGCCTTTTGTATGGCGAGCGCTCAGTAAACGTTAGTTTGCCGTCATCGTGATCATTTTATTGGTCCTTTTAATTATATCCTTCCCCTTAGTTCGTCAGCAGCAGTCCTTTCCCGTTTTTATCAAGATTCTGTGAAACGTCCAGGGGCCCTTTTTGAAGCATGAGAACAGATGAAGAGTACGTCCAGGCCTGCGCTCTCCCGTGCTTGGTTTTCTGCCACAAATAGTCCCTGGCTCACAGCCCACTTACACGGTACTTGGAGCCACCGCACGCACCAGGGTAGCTGCTGAGAACAGCCTGGCTCAGCCCTGAGTAGCGCCGACTAGTGCTGGTCCACGTGGCGCTGAAAACTCTGAGGGACTGAAAGCCAGCAGGGATGAGTTTGGAAAGGTGTCCGAGCGTGGCAAGCTTGAGTTTAGTTTTAGGGAAAGTTGGGGGCACAGATGGCCAAGAGGCCGTACTCCCTGGACGGGATGGGATAAATAAAACAGCCGAGACAGGAACGTGCCAGGCTTCTGAGGGCGGGACAGGATGCTCTGAACATAAGTCAGAGCTGCTGCGTCACGCTGTGTCCCGGTCTCTGGGGACGGGACGGCGCCCCCAAGGCCGTGAGGTGACTTAGCATAGCACCTGGAGGCCCTGGGCAGGCGCCACCCCTCTCCGCAGGTTGCTGGAGTGAAGCTGTGTCTCCCCCGCCCGCCCCCATGCGGGGGAGGGCCTCTCCATCCAAGCGTCCCCACAGCACGCCCCCTGTAATCCGGTTCCCTGTTTACTTGTCCAGACCCCCTTTTAGATTGAAATTCCTTGAGGGCAGGGATTTTATAGCTCTCATTTGTTAATGTATCCTAGTGTTTGATTACAAGGTTTAGCGTTTAGAAAGCGTAGGTCTTCCCCGTTTGGATGGATGAAGGAAGGATGGTGAATGGGCGACGGGTGGGTAGATGGTGGGCAGGCAGAGAACTGGAACCGTCCCGAAGGGAAGGATTTACACGTGAAGCGTGAGAATTTAGATGTGAAACGATGGCGGTAAAGAAACCGTCGTAGGCTCCTGAGCTGGGCTGTTTTGTAAGTGACTGTAGCTGTTGATTTTTTTTTTTTCTCAAGGTGAATAGCAGAATTCTGATATGAAAATGGAGTCTTAAGTAGCTGTGGGAATGGTTAAAAACGGGTTTCAAAAATCCAGATGAGTAAACTGACTAACACAGAAATACAGAGTAGCAACCTCACACACACAGGTGCGCCACCCCCAAGCAGGCAGTGCACGAATTCGGTGCCATGTTAGCAGGTCTCCTGCGGCTGTTTCCATGGAGTGAAGTAGAACTCAGGAGTCCAGAGGATGACCCGCCGTGGGGCAGGAACCGGGCACGCCGGGGGCAGGACAGACTCTGCGGCGCGGGCGGCGGCCAGGCGGCCCCGGGCGCAGTTGGGGCCACCCTGCGGGGCCTCGAGGGCCTGGCGCGCTCCGCCGTGCGGGACGTGTTCCTGGCGCACCTGCTGACGGCCATGGCCGCCATGCTGTACCACGGGAACTTCGTCCTGGCCCTGGAGGAGCACTTCGGGGTGAGGCCCAGGGCGGTGGGCTGCCTTATCGGCTGCAGCGGCGCCCCGGGGGTCCCGGCCGGCTTCGCCCTGGGCCCCTCCTGCAGCTGTACGGGCACCGCCCCCGGCACCTCCTGCTGCACTCGGGCGTGCTCACCTGCGCGCTGCTGCTGTTCTTCGCCGCGGCCCGCGGCCTGGGCCTCGTGGCCGCCTGCTCCACGCTCCTGTCCGCGGGGCCTGCATCACCGACCTCCGGCTGACCGCGGGCGGGCCCGGGCCAGCGGCTCCCTGCTGGGCATGGGGCGGTCCGTGACGGCCGGCCGTGGGCCGTGTCCTCGGCCCCTCCTCTCCGGGGTGGCCCAAGAGGTCAGCCCCTGCGGTCCTCCAGGGCTGGGGGCAGCCTTAGCCTTGGTGGCCGTTGTCATCATGTCACTAAACAGACCTCGCGCTGCGGGTGACGGCGCCGAGGAGTTAAAAAGGGAGTAGGTGGATCGGGACCGGGGACCAGTAGCGTCACATCCCTGGAGCTCCTCAGACAGGCGGACACTCGCCCGCCTCACACCTGCGGGGGCCACTTTCACAAGACACCCAGGTGCTTTGTTTGCACAGGAAAGTTTGAAAACCACCAGTCTGATGGACAGTATTTGTATAGTTTATGGCATATGACCTCAGGGAAGTTAAATCTGCTCGAACTTCGTGGGTTTTTTTTTTTAAATTCTCTCGAGTGACTTCTGTACTCGTTTGCAGTGCGTTGGGTTGAGCCACATGAAATCGCTCTTTTTGTTAAGTGAAAAATATCTGAAGTTGCATCTGGTTCAACTTGGGCTGGCCAAAAAGTTCGTGCGGGTTTTTCCATACCATCTTACGGGAAAAACCCGCACGAACTTTTTGGCTAACCCAATACTATGACATGGACTCTTACTTCAGAGGCATTGAACTTAACCTGAAAAGTTCATAAAGGCAATGGCATCCTTTCCAGCACTGTGTCAGCCACAGCTGGTACGTGCTCTGAAGCAGCCCGGGGCTTGGGGTTCTTGAAGACTTGGCCTCTTCCACGGAGGAAGCTGCATCTCTGCTTGTGCCCAGAGGGATGAGCAAAGAGCAGAAAGGGAGCAGGGTATGCCTGGCGTGGCAGTGACGGCTGCCCGGCTCCACACCCAGTGCCCTGTGGCCTCCTGGAACCTGAGGTCTGGCGAGTTATCCTGGAGCGAGGGGAAGGGGCTAGAATGAGGGGTGCTGTGCCCTGGCTGCATGTCAGAGTCGCCTGATGCCCAGAGCCTGCCCTAGACCTCGGGGGCCCCGGGTGCTCAGTGCACGCCCAGAGCTGAGCCTCGAGGGCTTAGATCACGAAGGGCTCACCCACCATGCTCAGGGTGACCTCGCGTGCCGACAGATGGCAGGGAGCCCCAGGCATTCACGCCGGACTGTGCTCCGAGGACCTTCACGTTTCAGAAAGCCCACTGTGGCTGTAGCAAGGAGGACCCTCGGGAGGCCGGGAAGGGAGCAGTCTGGGGCAGTAACCCAGAGCAGCGGGGGAGACGTAGGCCTGGGACTGGGGAGGGGGGTGGCGGGGGAGTCCCAAAGGCCTCAGGGAGGCCCCGGGAGGGACTGGACCACCCAGGTGTCTGGTCTGACGGAGCTCGGCCGGGTAAGAGAGGCTGGTCCTGAGTGTTGAGCACGGCGTGCCCTTCCTCTGTCACCTGGCGGGGAACACCTGTGGGCATTCATGGGACCTTAAAGAACATTAAGAAGGCGTCTTATCCTGAGGACACGTCTGTAAGCTGGAGAAATCTGTTGGGAGAAGAGGCAGCCCACTCGAGTGAAAATTTTAGGCATTTGGGCACCTGCTGTGCGAGCACAGCTTTTTATTTGGAATGCACTTCAGAAGCCAGCCCGGTGATGCTTCATAAGCCCTGTGCCCCTAGGAGCCAGCTTTTAAGGAGTCTCCGAAATAAGGTTCCTGCATGTCTAGCCAGGATGATATATAATGCAGCTCTTCTTGGAACAGGGTGATGGGCTGAGAAAACATTTTTCATCCCTGATTTTATTTTTCCTGAAGAATTTGCCAGTTATATGGTAGTGATTTTTTAATAGTAAAATTCCTTTAAAATTGTCATGAGGTATTATTTATTCTAATAAATGGTAATTTATAGAAGCTATTGTTGTGTCCTTATGTATATTTATTGATTTCAGGGTCCTGAATCGGTGCTTTAAATTTTAGCCTTTTATATGCTAACACACATCTTAATAGTAAAAACACATGTCTTTGGCTTGTAAACCAACACCAAATATATACATAATCTGAAATTTATTCTATACTGATGGTGAGCAGATAGTCTCAGGAAAGCATGTCATCACAGAAGGATTTGTTTCTAATTAATCAGGTGCATAAATACTTCCTTTAAAACATCATTTTACTTGAAATCTGTTTTTCTCAAACATCATCTAAACTCACCATTTTACAAATAGCTGTCTGTGAAAACAATAAAAATTTTAAAATTTCTACTATCTTCTTGATTCAGTACATTGTAAGAAATTGTGCAGATTCTTATTTTGAAAACGGATACTGTCAGTTTGCATTGTTCCTCAAGGGGAAAAGATCATTATAAACATAAAAGAGTGTTCGTTATTAATCATATATAGTATAAAAGTGGGCTGTGAGAATCTTGTTAGAAAAAATTGTGTTTTGATCACTCTTAAACTGTACAACATCTTGATAAATAAAACTTTTCCCAAAGCACACTGGGGAAAAAAAAGGAAAGCTATTAATAGTTGCAGATCACATCGCGGAATGTGCGACACGACCTTTCTTGGGGCTTCGCAGAGAATCTCTGTTCCATTTTGAATGGCCGGGACTCAGGTTCTCATCCAGACTGAGAATTGCTTTTTCCCGTGCTACGTCCCCTACCTAAACCCATCCTGAGTTTGCTTTAATGAGGCTGAAACCATGTGAAATATCTGAACCGAGCCTGATGTAATACGCATTCAGTTGCCGACCGTGGGGCTTTGGCCCCCGTGGGTCTGTGTGCACGGAGCTGGGCGCAGGTTCTGCGTTTGCCTTCGTCTGTGCTCTGCGCTGAAGCGCAGGCCTGGGCGTCCTGAAGTCTCACTTCTGACAGTGCCAGGCCATGATGTCACTGACAGGGGTGAGCATTTTCTCCCGTCACCTTCAAATCACCTTCACCGCCCCATCTCTTTGGAATAAATGACACACTGAAACATGCCAAGTTGGAACCGCTGTTCAGAATCACTTTCTAGCTAAAGGTTAAGTAAGAGGTCATTAAGGTAGCAAATATAATACGTAAACAGTTTTGTCAGGTGCCAAAAACTGTGATTGTGAAAACCTAAAATTTGGTGGGTTGATAACGTACCTCTCCATAACCTTTAAAGTCACTGCGTAAGACAAAGGTCAGTATTAACCTAATGTGTTTTGTTCGGACTGGCTTGAGAAGCAGCAGTTAATGTTTCAGAGCAGATGTTATCTTTGAGCGCTTGGCCAGGGCCTGTTTACATATAGAAAATTAATGGACCAGTTAAAATCTTTATTCCTCTAATCGGGTTCCCTAATGCAGTAGCAGTGCTAGCCTACTTTGAGATATACAGGTATCCGAAACTATTTTTTTAAATAAATTTATTTTATTTATTTGTTTTTGGCTGTGTTGGGTGTTCGTTGCTGCGCGTGGGCTTTCTCTAGTTGCGGAGCGCGGGGGCTACTCTTCGTTGCAGTGTGCGGGTTTCTCATTGCAGTGGCTTCTCTCGTTGTGGAGCATGGGCTGTAGGCACGTGGGCTTCCGTAGTTGCGGCACACGGGCTCAGTAGTTGTGGCTCATGGGCTCTAGAGTGCAGGCTCAGTAGTTGTGGCGCACGGGCTTAGTTGCTCCGCGGCATGTGGGATCTTCCCGGACCAGCGCTCGAACCCGTGTCCCCTGCATTGGCAGGCGGATTCTCAACCACTGCGCCACCAGGGAAGGCCCTGAAACTACTTTAATACTCTTAAAAATTCTTCTTTCACAAATTCCAGCTCTCATGACCCCATTTAGTACAAATGAGAATGGTTTTGATGTATAAATATAAAAGTTGGAATTTCTGGGGCTTTCCTAGTTTCATGTGATGTATTATTTTCTCCATAGTGATTAATTAAACGTTTCCATCTTACTTAATATCTTAAACTTCTGTATGACATTTCACAGAAACCAGGAGAAGCGCTCCTTTGTCAGCGTAAACACATAAAAATTTCTGTTTGGCAGATACTGTAACTGGAGGCCTCGTTTAAATTAGAAGTTCAGTTACCACTTGTACTTATGACTCAGCAGGACCCAATGAAATAAAAAAGGGGAAAAAACATTTGAATATTTAATTCAAAGTATTTCGTTACAGAAGTGACAATCAGAAAAGTCGCCACCAGTATGTCCAGCATTAAGTCGGCAGGGCATCTCACGGAGGGATTTTCTCCACCCTACAATACGAGGATGATGGGTCCCCATAAAACCTCTGTGACAGACTGAAACGTCCCGAGCCATCCAAAAGAGTCAATACGCCGTGCGGGTTGAAACGTGACCGTCCATTTACAGTAGCTAGGTTAACTCTGCACGCAGAAAAACTCATTACCTGACCGGAACGGTATGAAAACTGACCCACAGTTAATATTGACTTGATTCTTAGAGGTTGTCAAGTAGAATTTTATTTGGAAAAAAAATCGTAGAAAACTAGAAATATAAAAGGGACTGGAAAATGATGTGCCAGCAGAACACTGAAAACACTCAACAACTAACCATGTGGGTGTTTGGCCACCACCTGCTGACCGACCGTCTGAGGGTGTCAGCCACGTGGGGGAGTGAATGACACTGGGAAAAATTCCAAAAGGGAGCTGTCATTTCTTGTCATTTCTCGTGGACGAGAGCTATGCTCCCTGCCAGGCAGCAGTTACCAGCTGGGGCTCTCCCTTGCCTTACAGGTAGGTTGAAGAAAGGACCTGGTTAAAACGTGGGATACAAAATACCAGCAAGCTGGGACTTCCCTGGCAGTCCTGTGGTTAAGACTTTGCCTTCCAGTGCAGGGGGTACGGGTTCAATCCCTGGTCAGGGAGGTAAGATCCCACATTGCCTCGCCGCCAAAAAACCAAAATATAAAACAGAAGCAATATTGTAACAAATTCAATAAAGACTAAAAAAAACATAGTTCACATCAAAAAAAAAAAAAAAAACACCCAGCAAACTACCCATTTTGCTCTAAGAGTGGAGGAAAAAAAATGAACCAGAAAACCCCCCAGATCACCAGACAGTTCTGATTCATGAGCCTGACTTGTTTAAGCTAATGAAGGGAATCAATATTCAGTGTTCAGGCCTCAACAGATAATGTCACAGCTACTTCAGCTGCACAAAGAAACCCTCCAGTCCCTCTTGAAACAGTAAAGTATGCACTTGGAACTCATAAAATAGTTCTTATACTTGTTTGTGAAATTCCAGTTTTAACATAAACATGATTTGGGCAATGCAACAGATGCAAAATGTGCTGAGACATGTAATAAATAACTGCTTCTTATATAAACAAACATGCCCCCCCCAAATAAAACGGTACACCCCGACACCAAAACTTAGCAAAAGCCGAAGGGAATTTCACCCTGAATGTTTGGGGGCATATACAGCAAACACGTTTCTAAAGTGTCAGACTTCGGGGCCAGTTTCTAATCGTTTGCTAGCTGACACAACTGCTCCCAATAATTGGCCTTAGCGTCACATATAAAGAAATAAGCCCTGACTTTGTAAACAGTTCAAATCAATTTTTTTTACAACAAATATTAAAGACCCATCAAAATTCCACAGTCACATTGGAACTTTGGCTGGATCAAGTGTTGTCTGAAACAAGGGAATCATTTACAAGGGCAGGGATGTTTCTGTCCTGCAGAAATTTAGATTGTTGTGACATTTAGTTAAAGGGTTTCAAACTCCATACCCTCTCCTCCTGTAGTGTCTAGAAATTAATAATTTCATAAAAAGAAGGTACAGAGAAAAAACTAAAGTCAAATTCCTTTTTCATCGATTTTATCATTCCACAGATAAGTTTAAACTGATAATAAAGATAAAATGACATAAGTGTTCCTTTTCAGAAATGTACACAATGTCATCCAAGTGTTTTACCTGACTTTTAATTGGTGAAAGCTGAATTTGGTCTGCGTGCTTAACAAGAAGTATCATAATAAACATTTCCATGTTTTTCTCCTTCCGTTCCAGAACGTTAGACTCCTTCTAATATTTATTAATCTAGGACACCAAGAAAAGTCAGGACATTCATTTTTAAGATCATTTCACATTTCAACCTTCCTTTTCAGATTTCATAAACTGTAACTTAGTCTTCAAACTCTCAAAAATACACATCACATCTCTTGATGAATCATAGTCCTAAAATGAAAATTCTAAATGAAAAGTCAGTTTTCATTTATTTCCAGCAGATGAAATACATATATATATTTTATATATAAATATTTCCATTTAAAATTAAGAATTTTGGCACAGGGTCCTAACCTTGTAGTTTTCAAATTACGTCTACACTGCTTTCCACTGATCAACCTGGGAGAGTTTGGGAAAGAAATCGTGCACTTTTGAACTTGTACCTTGTGTGTTTACCCTTCCCTCTGTCTCATGCCCAAAGATCCAGCAGTATTCCAAGATTTTAGAACATGAGAAAAAAAGGTAGAAGATTTACTTCACGTTGGTGGAGGAAGAAGGAAGGGAGGAGATTTACGGCTAAGGATTTCTAAGTACCGGATCTTTTTGTTTAATTTATTCATATTTTTCCAGCAATTGTATGTGGTCACGTGTCTCCTTTGCTGTATCTCCAGTGTGAATCCACATGAGTGGCTTCATCTCATATCTAAACCCAGAAATTCTGAGTCTTGTTCTAGTCAAGTTTTAAAAGAGGGGGTTTTTCTGGGAAGAGTGACAGGCCAATAAAATCTATAGTCTGAGAGATTCCAACATTAATCTTTAATGATTATGTTCCACTTCTTGTCTTTCTGCTGTACTTTTAAAAAGTACTCAGATGAGGAGAATTCGTTTTTAGATGAAGAATTTGAGCTACTCCTTTCTTGAGGGGGGAGAGGTAAGAGATTACAGACTAGTGCAAAAAAAGAGAACTCCCACATTCTCCAAAGTGCTTCCTGCATAAAATTCAAAACCTGAATTCTCACCAATTTGTTAAACATTGGAATATTGTTTATCCCTACTTTTATCTTTGTCTGCTTGGAGCCTCTCTCTGTCCTGGATTCAAAGTTCTAGAATGTGCTACAGGAAAGGTCTAAAGCAGGTGGCTGCAGGTGGGCGTGACAGGGGATCTCCTGCACCCTCCTCCCAGTATTGCACAATATAAAACCCCGGCGGCCAGCTGTGCAGGCGCTGCCCTGTCATCTCCGCACCCACCACGTGAGACCAAACGTCATCCCAAGCTGGCTCCGAGTCTGGCATACAGCATGAGCTGGTTTCACCCACACAGCCCTTCTCTTTGTACCATTTAAACACGACGGGGCGATGGAATCTAGGTGTCACCCAAAACACGCAGCAGAACGAGTGACAAATTGAAAACCAACTGACTCATCATTTCATAGGCGCTGCGCTCTGGGAGCCAGGCCACGAGGTTCCGCCCGGATGCCCTGGCTGTTGCCGTGCTCGGGGGTCCCAGCTCCGTGCTGTGCTTTTCCGTAACCAGCAGCTGGCATCAGCTCAGGACCGGGAAACACCTCCACCCCGAGCTGATGCCCACCCCCATCCTCTAGGAGCTGCCCTGGATGCCATGCGAAGGTGTTTCTGAGTATTTTTAGTGCTGTTCACTGAAAAACTAATTACAGATATACATGTTTTTTTTTTTCATAAATAAAATCTGAGGCATATATGTATATATTAAAACTTTCACCAACAAGGGTGTGTTAAAAATTTCAAGTTCTGTCCTTCAAGTTCAATAAAGGCACACGTGGCTTTTTTTTCTTCAGGCTTGCAAAGAATACAACTGCTAGCAACAGGTCACATGAGACATTTTAGGGGCCTTTTGCCTGTTTGCTTTTCTTCTTCTTGGGATAAGCATCCGCCCCGTGGATCGAAGGCATGGCTCTGCCACCCAAGGACAGTATTTAGATGCACAGAGGGTTGGGAGTGGAGTCCCTTGCTGTGTCAGGTTGCTGGGTAAGCGGCCACAGCTGGGCAGGGCCGGGCCCCCCAGGTCCGCTTTGGCCATTTCCATTAAGGCTTCTCACTCCCGAATCGACCTTTCCGGTTTCCAGGTTCCGATGCCCTTCGGACCAGCCTAGGTGGCGCCTTGGGTCGGATGCCTTCGTTCATGGGGTCGCCCCACACGGAGCCAAAGTGGCCTTCGGAGAGGAGGGGCTGGCAGAGCACGCCTGGGGCCTGGGGGCCCCCCTCTTTGCCGTGGGCGGCTGGGGAGCTGCAGGGCTGCCCTTGCCCGGAATCAGCGTGTACCTCGTTCTTCCATTCCATTTTATAGGCCTGGGGGGCTTTCTTTGAGAACTGTTCCGGCAAGAAGCGCCTGGCTCGGGGCTGCAGGTTGAGGACGGTGGTCCCGCCGTCTGGGTCTGAGTCGCTGCTGTTGCCACCTGCCAGGGAGCAAAAGAAGGACAGCGTGGGCGGGCCGTTTAGGGAGAGGGCGTTACAGGTGACTAGCCGATACATTCATGGGTCTGGCACCTGCTGTGCCCTCCCTGGGGCTCTGGGGGTCGGGCAGGGAGGCCGGAGGGCGCACCCCGACTCCAGCCGAGTCCTGGGCGTGTGCATAAGTCCCGTGAGCACGCGTGTCCACAAGCGTGTACCCTTGCTAATTCTGAAGAGCTTCCCATGTGCCAGCCACTGTCCTAAGCACTTTTAAAGGCATTAGCCTACTGAATCCTCATCATCACCCACTTTACGCATGAAGTAACTGAGGTTCAAGAGATATTAGTAAGCGGCGGGGCTGGGTGTCAAACTGAGACCACCTGGCTGCAGCTGTGCGCTCACCTGCCCCATCCGAACGGCCCCAGGGGGCTCAGTTCAGTGTCTGGCACACGGTAAACAGATCGATAATTAGCTGCTGTTATGAAGATCCTTGTCTTGATCTAGGATGATGTACAATCTCATACACAGCTTTATTTCCTTTATATTTTCATAAAATGGTCAAAACACCAATATGGCTTGCAATCTACATAAAGATTACCATCAAATGAAGAGATATTAGCCGTCATGTCGAAGCTTTAATAACTACAGCCAGAAGTCAATTATATAGTTGCCTTTATGCAAATATCTTAAAATTATTATGAACATTTAAGTTAGAAATGTTGTAAGAATGATAGAGTTACACTTAGACCTTTGAAGACTGACAACTTTCTGTTTACCTGTTCACCAAGCACACACAGTGACATCTGCTTTTGCTATATCGAATAGAATCAAACAACTGATTACGTGCCCAGAACTCCATTCCAGAAGGATGCAACACTAATAAAAGGTCAGCAAATTATTATTACAGATTTGCAAACGACTGCACTCACTGTCCTTAAAAAAGAAGAAGGAAAATTTTTCTATTTTATAAACACTAATAAATAAGTTTAAAGTCTTTTTGCTCCAGCTTTATTCAATACCTGCATTAGAAACATTCTTTTTCTTTTGTAGCTTTTCTGGAAGCTTTGTGTTTTTTGGTAAGGATAAATATCGGGAGGTGGAGGTGGAAACCTGGAAAAAAAAAAGATAACCTTATTTAGGTGACACACATGTCATTTATTGTATGTTACAGGCTTAGAATTCTATGTCAAACCTAACCGTGGTGTTAAAAATTAAAATTTTAGCTCTGGATTCCAAAACTACTGGGTGAGGAGCTGTAGGGATGGGGAATAAATTTCCAAGTAATAGTCATTTTATTTAAAATAGATAAAACCTCTCCTAAAATATCATGGAAATCAGTACTACTAAGGAAAACAGAAATAAAGTGGGACCCTTAGGAACAAGGTATGAAAACCACCAGCTTTTCTTAAAGAAAAGCTACAGAAACACCCACTTATAAAAGCATTACTAAAAAAGACTTAGAACCTACATGGATAGGGAGGAAGATATATGAAAAATGTAGCATGTTTAAGTTGTATTAATTTTCACAAATCTTGAAAATAACAGAACAGAAAGTATTACTATAGCTAACTTGCTGGCATTTCCAAAGCCACAGTGTCTAGTTTCTTTAACTTTTGATCGATGCTGCCACATTTCACATGTAAAAAAAATAATAATATTGTTCACACATAACCGTTTTGGTCTCTCAACAGCTCAGTATAGAACATTATTGAGAATGAGATGCACTGCCTGCTATGTCCGATCAATCAATCAGAATATCCTTTTAAAGTGGCTTCCTTATCTATGGCAATGCCCTGGACCAAGTAGCATGCGGAGCACACAGCATCTGGAACTCCCCTGACGCGCGCGCGCACACACACGGCCTCCTAGAAGTTTCCACACATGCATGCATGGCAGCCCAGCCCCTTCAGGCTGCACCCTCTCCCTGGAAAGGTCAAACAAGACTCTCCAAATGAAGCCTGGCCCTTCCATTCAGTTTAAAACTGCACCCTGTATGACCCTTCCCCATCCAAATCTCCTTCCTCAGCCCTTTTAGGTTTATTTTGTCCACAGCACTTACTGCGTCTAACATAACAGATAATTTTCTTACTCTGTCCATTCCTGATGGCCTTCTCCTAGAATGTGAATTCCACAAGGCAAAAGAGCTTTGTCATTTTGTTCACCAGCGTATCCCAAGTGCCTAGACAGTGTCTGGAAGGTGACAGGTGTCTGAGCAATGTCTGGAAAGACGTGATGACGAACTCCATCCCAGGATTCCTGTGAATCAGCCCCCCAAGGCCATCCTGGCTTTGCTGTTGGAAGCCTTCTGGGTCCCAGAGCCACGAAGCCCCCTTACCCTGTGCTCCCGATTCAAGCTGCTGTCCTTCCGAATGCTTTCCCGAAGGCTGTGCCTTCGCCGGATCAGGATCTCCTTGGCTTGCCTCTCACTCGTGTCGGCAGTCAGATTGTGTCGGTTGTAGGACAAAGTCTGAAATGAAAATACAAGCAACATTTTACAAAAACGATGATCACTGCCTGGAAATTCCAAAACTTTACTACATTTCTTTGGCTTTGCACCTCTGATAGGTACTTAACAATGAATGTGCAGAGGGGAAAAACAAGAAGTTATAGAAGTTAACATTCTTTCAAATGTTGAACGAATTCATGTTCTACCAAATCTCAATTTAAGGGTAACAGTGGTAGTAATTTCAAGTTATTTGTAGAGAGATATGATATATGGGTGTCACAGAAACCCTTAGAACTGTGCTGGGTACAGAGAAGTGCTCAATTGATATTACCTACTGTTATTAGCTGTGATGAAGATGATGATTGATGGTGGTGTGGTCGTCTAAATGTGCCAGAGCCGGAGCTGTATTTTATTCATTTGTATCTTATGCAGGGAATATAGTGCTTTGTTCTATTCATAGATATATTCAATACATATATCCACATGTATTCAATAACTATGTATTCGATTCAACCAAATAAAATACTCAAGAAAAAAGAATTCATGTTCTCATACGAGTCGGTGAATACCTTTTTTTCATTGAAAAGTGTGATCTTTATAAATGAGAAAACGATCGAATTCATCAAGCACCTTCGACTACCTTGAAGTACCCTGTCTGTATTTACCCATCAGTAGTTGCTGGGGAAAAAAACACAAGTACACCTTCCCTATTGAATAGTAATCGCGAGTATAAAAACCAACCACTTTGGGCCACTTGGTGGCGCCATGACCCTCTATTAAGTCAAGAACATTTCTTCTTTTCAAATTGAGAAAAGTTGCTGGCTCCCTCAGTAATGATCATGTCCTGGTATTTGAAGCCATACAATTTATAAACGAGGGCTGTCCAGGGCATAATATTTTTAGTTTTACAAGCTCTAGAGAAATCCACTTCCTAAATAAATTGTATTTAGTAATTAAATTCATTTTCGGATAGAAATAACGAGTACTTCTTGGGAATATCCTTATCCCCAGAACTATATCCGGCCTAGCAGAGAGAAACAGAAGTAACACAGAACGGCACTCAATTCCTGCCTTGAGGAACTGGCTATCTAGTTGGGCACTGAAAGCTAACAAAATAATACGAAATCATGAAAGGAAGTACTAAAACTACGTGGCATGTAGGAGCTCTAAGTGCTATCCCACTCAGAGACAGGTCTGGGAACAACATAGAGGGTGTTGGGGAAACCTTAAAAATCGGAGAATGTGGATGGACTGACAGGAAGGAGCGGGGCATTCCAAGTGGAGACGCAGGGGAGAGCGACACAGTCCAAGGATCGGATCCAGACCTGTCCTCCGCGGGTGTCTGGGTGGGTGAGGGAGAGGTAGAAAGGGGAACTTGCAAATAGATCCCAAAGGCTGAAAGAATAGTTAGTTTAGCCTGAAAGCCACGACTGCTTTGTCTCATTTGAAATAGGAGGATGCTGCGTTAAAAAGGGCTTGAGGAAAAGAATGGAGCAGCCGTAATGTCGCTTGGAACAGGATGGTCTGTGGGGAGGCCAGTTAAGAAGCCACAGAAAGGACCCTGATGTGAGAAGTCGACTGGGACCCCTGACAACTGCTGTGTCCCTGGGCCACTTCACCTCACTGTGCCTCAGTTTCTTCATCTGTAAAATGGAGACAATAATAACACCACTTGTTAGAGGATTAAAAGAGGTAACACACGCGATGCAGAGAAATGGGGCTTGGCAAACTGTATGCACTGTTAACTGTATTATTAGCAAACTACGAGAACGAGGTGTTAGAAATGGAAATGGTTTGAAGGAAGTGACTCAGAAGATACAGGAAAGGAAGAAACGAGCACACTTTATGAACAACAAAGAAGGTTAAATATATTTTTAAAAGGCTTCTAAGCAATAAAGCTATTTCATTAAAAAAATTTTTAAAAAGCAATCAATTGCTTTCTTCACCGTTAGATAACACACTTTTTTTTTTTTTTTTTTTTTTTAATCTCCAATCCTTTGGTAGCAGAACTCCCAGCTCACTGGGTCGCCAGCCTAGAGCCTTGACCCAGATGTCTGGGAGGAGGGTAGCACCCTAAAAGGACAGACCCTGGGGTGGGTCTGAGGGAAGGAAGTGTCTGGTGTGGGACCTGCTGAGGGTGCATGACGGTGGGACAACAGCCACTGTAACTGGACAGCATCTGATCTGAAGGCATATTTTTAGCCAAAGGCAAATACATATTTTGCTAAATAAATTATTCTTACTCGCTGACGGATCTGATAGAGATTTCTTGATAATATTTCTCGAATTTCATCCATTTCACCAGGTGTGAGCTTCCTTATTTTTTCTTCACGACAGTCACTGAAAGTTTAGAAAAAAAATTTTACTAATCAACATGTATCAAATTCATCAATTTTCTTTCTTAGAGATATAATATCATCATTTAAGAAGAAGAATCTGGGGGCTTCCCTGGTGGCGCAGTGGTTAAGAATCTGCCTGCCAATGCAGGGGACACGGGTTCGAGCCCCGGTCTGGGAAGATCCCACGTGCCGCGGAGCAACTAAGCCCGTTGGCCACAACTACTGAGCCTGAGCTCTAGAGCTCATGAGCCACAACTACTGAGCCCACGCGCCTAGAGCCCGTGCTCTGTAACAAGAGAAGCCACCACAATGAGAAGCCCATGCACCACAACAAAGATTAGCCCCTGCTCGCCACAACTGGAGAAAGCCCGCGCGCAGCAACAAAAACCCAACGCAGCCAAAAATAAAAAATTAATTTTTAAAAAAAGAAGAATCTTAAAGAATAACACTTAGGAATTATTCAATATTTTTAAATAATTCAAAAATCTAAAACACTGATTTCAGTGTCAAAATCATTCATACAAGTTTAATCATGCACAAGTTTTTTCAGGGTCTATTCATGCAAGTATTTAAGGAGGAAAGACCAGAGTAGCTTGCAATGCTATCACTTTATTATTTCTAATACTCCATAAATTAATATAGGATTTTTTTTCCAACAAAAACTTTAGCTGCATTTTGCTATTATGGCCTATTCTTTTAAATACCTCATTAGAAACATTTACAAAGACACCATTTATAACATGTATGTACAGACAATTGATCCTCATTATTCAGGGATTCCGTATTTGCAAGCTCAACTACTTGCTAAAATTTATAAACACATTATCAGTACTCAGCGCACGCACTGTCCCAGTCATTCACAGACATGTGCAAAGTGGAGAAAAACTTGAGTCGTTGGGCGTGCACATTCCCAAATGAGGCCAAACTCATCTGCCCCCTTGTCTCAGCTCTCATGCTGTAAAAAAAAATGTCCTTTTCACAGCCTATTTAGTGCCATGTTTTTCACATTTTTGTGCTTTTTATTGGTGATCTTGCTGTTCTAAATGGTCCCCAAGTGTAGCTCTGAAGTGCTGTGTCTAGTGTTCCTAAGCGCAAGAAGTTCCTAAGTTTTAACTCTACTTTTTCTGAAGGATATTTAAGCAGGATGTGGAGCTCTAGGTTCAGTTACATTTTTTCAGAATTTTTGAAGCTACCAATGGTGTCCACTGGTTTTGCTGAAAAATCAGTTGCCAGGTTTTTTTTTTTTCTCTTTTGAAGAAAATAAGTCTTTTTTTTTTCCCTCTGAGTATGTTTAAGATTTTCTCTTTGTATTTTTGACTTTTAGCGGTTTTACTAGCATGTATCTCATTTGGTTCTCTCCCTATCTAATCTGCTTGGGGTTGTCACAGTTCATATCCTTTATCTATTTGGGGAAATTCTCAGTCATTATCTCTTAAAATATCACTTCTACCAATTTCTCTCTCATCTCCTTCTGGAACTTTTCACTACATATATATGAAATTATCCCATATATTTCTCACTTTCTTTTTCATCTTTTTTTCACTCTGTTCTTCATTCTGTTTATTTCCTTCTGTCCTATCTTCCAGTTACTCACTTCTCTCTTCAGTTGTGAGATCAAATGAGATCCTAAATTTAGTTACTTTATTTTTAGCTCAAATATTCCACCTAGATATTTTTTGTTTATATAATCTCCATGAGGATGCCAAAAGTGTCAATGCCATTTTCTTAAACATGTTATTATTTCTATTTTAAAGTCACTGTCTGATAAATCAATTATCTGAATCCCCTTTGTGCCTATTATTACTCTGTTTTGTTGATCTTTTTCTCAACGTTTCCAGTCACATTTCCTTGTCTACTCATACGCTTGGTTATTTTGGATTGAGTGCTAGACATTATATATTTAAAAAATCATGGAGATAGTTTAACGCTCTTTACAATATTATTTCCTCCAGAGAAGATTTAAATTTACTTCTCTTGAGCAGCTGAGATAGAGGCAATCTCAGTCTCTGATGATTTAAACAATCATGAATTGAGATAATTCTAGGCTGGACTTCTCTCCTTTGAGGGTTAAGGTGTAGGATTTTGAAGGTAAAACCTATAGCCGAGTACATACAAATGCTCCTCCTTCGTAGGTTCTGAATTCCCATTTTATTCTCTAAGACCAATTAGTCTGTCAAAACCTCTGTTTTAGCTTTTTAGAGTCTCAGATACATTCTCTGTATTCCAGAGAGAAAACGGCAACAAATACCAGTTCTATCCTCTTGAACTTCCCTCTTTTTTGACTCTTGGCCAAGAAGTTCCTCACTGTAAGCATACTCTCCAGCTTTCAAGCAGATATTTAAAATATATTTGGGGCAAAACAGATTTTGTCCTTTTTCCTCTAGTTTTCTCCGAAGGTAGCTGGTGTAGCCCCGAGTTCATTACTGCCAGAAATATGACTCCCTGTTGCCTCCCTTCTTTGCTTCTACCTTCCTCTAAAGAAAACATTTCAGGAGAGGTGGAATGGTCAATATGGCAATCTTTTACCCAACTATGTAGCTAGCCATTCATTTTGTTAACTACTTTCCCTAACCCTAAACGTTTGCCTCTACTGGCTTCTACCACTGGCTTCAAAATGAACTGTGAACAGAGGTAAAAGTGCGATTTCCTTCTTCTGTGACCACAAAGGCAATGGCTCCCTTTTGAGAAGCTGGATAGTTGAATTATTCCTTGCTGCCAGCACAGAAGGAACAGTGCATAAGAAAGATCGTAAATTGTAAAGCTAGAGTATAAACTTTAGGATCAAGTCTAGCCCCATTCTCTACTTGAAGAAACTCAACATCAGGGAAACAGACGGACCAGTTAAGGTCACACAGTGAGTTATTTGCAGAGCTGGGACTATATAAATCAGTCGTTGTGCTGAAGCACCACTATTTCCAAGTCAGTATAACGCCTTTACTTCTGAGCCATCCTGACCACCACCCTCTTTTTATTCTGGATTGTGTAAACTACCACAATTTCTATAGGGGACTATAGTCCTAGTAGAAATCATAGTTTATATGGTTGGGTGTGATTTGGAGCCTCTCTCTCATTTCAACCCTCCCATAGATAGCATTTTGATTTAGTTTGACATCAGTGAAAGAAGAAATCAGTGGAACCTGCAATCTGTCATTTTTGTGTAGAGGAGCAATGATGCTTACATGATAAACTCGTTTGCTAATCTGCTAACGGTATTTACTGTTCTGCTGTGGATTTGCTGTAAGAGTCTGCTGTAAGACTTTTAAGTCTCTTTACCTTCTGGGTCTTCATTTCCTCATTTTTAAAATTAGGGAGACGGACTGGGTCAATGCATCTCAATCCTGGATGCATATTAGAAACTTCCATAAGCTTACTATATACTTATAAATAAACCTATACCTGGGCCTCAACACCAGAGATCCTGATTTTATTGGTCTCGGTGTGTGTGTGGGGGGGGGGCGGGGGCGCCCAGGCATATGTGTTATTTAAATGCTCCTACAGTATTTCTAATGTACAGCCTGGGTTGAGAACCACTGCACGAGATGATCACTGATGTTCTTTCCAAGACTTAAACTACGACTCTGCAAATCATCCATGAGGAAATAGCTTTGTAATTACGTGCATATTTATAATTGCAAATTGTAACACACCTTAAAGTATTCCACTTCAAAATGCCTGCTAACGAGGCTAGACTTTCAGAACACACTGAATTGCCCAAAGCAAATATCATAAAGGCATAATCATCCTAAACATGACAAAGTACTTCCTGACTAGTCCACTCTGCAATAACACCACATGGTGTGATGTGAGGTGACAGGACATAACATAATGGACACACTTCCAGGCTTTCACGTTTTAACCAGGATCTTGTTCTGCTGTGAGGTCTTAAGCAATCACGTTAGGAAGTAAGTCAAATTTGTTGTTCTTACTGGTTTCACAAAACTATAAAGACATAGTTAGTAATACTAACTTTCATTTGCAAAACAGCACTTACTTCAGAGATGCAAAAGAAGGGACAGTACTCATCATTCCCGTCTCTGCCATCTCAATGGCGTGTTTTATTTCAAGCTTTTTATATAAAGACACAATGCTTGACTTGGGTTGGTTCTCCCGAATCAGAAGCCTCCGCAGGTACTTGTCATCAAACTTCTTAAACCTAGAAATAAAGAAGAGCAAAGCTTCGATGAATTAACATGCCACGGATTAAGAAGAAAAACCCGGTTTTACCAATAAAGTCATTTCCACAACTCCCAGGGAAGAAAATTAGCAGCAGTGTTTAGTTACTCTGATCATTATATTTATTTTTATATGTTCATACCTGAACATACATGTATATGTAGAACACATATTAGTATATTTCTGTATATAGCCACAACATACATATATCTAATAGTCACTAATTATAGATTAAAATGCAGATATTTCTACATTTCCTATGTCTCTGCTTCCCCCTTCAGCAAAATTATTCAAAAATGTTGTTAATCCTCCCTTTCTCCAATTGCTCTCCTCTGATTCTCTCTTGAACATCCACAGGTCAGGCTTCTGCCTCTAACTGTCCATTGAAGCTACTCACACTGAGGTCATCAGTGACCCTCACGAAATAAACCCCGTGGTCAACTCCTAGTCCTCACCTTTCCTGACCTCTCCTGCTTAAAACGGTGGCTTCCAGGACACCACACTCCCCTGGGTTCCCTCCTACCACTCCCTCAGCCTCTTGCGCTGGTTCTTTTCCTTCTTTCTGTCCTCTCATGTAGGAGTGGGTTCAGTCCTGGTCCCCTTCTCCACCACTCTCCTGTCTTGTCCAGCGTCGTGGATTTTAATAGCATCTCTATACCCCAAATCCCCAAATTGGCGTCTGCAACTCCAACCTCTCTCCCAAAGCCCAGAAATGAGTGTCCAGCTCCCTGCTCAACATCTCCACTTGGACACCTCACAGGCGTCTCAAACCTGGCGTGCTCCAAAGGATCTTCTCCCAAGTCCTCCCCAGCTCCCTGAGTGACAGCTCCACCGGGTGAAAGACCCTGCTGTCATCTTTGATTCTCCTCCTTCTCCCCTGTTCCATGTTATGGCCTGAACTGTGTCCCCTTAAAAAATCATATGTTACGGTCCCAGTCCCCAGGGCCTCAGGATGTGACTGTATTTAGATGAAGTTAAAATGAGGTCACCAGTGGGCCCGAATCTAATGTGACTGGTGTGTGTACTGTGAGAGGAAATTCGAACACAGACTCGTACAGAGGGAGGGGACCGTGTGAAGAAACAGTAAAAAGGAGGACACGCTACAAGCCAAGGAAGGAGACCTGGAGCAGACCCTTCCCTCACAGCCTTGGAAGGAACCAAATCTACTGACGCTTTGCTCTTGGGACGTCTAGCCCACAGAACTATGAGAAAATAAATTTCTACTTAAGCCACCAACGTGTGGTACTTCGTTATAAGCAGCCCTAGCAAAGTAATACTCCACATCCATTCGGCCAACAATTTCTGTTGGTTCCACCATTGAAATACGCACAAAAATCGAACCAGTTCTCACCATTTCTCCTGCCACCACCCCGGTGCCAGCATTACCGTCTCTCAGTGGCTTCCTGCAACAGGGACCCAACTGGTCTCCCCGCTGGGAACACTGTGTTCCTATGGTCTAGTCTCGACGCAAGCCAGAGTGATCGTGTGAAAATGTGAGTCAAGCCATGCATGTCCTGACTTGAGTAAAAGTACAGTGACCTGGAGGCCCTGCCCCTCTCAGTGCCGTGCTCCCCTAACTCAGGTCCAGCCTCTCTGAGGTCGTTCCTGGGCTGGAAACGTGCCAGCTCTGCTACCGCCTCCGGGCCCCTATACTTAACGATTCCTTCTACTAGGAACACTCTCCCCCGCACACTTGCAGGGCTCGTTCACAGACCTTCTTTAAGTCTTTCCTTGAGAGTCGTTTTCTCAAAAGAGCCTTTCCTATCCATCCCATGAGAACTGCATTCCCAGAAGTATTTTTCTCCATAGCAGTCGTCACTTTCTAACAGGCTATATAATGTACTTTTATTTTCTGTCTCCTAGCAGTAGAGTGATCCACATGGGCAGTTTTTTGTTTTGTTTGTTTGTTTTCCTGTCTCACCAGTGCCTAGAACAGTGCCAGGTACACCATAAGCACGTAGGCCGACTGGATCATCTGGTCCCAATTCCTCCCTGGATCCACACCCCGTAACATATCAAGTTACTTGGCAATGGCCTTCCACCATGGCCCAGGTGCCCTGCTCTGTCCAGCTTCCTGCCACCGAGTCCAATAACGTCACCTGCTTTGGTCAGCGGGCTATTGGCAGACACAATGATGAGAGCAGAGGCTATGAATGGGCTTGTTCGCTGAAGCTCACGTCTTGGGCTGCCGCTTCGCCGTGAGAAGAATGTGTACGGAGAGTGACTCCTTAGCCCCAGGACAAAGGTGGATGTCGCATGGAGCAGAGCTGGGTCACTCCGCCTACACCAGGAAAGGCCAGCCGGGGTCAGCTGATGGCCGGGCAACCCTCTGAAGCAGGAGCAAGACCGGCCCAGATCAGCTGACTCTCAGCCTCCTGCCTCAAGTACTTGAATCACAAGTAACCGTTCCTTTGAGCAGCTGGGTATTGGGCTGGTTTGTTACGTAACTGTTACGCCAATATTCAAGTGAATCAGCGTGCACTATTTGTTGAGGAAAAAAAGATTAATGTATCTGAGTGATCCCCATAAGCCCAAAGAGGTTTACGGGTACACCTGTGCTATGAAAGGAAGCAATGCTAACCCACATTCCTGGTGCTAGCCCTTTGTTCCAAATACTGGAGGGCTAAGAATTATTACAGATTCATCCTGAAAAGGGCTTTGCTATTGACTGGCCACTGCGCAAAACACCGGAGACAAGGAAGGTCCCGGGGACGTAAAACAGGCTAACACTGAGAGTTACGAGGCAGACAGCTAGGGTTCTCTGCCCAAGATAAATGGCCTTTTGTTTCATACTTTTACGATGGAGATTGTAGTTTGCTTTATTTTATTACTGTGTGCCCCCATCTGGCTAACTGGGTCCTCTGTCCATACAAACAAAATATTTTTCCTTTAGTTATGAAGTCAGGCTAGATCCAAGGGGCCTTTCTACATTAGTAAACAATGTGGTCAGGCTTGTAAAGGTTGTGCTATCACTTACAGTCTCTGCAACTCATTACTTACCCATGTCTCACACACACACACACACACATACACACACCCGTTTGCTGTATGACTGTCTTGTTGCCTTTATTGTATTGCAAAACTTTAAAGGCCCAAGTCTACGGCTTGCACTCTTCACGTACTCCAGTATCATGTCAGAACACCTGAGCAAACAGTAAAGCACTCAAAAATGCACTTATGTTCAATTACATCAATTGGTAGGTTGGTCAACTTCAGCAGTGGGGAAAATCTGTTAGCAAGTTAGAAAAGAAAAAACAAGAGGGTGACAAGGATCCACCAAGTGCAGTTTGGAGCCCGTCCATCTCTCTTCAGGGACCAGCTGAAATGCACGCCTTCAAAAGGCTTTCCCAGCCAGTGATGTGCCGTGACTGTTAACAAATTACTTCCTGAGAACAGAGGCCCTGATTTGTAACATTTATCAGTCACCACCACGGCTGATTCAAGTCACCAATGTAGAGGGCACTGAACTTAGATCAGGGAGGAGATACACACAGTCAGCGCCCACCAGCCCACGTGAGCTCCTCCCGCACCCCACTGGCCCTAACCCTGCTGCCAGGATCAATCCTTACTTCTTGATCCCATAAGTCTGTTTTTCAGAATATATTAAAGTGGGCACCTAATTCTGCCTGGCCTGTCTACCTCTTGTATTTCATCTATGAGATCCTTGAAGAGAGGCACTGAATCTTAATTATCATACATACATACACATATGTAAACAGAGAGAGAGACACATCTATGTAACTGCACATAATCTTCCAGAGAAGTGTAGCTTTAAAAATATTTGTTATTTTGGCAAGTCTATGTATCTCCTCAGGTGCTCTGGAGTTCTGCATTTGACAAAGCCCCTCAACATGTACGGGAGAACAAATAATAATGGAGCCCCCAGTTTTGAACCAAACAGGCTGCATTCCTCAGCCACCCATATAATTAGTCTGGGTCATACAAGGCCAGGCCATGCGATTCAACTGGAAGAATTGTGTGGGAGTTCTGATAACTTTGGTTAGGAGGAAGCTAGTACATATTCTTTGTCTCTTCATTGACTTTATTCCTGGAATGTGTACATGATGGCTAATGCAGCAGCAGCCATTTTGGTCTAAGAGGCAACCTTGAAAATGGAGGTTCTTGGTGGAATCAACTAGATGGAAGGGTTCTGGAACCCTGAGGAATCTGTGGAGTGTAGCTCATCTATTAAAGGTACATTGCCTACCTGATATTTACATAAGAGAGAAATAAGCTTCTATCTTGTTAAAGCTACTATTGTTCCAGGTCTCTATAACGGCTGAACTTTACCTTAAAGGACATACTATGGCACAACAGGAAAGATTTGAAACTCTGAAAAATAACACAAGTCAATATGCCCTGCTTCCTATGGAGCCTTCCTTGCTTCCTGTACTGTCCCAGGCATTTACAAATTGGTTGAACCATGTTTTTATATTTTCCACCACCTCAAGGCCATACCATTTTTCATTTTAATATACAGACCATGCCTTGCACTGAGTAAGTGTTCAATAAATATTTGTTGAATTGACTTTCCTGTTCAAAAAAAAAATGTCCTGCTTCCAGACTGATTCAGAGCCCCGTCATAAAATAATGGCAAAAGGCCTTCTTACTTGTCTCTCCAAAAGTTGTGACCCCAGTGTCCACAAACATCTTCAATCCCGGTCTTCACGTGATCAAAAAACTAGAACAGAAAAAGCAGGCTGATTAATTTTACCTCAAATCAGTCATTTCCATTTCTATTTATAAAAATTAGGCATTTCTATTTACAGAAATTCTAATTCTTATTTCTACTTATAGTTGCAAACATTTTATCTGTAGAAATTCTAATTATAGAAATTTCTCTTAATATCAAGCTCAAACTTCAAAGACCCTGACAGTTTTTGCTTTTGTTTATTTGAATAAACAATAAAACAACAATTCATCTTCGAACAAATTGATGCGATGTTTGTCATATCAATCTTAGGCAATTCATAGATTATTTTTCTCATCATGTATATGTATGGCTGAGTCTCTGCTGTGCACCTGAAACTATCACAACATTGTTAATCGGATATACTACAATATAAAATTAAAAGTTTAAAAACAATAAAACAGCCTGTTCATAATTTTGGAAAATATGAAATATGATAATAATTTTCCAGTAGAAACATTTCAGGTTGAAGGAAGTAATCCTCCTGTATTGCTGAAGCAGTGTAGCCTCTGTGGGGCTGTGTTCATTCTACCCCCAATTCACGCCCTTCTCCGCCCACCCTCTACCCTACCCCCCTCCCCTCTGCCAGTTACCTCTTCAGGAAATGAGCTCCATGGTGTCAAGCAGTCAGACTTAATCCAATAATTTTCCCTTTGACCATTTAAATTGTTACACTATGGATACATTAACACCTACCCGACAATGGATTTCCTCACTGACTGCTTGCTGTTTCTTATTGGACCTCTTAACATCAAGGAACTCCACCAGCGGTCGGATAGTTATTCCCTGCACAGAAAAACACGGGGGTGGGGGGGGGGACTTCTTGTCAAATTCAAGAATAACTTTTATTCTCCTAAACTTTGATAACTGACAAAAGATACCCTGCCCCCAAGACGTAACACAGCACACGTAACATTTTGTGTTACGTGTCTCTAACAGCTGGCATATTTTCAGAGGGCCATGTCCCCAAACCTGCTACTAGAAGCAAAACAGTGGACAGACTGCAAGGAATTGAAAACGTAATTCTATGTAATTCTAAGAAATAGAAAAAGCAAATAATTCTAAAAAATACTAAACTATTATCCAGTTCAGAGGAATCACCTACTTGTATTATTCATAGAAAACATCTCAATGATTCATTCATTAATCTATTAAACAATTTTATTTAATTTATTTATTTATTTATTTATTTTTTGGTACGTGGGCCTCTCACTCTCACTGTTGCGGCCCCTCCCGTTGCGGAGCACAGGCTCCGGACGCGCAGGCTCAGCGGCCACGGCTCACGGGCCCAGCCGCTCCGCGGCACGTGGGATCTTCCCGGACCGGGGCACGAACCCGCGTCCCCTGCATCGGCAGGCGGACTCTTAACCACTGCGCCACCAGGGAAGCCCTAAACAATTTTAATTGAGCTTTTATGGCGTACATGTCGGGCGGCTCGGGCATTTGGGACACAGGGATGGATAGTTAAGGACCTCAGCTCAAGGACTTCATAGTCTTATGAGGAGAAGGATATGCACAAAACCAGTTACAAAGTAGGCACAGGAGGAATGAGAGAGATACACGGGGAACGGGTCAAGGAAGGCTCTGCAGAAAGGGAACCCTGGATCAGAGTCTTACAACACGTTGGAAGCAGAACGTAGCAGAGACCTAATCGGAGCACAGATCCAGCCGTGAGAAAGGACCCAGTGTGGGTTTGGGCATGTTCACAGGGCACTTGGGAAATGGAGAGAAACATAAGCTATTTAGTAAACGAGGAAGAGAAAAAAATCCTTAATATAATAAAAACTATCTGCCAGAAATCTCTAGTGAACATCTGACTTAATAATGAAACACTGAAAGCATTTCCGTTAGAAGTAGGAACAACACAAGCATATACTCCCAACCTGCTGTTCCACAATGCTTGTCCTGGTCAAGGAAATAGGAGGAGACAGAGGGGAAAGCATAGATACTGAAAATAGTGACAAGGTTTTTGTTGCTCAAGGATGACCTAGTTTTTGTCCTAAAAAATCGACAACAATCTTTCTTCATTTAAAAATAACAAGAAAGTTTAGTAAAGCGACTAAACATAAAAAGAACATAAACAAATCCATCCCATATACTAATTTTTTAAATAAACAGAATAAACACCTACAAAATAGCAATGAAACATACATGTATGAGGAGAGACAGAATGGGAGAGAATATATTTAATACTAGTATATATTACTATATTATCTATCATACTATATGGATACTAAATATATATATATATACACACACATACTTTTATACTCTCTACAGAAGTATATAATACAGTATATAATCCTATCATGAAATGCACAAAAAGCCTTTACAAAGAGAACTGTAAAATGTAATTAAAGGATATTAAAAAGATTTGAGTTTGAAAAAGACACACACAGTTCCCAGGTGGGATTAGTTAACAAATATTATGACGGCAATTTTATCTCAATGTACGTGCAATACAATTTCGATAACATATTCCAAAGGATTTTTAAGGAACGTGAATATTTAGAAGTTGAGAAAATGTTCCCAATTAATGTGGAAGAGTAAATGGCACCAGAAAAATTTAGAGAAAGGAGAATGATGGGGAACTAACAGCTCCCCAAACAAACTATCGCTATTATGTTTAAAATGATGTGATACAGGCACTAAAATAGGCCCAGGGAGGAGGGGTGACAACGCAGGGTCCAGGAAGGTCCCCGAGTTTCTTGCCTGGCTGGCCGACGGCTGCCACCACTGAGCATGAAGAATTCACGACCGGACTTACGGGGAGGGGTGCGGAGGTCGAGAGAAGCTTCCGGACACGACTGATTCCCCGCTCACCTCTCTGCACGTCTTGAAGTCTTTAAGAATGTTTCTGACAATATAAGCTGTGACACACACACACACATTTTGTAAAGGAGGTCATTAGTTCTGTTCCATCAGTCCAGCTTGGGGCATTTTTCAGCTTCACTTTCACTTTCTAGAACATGACCGATTTTGAGCCAGTCTGTCATGACGCACCTTGTGTCCTACTTGTAGTTCAGTCTGACACTTTGAAATAACACAGGAGGTAATAACCGTTTTCCAATCAACACATATTCTGTAATTTTTAACCTATGTAAATGAAAATAGGTGTCCACGTGTGGTTTACAGTGATGGGTGATTTCACGGAGTTTCAGATTCCATGAAGCCTCTAGGTTAATAATAGCTCCAGGAAAAAAAAAAAAAAAATCAACAAAGTGAGCGCTCTTTATAAAATGACACAATGTGTTCTGAGGATACTAAGTGTTGTTTCACATGCTCTTCTCTACCAGGTATTCATTCAGTTAATAGTAAGTGAGTGCCTTATATTTGTAAATATAGGACATAAAGGTAAAGATGGGACACGGGGCCTGCCCCGGTCACTAAGCTGATTTCTGCCACTAGACGGATAACCTAGAATATATAAAACAAAACTGATCTACTACAGGAAACAAGTGCGGCCCAGCGCCCAGGTCAAGTCGAGTTTCTAAAACTACAACATAATTAAGTTTATAATTAATAAAAGTATGGATGAGATGCAATGGCACGTCTCATTTAAAAATACATATTTATACAGATGAACCTATTTGCTGGGCAGGAACAGAGACACGGACATAGAGAACGGACATGTATACACGGTCGGAGGGGGGAAGGAGGGGCGGGGTGAATTGGGAGATTAGGATTGACATAAATACACTACCCTGTGTGAAACAGCCAGCTAGTGGGAACCTGCTGTACAGCGCAGGGAGCTCAGCTCGGTGCTCTGTGGTGACCTAGATGGGTGCGATGCGGGGATGGGCGGGAGGTCCAAGAGGGAGGGGATATATGTATACACATAGCTGACTCACTTCATCGTACAGCAGAAAAACTAACACAACATTGTAAAGCCACTATACCCTGATTAAAACAAATTAATTAAGTTAAACCCCCAAAAGAAGTATTTGTTTAAACAGTTCCTTTTTAATAGTCCCCCTTCTCTCTTAGAATTATTTGCAGTTGTCATGCTGTGCTCAAATGGAATTATTTGATAGGTTCTGCCTTACTTTCTCTCCCTCCCTTTGTTCGTTCCTTCCTCAATCCATCTATTTTGGAGGGAGAGTACATAGCATCCGAATGTCCTATTAAGTTCCCCAAGCTGGATGTTATATTCTAAGAGCCTGGGTCACTGGTTGGGGGACGCAGGAGAAAAAAAAAAAAAAGAAAGGAATACCTTTGAAAATGCACCTTATTTTACCACATTGCAAAATTCCTCATTTTGGTCACCTGGGGAGCAGCCTGACAAGGCTTAGAAAAACAGCGTGTTACCATCCATGTGGGTTAAAAAATAAAGAACCCCCTTAGTTTTCCATCAAACCAATGAAAAACATATTTGCAAAGCACAAGTTAAATTTTCACCCATTCATTTGGCTTTAGCGCAATAAACACAACACCCCAGAGTCAGGCCTGGCAGAGGGGAACTGTTGTTACACAGCAGCCCAGGAAGAATGACGGCCAGGTAAGCTTTACTTTCTCCCTCCGCCACCTCTGCTTTACTGCCTACCTTCCCACTTCTGCTTCCAGTAGAGTGAGAAAGAAAAAGGCACTGCTGCCTGATTAAAAGAAGGAGCATCTTTGGGTCTGTTCTTTTGGAAGAAAATGATTTCTTTCATTTTTGTTTTTTTGCAATTAAATTTTGCAAAAAACAAAGGGGGAGTGAGGGCAGGTGGTAGAGAACGGCTTTATATTTCTGTGCTGATTTTACAGGCAATTTCCAGAAAGACTTGAAGAAACTGTTTTCATTCATTAAAAATATATGACTGTCATTGCTATGCTATCCTATATAAGGCTTTTTCACATTCCAAACTTGACCACAGAGATCATAAATCCGGTTGTACACACAGTGTTTATTTTAGAATGGGGTAAATGGGATGAAAACCATAAAAGTATTCAAGGAGGAGATTGCTACCTTGCAAGTAGGGTGAAATGCAGACACATCAGTTTCGGACAATGACTTAACAGCAGATACAACGCTAATCTATGGTGAAGGCAAACAGAGACTCCGCCCTTGGAATTCCAGTCAACCGTGTTCCTTGATGGACATCTCCTTAACTACTCAACGAATTTGCAGAATTGTGAGGATCTGCCCTATAATTATAGGGACTAACTGAATAACAATTATTGGGCTCTGAAATACATTGAAAGGAATTCAGTTTTTCTTTCTCCTATTATCCTTTCACTTAATGTTATCATGCAAACAGAGCAAATCATCAGGTTAAAACCTTGCATCAGGTATTGTATTTACATACATATTTCCTCTCTACTGCCTGGGAGGGAGGTACCACGATTCACATCTTACAGCAAAGCAAACCGATGCTCACAGATCCTATTAACAGCTGGGCCAGAACACTAACCCAGGACAGCCTCTACTCCAACGTCTGTGCTTTCCACTGCTGGATTCTACCCTGCCTCAATCTTGAATGTCATTTTAAAACGAGAGATAGCTTATATTTTCTATATCATTACCAACTTATTTCTATGAAAATGAACATACACGTCCAAGGAATCAGAATCGTTTACTCATTCACTATTCTCCAAGCAAGACTGTTTTCCGGGAAGATGTTAATGGCTCTTCATCAAGAGGCTACTTTCTCTGGGCTTCCCTGGTGGCGCAGTGGTTGAGAATTTGCCTGCCGATGCGGAGGACACGGGTTTGTGCCCCGGTCCGGGAAGATCCCACATGCCGCGGAGCGGCTGGGCCCGTGAGCCATGGCCGCTGAGCCTGCGCGTCCGGAGCCTGTGCTCCGCAACGGGAGAGGCCGCAGCAGTGAGAGGCCCGCGTACCGCAAAAAAAAAAAAAAAAAAAAAAAAAAGAGGCTACTTTCTCTAATTATCAACGGGATTCAAGGAACGTTAAAATTCTCATTATAAATCTTAGTATCAAATAATAAGCCACGCGTCCCAGGAAATTCTGCTTTAGAAGATGGTGCTAACTCGAGAGGATCAGGATGGAAGTATTAAAATATTTCCTACAAGAAATACTAAAATAAGAGGGAAAAAGGCATTTTAATGTTTAATGATAGGTCCATCCACATAAAAGTTGTCATTTGGAGAAGAATGCATCGCTATTAATCAGAAGGCAAAATTGTATGCGTGGATGACAGTTATTTCCACTATGTTAGGAACCCACTAAGTCTCTCCTCCCAGGCTCCTTTCCCTGCGTGCCCTAATAATGGATGTATTCTGGAAAAAAAAGAACCTTTCTGAAGGCACCGTGTGTGTGTGTGTTTGTGTGTTTGTGTACGTGTGTGTTCATCGTCTCCTAAGGACCAGTGGGGGATAGAAAATGGGAGGGACAGAGGTCAGGTCAAGGACCCAAGTGATCGCCCCTAGTCTCCAGTCTTTGCACACAGAGAGGGGTGGGGCAGCCAACAGCGAGGGGAAGGGAGCAGGGGGCGTGGGACCACACGGTTCCTCTCCCCGTGGGCGTCACAGTGCGCGTCGCAGGGTCATACTTAAACCTAATCAGAGCAGTGACGGTCCACGGGGCACGCTTGCAGATGCCGAACACTGACCCCCAAAACATCTCCATCACTGAAGGGTTTACTTGATTCGTTTACAACACCAAACAGAGCCACCCCAACTATTTTGTTTGTCGCCACTACTCTTTTTAATTTGTCACATTAAAAGCTTTCTTAATCCATGTTCACTACTGAGGTACACGGTGTTCACCCAAAGTGGGTGTGTAAACTAACACACTATTGTAAAACAGCTTTACTCCAATAAAGATTTTTTTTAAAAAAGTGGGTGTGTAGTCCTTTAATATGGAAGATCAAAACTTCCCTTAGACCTTATGCCTGAGTAATGATTCCAAAAAGCCAAAATACGAAGCGTGTAAAAATGATATCTCATATTAACCACCTGTACGCACACATTCAATGAACAACAATACACATTTATTGTAATATTTTTCTTTTTCCTATGTGATGTTTGTTCTGAATGCAGAAGTGCAATGCTACGTCTGTCGAATCTGATCACTAAACAACCTGAGCTCGCGTTTTGAGTGTCCTCTCTGGAGTTACATCGTTTTATTCAGTCTTTTTTTAATCTCACTTTACAAGGCATAGACCCATGGGGTTGGGGGTGCGGGGCTGGTGTTACACTATGGATATTTGTGTAGACATAACGGCCGCTAGATTCATCTCCAAACGGCCTGGTTCTTAGGTGCTCTAGACTGACATGGTTCTGTTTTTGTATTTGATACTCAGATGTGACACCTTGACTCCTGAGAGCCTGGAGAAGAGTGCAGAGCATTGACTCGGGCCGGGCAGGGCTTTCTGTGGGGCGTTAGGACAGGGCAGCTGGCTTGGGAAGAGGCGGAGAGTGACTCCCAGGCCTGACTTGTCCCCCTCAAGCACTCTGCCCGAGGCTGCTCCTGAGACATTAAAGCGCTCAAGGCAAAACAGATTCCCTTTCTTTTTCAAATTCTTTCCCATTTGGGTTTTTACATAATATTGAGCAGAGTTTGAAAAACAATTTGTGTCATCAACGCGGGGCGTTTGTTATACTATCCTCTTTACACTTAATGTATGTTTGAAAGTTTTCCTTAATAAAGTTTCTAACATGTCAAAAAAAATAAAAAAAGAAGAACGGGCAAATGAGCAAGCCCGTTCATTCGTGGTTGCCGGGGGTCGGGCGAAGAAGGGAAGGGAGGAGAGTGACTGCCTGGGGGGTATGGGGTTTCCGTTTGGGGTTATGAAAAAGTTCTGGAGTTAGAGGGTCATGATGGTTGCATGGACATTAAATACATGTACATGTATTTAATACATGTACATGTATTTAATGTCGATGAACTGTGCCCTTTAAAACTGTTACAATGGTTTTATGTTATGTGTATTTCACCACAATAAAAACAAAAAAACTGGGTTGAAAAAAATGAAGAATATCTGTATATGTAGAACCGAATGACCTTGCTGCACACCTGAAACTCTCACAACATTGTTAATCAACTCTGCTCCAATATAAAATGAAAAGTTTAAAAACACGCATTCCCTTCACAACGCCGCCTCAGACGTGTGGGACTAGCTAACTGGATGCTTGTTCCAAGGTTCCTGCAAAACACGCCGTGAAAAGGTGAAGGCAGGGAGTCTGCTTCTCCTCTGCACCCCTGGGGCACCGTCTCCCCGCGCCGAGAAACTCAAACCAACCTGGGATGTTTGACCCAAACTAGCATGTGTCCCTCTAACTGGAACTATATCCCTAACCGTAACCGGGTAACACTGTCTTCTCGCGCGAGCGGGAGGGCGGGGCGGGGCGGGGAGTCGGGGGTCAGCAGAGCGCCCCGCAGCCCCGAGCTGGCCTCTGGAGTCCGGGTCCCGGGCTCACCCCCAGCCTCCGTCATTCACCAGCCTCTGCCCCTTCTCGCCGTCTCGCCTGATCACTGCTCTGGGTCCCACACTGTCCTTCCCACGGGGACCCTTTCCTCTTAGCAGCCTCTTCTCACAGCCGCCGGGGGCTCCCGGTACCAAGTAAAACACATCGCGCTTCTGCCCCAAACTTGGATGCTTCCGTTTCACCTGGACCGAAGCCAACGTCCTGACACTGGCCCCGCGGTCCCCGCGGCCCCCGCGGCCCCCGCCGGTCCCACAAGACCCAGGACTCCGGACCCTCCCTCACCTCCTCTCTCCTAAACCACACTGCCCTCCAGCGGCCACGCGGGCGACAGACACACCGCCTCCAGACCTTTGCTTTGGTCCCATTTGCCTGGAATGTTCTTCCACTCAGCTAATGCTTTTCCCCCCTGCAAACCTTTACTCAAGCACGTTTTTCACCGTTGCCTTCCACGACTCTTCCCTCCAGAACTGTAACACTACCCCACCCTCACCAGGCCTGCGCCCTACAGCTTCCTACTGTCCAGCGCCTCTCACCCCCTTAACAGACTCTTAATTCCCTCGCTTACTCTGTTTACTTTCACCGGAATGGAAGCTTTGCAGGGTCGGGGACATTTCTGGGTTTTGTCCACTCTTGGATCCTAAGCACCCGAAGCACCGTCTGGCAGGCACACAGAGGAGCCCCAGACGTAATTTCTAAATGACTATCCGCAGAACAGAATCTCCTCGGGGCTGGATAATTGACTTGAAGGGGTTGATTGACTTGCAAAGTCGGGATCTTGACCCAGACCCACGCCCTCCTACCACAGCCCTCCACCTCCCCATATTAAACGTGTAGCCACCCCTCCCATCGTTTCAAGGGACGCACAGCTCAGCAGCGAACCCACGTCAAAGAGCTGCTGGGAGGTCGTCGCAGAACCAGCATTTAGTGAGCACACTTACTAGGTCAGAGAGGAAGACAAATGCCAAAGACCAGCAAGTGCGGCTCGTACGTGTCCAGGAGGGAGCTCGGCTCGCACAGCTGAGTTCCCTTAAATAGTAATGCTCCTGTGTCAGCCAAGTGGCCAAACTGGACTCGCTCAGGCCCCTGCACAGTCCAGTGACGGGAGGAAACACCATTTTCCCTCATGTCCTAACTACCTAAGCCTCAAGGCACCTCGGCATCTTGGAAAAGGAGTTCACGATGAGCATCTGCGTGACCTTCTTTCCTCCCGATAAAGGGAGAGACTCTGCTGGGAGACTGAGCTCTACTCACCAGGATGAAGACAGTGAAAAATATGACCACTATTGCCGCCGTGATGAACAGGTTTTTCCGGGGGAACACGGCGGCAGGAAGGAGGAACACCAGCGCGAAGCAGATGGCCCCGCGGAGCCCACCGTAGGCAATGATGAACTGGTCCTTGAAGGTCAGGGGGATCGTCCGGAACCAGTTAATGATCTGAGTCAGGACAAAGACACCTGAGAAGAAAAACAAAACCAAAGGAGACAGACTGTGTGAGGCCAGGACACGGGAACGTGAAGACGCATTTTCTGGGCTTCTGTTTCAGGGCAAGGTATTTCAGAACAGGTCCCTTTTCCTACCATCCTGCCCGCATTCCACCTCCTGGCTCGCATCACTGGGCTCTTGGAATCAGAGACGCCAGGAGAGGTTAATTCCACTGAAAGCAAACGCATGAAAATGCTCCGGGGAGGAAAGAGTAGGTCAGGATGAGGGGAGAGCGGGAGGAAGAGGAGAAGGGAGAGGCCGTGGAGAGTGAGGGGGTGGAGGAAGGAGATCAGAAAGACAGGGACCCAAGACGAAGGAAAGCAGCAGCAGCCACAAAGGGGAGGGGCCGGGGCAAGGGCCCATCTCTCCACGCGCGACCCCCAGCGCTCACGCAGGAGACACGTGCTCGTTACCCAGCGCCCTCCAGATCAGGCAGAAGGCCAGGGTGAAGCAGACGAAGGCCCAGTTCCACTCGTGGTTCTTCCCGACGGTGGACACGCCCATGAAGATGAAGATCAGGGTCTCGCTGACGCTGCTTAGCATCTTCATGAAATACTTGATGGTCGTGTAGGATTTCTGAGACACGTTTTCTTCCACGTACTTATTCATGGTCATGGCACAGGCTATGATTCTACAGGGAGAGAGGCAGCCTCGATTTTAGCAGGACAAGGGTCCCAATCGGAACGTGAGTCAGCACTCAGCTAACCAACCGGTGGCTCCACCCTTCCACCTGCTAGCGACTAGCGACTACAGCACCACGGACTGATTTTTGTAAGTGAATGTGATTTGCATTCTTGGAAACCCTACTGTCTCTGGAGGTCTTCATGGATACCCGTGGCTCCACTGCCCGGCTCTATACAGCTTTCTGGCCTGGGGATGTGGACTTTGGCATCATCAGCTATACGGCCAGTATCACAGATACAGATAAACAAGTCCATAATACACTCAAAACCCATTATCTTCCTATAAAGCCGGTTCCATCTTCTCTATTCCTCTAGGGCCCCAAATGCTAAGCTACCGCTTAAAATCCTAAGCTTGAAACTATGGTCACGTTGGAATTCTCTCTGCATCTCCTTGCTGTCCCCCTCACCATCTTACTGGTCACCAATGGTTTTCTAACCCTCATCCTGGATCTCTTGGACCCACCCACTCTTTTTTACCCCGATGCCTTAGTTCCGGGTCTCATTTCTACTTATCTACGATATCCACTTCTGGGAAATTCAAAACGTATTCACAGGCTCTGAAAATGCCCAGTGGAAAGAAACGGTTTTGCTTGTTTTCCCAGCACTTCCAAAACTCTGGGACCACAGAGGTCTTCATGTCCCTTTCCCTTGACAAAAAGGCACCATTATCCAAGGGTGCTGTAGAGTGAAACAGGACAGAATCTGAGTGAGCTGCCTGCCGTCCACTGAGTGATAACTGCGCTGTGAGCTAATTGCTGGTCACGATCTGTGACGTTTCCCACCTTCTCAGAGCTCTAGAGCTGCAATGACCCTACGAGCTTTCCCCCAACCCCCTTCAACCTCTGCACTTAGTCTCCCTTACCCTGAGATGTCTGATGTTTTACCAAAGTCCTCCTACTGTAAGCATAAGGATAAGTAAAAGAATGAAAATCTAAGGGCCTTCTGAGTTGAGACCCAAACAGGTAACCATGGATATATCTCATTGCAAGGAACCGACCTGTTCCCTCCACAGAAAGCATGTATATCTATTCTGGGCCCCCTGTGAAAACACAACAAAGACCCCACCAAGCCAAGGACCACGCATTTGGCCTCAACGTCCCTGCCTGTAGAATGAGCAGGTATTTCTTTCAGATTTATATGAGTGAGGGATGCATAATTCCTGTGGCTCCCCAAACAAACAGAGCCTTAATAAACGGGCCAGTAAAATTCAGCAGCACAAACACACGGCAAAGCCTGCGAAGAGCGGAGGGCTTATCCAATAAGAGCCCGTGTCTACAGAGCCTCTACTCTGCCAGGGACGCGGTGCAAAACGCTTTGTATGAGTTATATGTCAGTAAACCTCTTCACAAGCCTCTGAGGCAAGTTCCGTCACGGTTCCCATTTTACGGATGAGAGAACAAAGGCAGACAGAGGTCCAGTGACTCAAGGTCACACAACTAACTTACCGCTGGTGCCAGGATTTTAACCCAGGCAGTCTGACTCAAGGCCAGCGCTGTTAGGGACCTAACTCTCGCTCCTCCTGAGCTCTCAGTGAGCTCGATCATCCCTGATGAAAGTGAGGTCCTCCTCCCCTGCCAGGCCCGTGTGCCTCCGTTCCCGAGCACAGGCCTCTTTCACTGGTTTCCTATGGCTGTGGTATTAGCAAATACTTAGTGGCTTAACAGGAACACTGGTTTATCACCTTATACTTCCAGAGGTCATAAGTCCAAAATCATTTTCATTCTCTTCTTGATCTGGGGCTAATGTCAAGGTGCCGACAGGACCGCGTTACCTCAGGAGGCTCTCGGGGAGAACCAGTTCCTTGCCTTTTCTACTTTCTGGAGGCTGCTCACGTCCCGTGGCTCGTGGCCACGTCACGCCGACCTCTGCCTGCCTGGTCCCATCTCCCCTGACTCTGACCCTCCTGCCTTCCTCTCGTAAGGACCCTTGTGATTTCATCCAGCCCACCCGGATGATCCTCTGCTCTCTCCCCATCTCAAGACCCTAACTTGATCACACTGGCCAAGTCCCCTCTGCCATGCAGGGTAACACATCCCCAGGTTCTGGGGACTCGGACCTTTGGGGGCCATCGCTCAGCTGGCCACGGCGTTGTTGGCCCTCACCTCCCTTGTGTGGTGGCCACGGCCAAGGGCACGTCCCCCGTGGGCCTGGTGACCGAAGCTAGCGGCAGCTCTGTCACACTGGCCTGACATGAAAGCCTGGACCCTCCCCCAGCACAGCGGGCAGCAGACACTGCGGACCAGAGTGGCAGGTGACCTCACTGCCAGCACCACCTGAATGCAAACCGCTCGTTTACGGCATTTCTGAGCATTTTCATCTTTCATATTTTGGCTCGTGTTTTTTTTTAAATCAGACTTTAAAAAGTAAAAGTTGGGCTTCCCTGGTGGCGCAGTGGTTGGGAGTCCGCCTGCCGATGGAGGGGACACGGGTTCGTGCCCTGGTCCGGGAAGATCCCACATGCCGCGGAGCAACTAAGCCCGTGAGCCATGGCCGCTGGGCCTGCGCGTCCGGAGCCTGTGCTCCGCAACGGGAGAGGCCACAGCGGTGAGAGGCCCGCATACCGCAAAAAAATAAATAAATAAATTAAAAAAAAAAAAAAAAAAGTAAAAGTTGCCCAATACTAAGTACTGAGGGCAAAAGCCAGAAGAATCTGAATCATACTATGTTTTATGAAGAAAAGACACATACACAGCAGCACACACTAATGAACCTTTCTTAAATGTTGCCAAGTTGAAAGTCTGTAACAAAACCAAGAAGGGCCATCATTGTTTCTTGAATTCTCTTATCCCGTATGCAAGAGATGCTTTAAAATGGCTTGACTATCAGGCATTTAAACTTAAAGACAAAAATGGAGAATGATAAACACCAAAGTAGGTACCACCCAGCTTTATCCAATCACTTTCACTTTTAACAATAAAGCATCAGCTATAGAGTTGAAACCCCTACATTTCTCATACCAACCCTATTTCCTCTGTCCCTGTTGGATTTGGATTTTTTGTTTATCATTCAAAAAGTGATTGTTAAAAGGCTAAAGAAAGTTGCTTTTGTGTATGTGCTAATTATTTCCCTCTGAGGGAAATAATTCACATCATTAATTGAAATAGTTCACATCATTCACTGGGAAAGATACAAACCGTACAGGCAAAAAGTAATCTTCAGCTCATTAAATGAGCGATTCAACAAAAATTTCTATTCAGAAATTATTGAAAACTATAGCTTTGATGTAGGGATAAAAAAATACACGAATTATACATGAATGTTCACGGGATCATTTTCCATTGCTTTGTATCCTTAACATGACACCAGAGTGATGCTTCTGTCTGCCAGACGCCTCCCTGTAACTCAACACCACCTCTGAACAGCACAGGCGCGAGCCTCCGGGGGGAAAAACACCTTCAGCAGGTACCAGAGGCCCCAGAGCCCGGCAATGCCCTGTTCAGGAAATGCGGGTGTCTGTGGCGTGGAAGCACAGTACAGGCTGGGGACAAATGTTTCAAAGGTCGCGTTCTGGTCTGTCATGTACAGCTCAATGCACACAGCCTCTCAAGCAAAGGCCAGGAGGTGTTTCACTGCAAAGAGGGGTCTTTTTTGCTGTAGGATGCTCTAACCTACATCACAGCACCTCACCTTCAGTAACATCCTAAGTACACAAAACTACAAACGAGTTAGTCTCCCTTCAATTAGGGAGGTACACACAATAATACAGTCTCCCCGGAAGAGAGAAGAATAAAACCTGCCTGCCGGGGCTTCCCTGGTGGCGCAGTGGTTGAGAGTCCGCCTGCCGATGCAGGAGACACGGGTTCGTGCCCCGGTCCGGGAGGATCCCACGTGCCGCGGGGCGGCTGGGCCCGTGAGCCGTGGCCGCTGAGCCTGCGCGTCCGGAGCCTGTGCTCCGCAACGGGAGAGGCCACAACAGTGAGAGGCCCGCATACCGCAAAAAAAAAAAAAAAAAAAAAAAAAAAAAAAAAAAAAAAAAAAAAAAAAAACCTGCCTGCCCCTTTCCTGGATCATCACCTATAGCTGACAGTACTAACCATCACCGTAAGTTTGACTCTCCTTGATTTTTCTGAAAGAATTATGAGATACTTCTAGAGCTGGGGAATGGTGCAGACTGGAGCCTTACTGGGTGTGGAGCTCGTGGCCAGGAGTGCCTTGGGTAGGAGGTCACGTCATAGCAAATCCCAGTGGCACTGAAGCACGTACAGAGACGGCAGGTTTCTTTCTCCACCAAAGAGAACTCGTGAAACTTTCACACCTGAAGCCCACAGCCTCTTGCCCTCATTCTGAACATTAGCGTGATAATAGCCACACCGAAGTAATAACCAAAATAACTCGCGACATTTTAGAAAACTCTAGTTGAATTTCTTAACGCTAAAGCTCCTTCAAACATAAAACTATTGGCCTGCAGTATTCCCAGTCTGACCTTACTTTTGTCAGCTCACGTCACTGAATCGTCTCTCTCCCCGCTTTCCATGGAGGTCTCTCCGTCCTAATCTTCCAACTTAGTTCATGTGATCAGCAATAACAACTGAACATCAACCAAGACCTTCTTAGCATCGACTCTGGGTCAAGTTCTGGGCTGGGATCTAGGAAAGATGGAAGCAAGTAAGAGGCTGCGTCTTACTTTCAGGAGTTCGTGGTCTAAGAGGAGAAAGAGTCGTGGAAAGGTAACTGTAACACAGCATGGCAAGTGCCAGGAACGGAGAAGGGGAAGGATGCTTTGGGAGCACAGGACAGGAAACCATTGCTTCTGCCACGAAAGAGGGGACATTTGAGCAGAATCTTCTTGGGCAAGTGAGAGCTCCCCGAGCAGGAAGAAGAGGAAAATGATCCAGAAAAAGAAGAGGGCACATTCAGAGCCATGAAAGAAATGAACAGCTTGGTATATTCAGGGACCTGCAGAATTGACTCCGCTGCAGGGGAGACAGAGGAGGAGAAGGTTAACAGGTGAGGACACGGAAGTGAGGGGCCAGGTAATGCCATGTGACGTGACTCTTATATGTTATGCTTAGGAGCCTATTGTATAGGCTGGTGGGGAAAATGAGAGATTATATCTTCCACCATGTAATTAATGTTTATCTCCCCAAACCAACTGGAGGCTTCATGGGGGAAAAAGTGTCATCAGTGCTTATCACAGTGCCTGGCACCTCATTAATGTGTTTTGAATCGAGGACGACATGTATCCAAGGATGGATTATTCATCGGAAGGGTGCTGTGTCACGGACAGATGTGCATTTTAGAAAGAGAGCTCTGAAGGACGTGTGGAGGACAGATCTGGAGGGGAAAGACCTAGAGCTTGGAGCCAATTTGTTTCCCACAGTGGTGTTTCGTTCGGTTTTCAAAATCCGTTGCAGCAGCCGGCCCGTATAACCTCCCCCAAAAAGGTCTGTGTTTGGACAGGTGTCGGATTCCATTCCGTGGGACCACGCGGAGGTAAGGTTCATAGATCATTCACTGGGGGCCTCTGCTTGTTATTATCTTGCCTCGCATGGTGGTTTCACATAAATGGAGGGTGATTATCACCAATTTCGAGACGGAGGAGCTGGAGCGCTATAATTAGCGAATTTTACATTCACCGGCAACTGAGGTTTTCTTCATTACCGTATCACTCTCAATGCAGCATACAAAAAATTCAGGCCAGCTAATACTGTCTCAGCGGTCTTCCGGGGAGAAACAGACTTTCTATTCAGATAATCTGTCATTGGACTGTTTTCTGAATAGAAAACTCCTACAAACACTTTTTCCTACAGTACTCCACGACTCCACCCTGGCAGCCAATGAATCTACGTTCACTTCTACGGATGTTCACTTCCTTTCCGCCAGAACCCACACTCTGAGAGAGCAGGGGCTACCCTGCTTCCACAGGTAGCATGGCCCCCTGCGTGCAGCGGTACCAAGCGTATGTTCGCCCGATGCTGGCTGAGTCCAGCTTAATGGAGATCCACAGCCCTTCACCAGGCGGTCGGCATCTGTAGAACCAAAGGGGACGGCATCCGTAAGGATGGCGGGCGGTGAAGGCAGATTTCTGGTTGTGAAGATAAAACGTACACATACCTTGCCTGTGTTCACTTACATATGGTGTAGCCATGACTCGGTTAATGCGGTTTATAAATACTAGTACTTTTATTTTTTTTGAAGAGTGGTCGGTTCTCTAATTTCGATTCCCACGTTAGACCTGTTCTGTAATCTGAACTGTGAAGAATTAGAACTGAGCTGACAGAAAGAACGTTGCAAAATTGTTTCATGCCTGCTCCATGCCTGTGCGTGATCTTAACAAGTATGGATTCAGTTGCAGGAAAATACAGCCCAAATAACAATTGCATATTCTCCATAAAGACTGTGCCAAACGTAACAGCATCCTCTACTAACCAGTGCCAAGCACTAGCAAAGATGAAGGACAATTAAAAAGCTTTCTCCGTATTGATTAAAGCCAGGTCTGTGGTGACTCAGGGTACACTGTATGTTCTCAGCATAAAGTACTCACTCATGTGAGGCAAATTAATTCTTCCAGGGCACGTATTTACTATACAATGGATTTGCCTCTTCCAGGAAACCTGACAACCAAGAGAAAGCGAGTTTGACATATGAGAACATTTTTTGAAAAATTCTTTTTCGAAGAAATATCCAACCACCAAAACTGAACAACCTTTCTTAAAATATCAAAATGAAATAAATTCCAACAATTATAGATGCTTGATTATTCATGCAGTCTTGCCCATTTCATGGATTTTCCACATCTTGTGTTTTTTTCTACTTTAGATGCTTTCAATTCAACTACTGTTCATAGCTCATTTCCTGCCTCCTGAAGCAAGCATGGTTTTGTGGAAAGAACACATAAGAGATCACAGCTCAGGGTCAAAAGTGTGATGAAACACAAGGCATCAAGGGACCCACGGCATCCACTGACTCTAGCTGAGGACTGTTGACAAAGCCATGAGAGGGAGGAAGACTCGACCAAGATCTTGATGATGGAATTAAAGTTTTGCAGCTGGAGAATGCCCGGTGGGCGCTGGGGGTGGGCTGCAGGTGGGAGCTGGGTAGGAGAAACAGCCATGCCACCACCCCTCACCAATGAGCATGCAGGGTGTTCTCAGGATTCGACAGGAGCACCGGGACCGTCGGCGGAAGTTGTTCTGTTCCGGAAGCTCTCGCACGAGTGGCAGAGCAGTATTTCTGAAAGTGCGGTTTGTGGACCACGTGATCACGAGACGTCCGCGGCAAAACGCAAATGCCAAGGCTCCCTCTCAGACCTGTGGACTCGGAATCTCTGGCGGGGGCCTAGGATTCTGTATCTGTGACAACCTTTCCAGGTGATTCCTAAATATACATCAAAGTTTGTGGAAACCAAGGGAGCACAGGCAGACAGTTCAGAGGCGGATGAATGAATGAGAAAAAGAGCTGACATTTGAATCCTGTTATGTAAAGATTTATTGGGGAGTGAAAATAAGGGCTAACGTGAGATTTCAGGACTAGCGTGGATTTAATTACACTTTCCCACCTATTTTCCCCTCCCTTCCCTTCTTTCAAATTCCGTTACTCTACGTTCCCACCTTCTCTTGCCTGGACTAGTGCACCGGTGCCTTCACCCTGCTGCCAGCCACACGTCCCCACCCCCCCTGCCCAGACAGATTCCCCAGCCCTGGGGCGTCCAGTGAGCCTGACGCCATGCCCTCCAGCTTCCACCCCAGAGTACTATTCAAATATTATCAGTGTCATACGGGATGGTGTAGAAGGGTTTAGAAGCTCTCCAATCACTTATTCTTCACTAGAGAGCAGAAATAAAGCGTGTCACCTCCCTGCTTAATACCGTTTCCAAAGGCTCCTGATTGTCTACAGAACAAGACAGGTCAAGACTAGGCATCTGCTAGGGGTAGGGTGGGGGAGGGAGGGGGTGGGAGTGTGGGGTCAGCGGATGCAAACGATTATACAGAGGATGGATAAACCACAAGGTCCTACTCTATAGTACAGGGAACTCTCTTCAATATCCTGGGATAAACCATAAGGGAAAAGAATATGAACAAGAATATATATATATATATGTATAACTGAGTCACTTTGCTGTACAGCAGAAATTAACACGACATTGTAAATCAACTCTACTTCAATAAAATTTTAAAACAAACAAACAAAAAAAGACTAGGTATCCGCCTCTCTCATCACCCTCGACTCAGTACTTGGATGTAGCCCAGCAATTCAACTGCGAGGCCTTCTGCCTCTACCCAAAATGCCCTTCTCGCCATCACTAGGGCTTCAACGCCCGGGGGGTCACCAGCCCCACCTCCACTGTATCATTTCTATGCTTTATTATCAAGGACCGAGTTTTCCTTGACTTGTAGTCAACACAGATGGGGATGGCCATCTCCCCCCAAGTAAGTTTATGTTCACCGCTTTCTTCTGCCAACAGACTTATTTCTTAAACCGCAGGGCTGGTCATGTGACACAGTCTGATCCAATCACGGTTCTCCAAATCCCTGGGCCAATCACAGGCCTTCCTTTGAAACGTCTTCTAACCAGGGCTGGCAGGGTAGATGTCTCTTTATAGGGACAAGGTTGTAGAGATATAGAACCCAATTTGTCTGTGACCTTTGTTTCGATGAGAAGGAAGCCATCACATAGAGGAAGACAAAGTTGAGAGAGAAAGACGGCCCAGGTGACATGGGGGTCCCTGGTCCCATCAACTCAGGGCCAAATCTACAAGAATTTATTTATATGAGCCAACACGTTCCCCCTTTATGGTGTAATCTGGCTTGATGTGGGTTTCCCTTACTAACCCAGAGGCTCCCTCTATTGCCTGAGCTGGGCTCCTGGTTACAAAGACCCCGGGTGACTCAAGTTATACAGCTGGGGGTTAGCTGTGAGAGTGCAGGGGGAAGACAGACTCATGGCCCCTCGGGCCTGGGAATACCGACGATGTCTGGCCATGTGCGGTTGCGGGGAAAGAGAGAGCAGAGAGGGAGGGCACCCGAAGAGAAACGCTAGAGCATCAGAACGCTCACAGAGTCTCCTGGCCAGGGAACCAAGCGAGGAAGGCTTGGGGTTCACACCAGGCTGCCTTCCTCCCCTGAGCAGGGAACAACCACACCGAGGGAGGTTCCATCAAGGTCAAGGGGCAACAGGTTTCCCTTTGGGCGACTATCTGTTCTTGGAGGAGCAAAGCCTGACCCCCCCGCCCATAGCTGAATTCCCCGGTCTAAGGCCCCCATGAAAGGAATGGAAATGTGATCTTAGTCGTGTGTCCACGACTGTCGTGCTCAGAAGGGCGGGCTGGGTGGTCACCGTACAGTGTGTCTCACTATCCGTTTTCTGCAAATGCTTTCATTAAAACAGAAAAGGGAATTATTCTCGGAAATTATACCATATTTACATTTCTGTTTATAATCCTACTTTGCACCTTGGCCTACATATTACTAGAAAATAACTTTAGCCTATTGTTGCTTAGCCTTCAGAGTCTGAAAGACGAAAACGCCACTTTAAATTGTAAGCTCTAGACCAAGGGCAACGTAGTGATGACTTGATCATCAAATCATTTTCTAGAATGTACCTGGAACACAGGTCAGCAGTAACAGAATCATTGTCAGATAAAGGCAAAGGCCAGTCAAGAGACAGCCAGAAAAGCAAAGTGATGGCAGAACCACACAGTAAAAACTAATGGTGAGCTCTGTGGAGCAAAGCTAACAGAGATCGATACCAGCCATATATGTGATCTTCAATTTCCTAACAGTCATGGTTAAAAACGTAAAAAGATGCTGGTGAAGGCAACTTTCATAATATGTTTACTTAATGCAACAGATCTAATGCACTGTCATGTCAACATGCAAGCAATATAAGAAACACTAATGAGATATTCTACAATCTCTTCCCACTAAATCTTAAAAATCTGATGTCTATTTTACACTTAGAACACACCTCAAGTTAGACTGGCCACATTTTAAGTGCTCAAAAGCCACATGTAGTACATGACCACAACAGTGGACTATATTCAGGGAAACAAAAAAAGTGGCAGTCCACCGGCTTTGTTCCTTCTTCAAAAAACCAAGCAAATACTGGAGTTTACCAGCTGAATCTATTTCATTAAAAGTTTAAACCAGGCTTCCCTGGTGGCGCAGTGGTTGAGAGTCCGCCTGCCGATGCAGGGGACGCGGGTTCGTGCCCCGGTCCGGGAAGATCGCACGTGCCGCGGAGCGGCTGGGCCCGTGAGCCGTGGCCGCTGAGCCTGCGCGTCCGGAGCCTGTGCTCTGCAACGGGAGAGGCCACAGCAGTGAGAGGCCCGCGTACCGCAAAAAAAAAAAAAAGTTTAAACATCAAAATAAATGAAAATAAGTTCCCAAATCATTTACACTAATCTGGGCAAATACTGTGTGATCTCACGTATCTGGAATCTAAAAAAAGCAAAGTCACAGAAACATAGTCAATTGGTGGTTGCCAGGGGCTTGCAGGGGTTGTACGGGAAACAGGTAACAGTGGTCACAGGCTACAAACTTCCAATTATAAGATGAATAAGTTCTGGGATCTAAGGGGCAGTATGGTGACTGGAAAATTCTGGACGTGATGGTACATTCGATAGTACAGGCAGTTAACAATACTGTATTGTGTACTTGAAAATTCTCACCACACACACACAAAGAAGGGTAGCTACGCGTGAGGTGAGGAACATGTCAGCTAACTTTATGGTGCTGATCCTTTTGTAATATACATATATTATCTAATCATCACGTTTTTACACCTTAAACTTAACACAAAGGTGTGTGTCAATCACATCTCAGTAAAGCTAGGGGGAAAAAAAAGGGTTATAGTTTCAAATTCCTTCTTGCCTTTTCTAGTTTTGCCCTGCAGGTGAGGCAAAATTATACAAAAGAAAACAAAAGATAGGTGAGTCACCATTAAAAATATAATACAGTTTCGTTTGTTTCTTTTTCACTTTTTTCCTGAGTGTGTCCAGAAAATTAAGGGAGATACGATTTGTCTTTTTTCTATTCTTTAACTAATTTCCTACCTCAGTTGACTATCTTCCTCCCTTACCCACTGCCCCTGTGCCATTTAGTGTTTGAGGTGGTCGTATAAGGGTTTTAAAAAATATTTTATTTCGGCAGTTTTGAAATACATACTGTTCTTCCACTTTTATAGGTTTGTTATTTTACAATGTGATTTAACTTAAACAGAACTGAATTGGTCACTGTAAAAACTCATTCTTTTGGTTTTTGTTTTTGTTTCTTTGCTGCACCACGCAGCATGCGGGGTGTGGGATCTTAGTTCCCCGACCAGGGATCGAACCTGGGCCCCTGCGGTGGAAGCGTGGAGCCCTAACCACTGGACTGCCAGGGAAGTCCCCATATAAGATTTTAAAGAGGTCAGTTCTGACCAGTCAGAGCCATCGGTGAAGGCATACAGCGTCATCAAAAACAAAGCTTTTATTTGCCAAGACAATATAAGGTACAAAGAGACAATGACCAGAGCATGAGACCCAGAGCCATAGATGGAAGCCCGCGTTATGGTCCCCTCTCTCCTTTCCCTCCAAACTCTACCTCCCTGCTGTTCTACGTGACGTGCAGGCATGCACAGACACCCCCCAGCACCTGGACTTAGCCCTGGTCTAAAGCATCCTCGCTACCTGTCCTGCTCCAAGAGCCCCCGCTGGCCTGCAGTGAAGCCAATAGCTACTCTGCATGCTGGCTGCAGGATTAAGCCAACTCTTATGCAACTGACTCAGTCGTTAATAGCCATTTCTTCTAAAAGAAATTTTTTTTTGTTTCAGGGGAAGATGTGGGTGTTAGGTTAGGGTGAATTTGAAGTTTAAAGCTCCAACCAGAAATAAGAGATGTGGCCTGCTTGCTCTCTGTTTTTTCAGGCTTTAAGACTCATTCCATTTACATGGAGGCCAGAGACGAGGTGATAACTGATGACTTGTGTGCAGACTAGCATTTATCCAGGTTGTGTTATCCAGATTGTTTTGTTAAAGCTCCAGGTCACCTTCTCACACAGAGAAAAACATCCAGTAAACATGAGAAAAGGCTAGGGAAAGTTAATAAGAGATACCTGTCTCACACTCAAAATAAACAAATGATCAAACATGAGGCTTTGGACCATGTTTTATGAATGTCTTGAAATGTCACGTGCTCTTTTCTTTTCCCCCATATTTTGAGAAGACCAGTAAACGTGAACTAGTCATTCTGGCCTGTAGGGCTCTGGTTTCGTATGACTGTGTCTTGAAGAGATGGTCTTCTCACTGCTACAACTGGTGGGCAAACCAGGAGCAGCCAGAAGAAGAAGCTACAAGATGGCCAGCAAAAGCACGCCTTCTTATTGTTCTCAAAGTTTTCAATACATGACAAAATCACCAATTCATACAAAGGAAAAGAGGAAAGAAGGGGAACAGGATCTTCACAGCTTCAGCAGTGACCGCTTCCTTTCAGCAAGATCAGCCCTGCTCCTTGACTTTATCCCTGAGCCTATCATTCTGGAAATTCCTGTTCAAGTCTCATTTTTAAAATGCCATTCAAAGGTGCTTGTTTTTACTGTTAGAGTGGATACTGGGACATATCCTGGACGGGCCTGTTACCTGGAGACCCAGGGCCCAGGCCTCACCCTACAGCCATGGTTTTTGCCCACCAGGGCCTCACTTTGCTCATTCATAAGATGGAACTGGTAATTACCATTTCCTACTTTCTTTGCAATAATGCTGCTAGAATTGAAACAGCAAATTGAAAATATTTTAAGTGCCCTCCAGAGAAGAAAGACTAAGGAATTACCAACCCATGAAAACAAAACTAAAGAATATTGGGTGCCTGCTGTCCTATCAGAAGGAGCACTTGGCCATATTTTTTTAATATATTCGTAGAGCACAGCAGAGAGATATCAGTGATTCCCGGCAGGCTGCCGGCTGCTGTGGGGGCCAAGCATCTCCCTCTTCAGGACGCTGGGTTTTCAGCATCCCATGACTGGAGCCCAGGGCAAGGTACAAGGTGAGGACCAGAAAGGTGCCTGACGTCCACGAGGGGGAACAGAGTTCCAGCTCAGTTCATGTCGGTGTGGATCTGAACTTAGGAAACCCTTAGGCATCTGTTAGTGTCCTTGGGTAAGGGGGACGGTGGGAATCATTTTTGTTTTAACTCTGCGCAGTTTTCTGAACATAAGGTTCAAAACACGTGAGCCAAGACTCAAATTTCTAAAATCAATGCTATGAGTCCCCTCTCCAACCCCAACTATAGAGCTGTGATCCTCGAAGGGTCCAATGCTATTGAGACGTGACGGGTCTTGTTTAAGAGACTAGAAACTTGCCCTTAACTTTAGCTCTAGAGCTGTGGAAACGCACGCACACGCACACACACACATGCACATGTACACGCTTTCCCTACTTCAACAACTTATCCCAGTATAGAAATGAGCAGAAAGATATTAGAAAATTAGGAAACAGGAACTTTCATCTACCCCCTAGTGTTTGAAGCTAAAACTCTCCTAAACACACAGGAACACGTGGACACAAATAATTCCTTAACGTTAAATTAACAATTGAAGTATTAGGAGAGGCCACAAAGGGGAAAGAAAACCTCAAACTGTCCAGAAGTCAGCTCTGCCAACAGCTTCTAAGACAAAGAACGAGAAGACAGATGGAACTCCACCGCCTATTAATTTACTTGTTGTCAGTGAAAATCGTATCAGATCACAAGTTCATGACAAAAATCCAACAGCAGTGATAGTGGGCTTTGTGGATGCCAAGATACACTGCTTCCAACATCTTTCCAAAGAAATCAAAATGCTGGAATCCTGCCCAGTGATTTCCTACCTGCAACTAACACGACACTGTAAAGCAACTATACTCCAATAAAATTTTTTTTTAACTTACATAGAGTAAAATTCACTTTTCTTTGGTATAGAGTTCTATGAAGTGAGATAAATACATACAGTTGTAGAACCTTCACTACAATCAAGATATAGAACAGTTTTATCACTCCCACAAATTCTCTCATCTGCCCCCTGCTAGTCCACCCTTCTCTTCATGTCCAGCCTCTGGAAATCACTGATCTGTTTTGTCTCTATAGTTTCGCCATTCGCAAAATATCTTATAACTGGAAGCACACTGAATTTATCCTTTGGAATCTGAGTTCTCTCACTTAGCAAAACGTATCTGAGATTTATCCACGTTGTTGCATATGTTAATAGTTCATTACTTTTTATTGCTGAGTGGGATTCCATCGTACACATGTACCATAATTAGTTTATTCATTCACCAGATAAAAGACATCTGAGTTGTTTCTAGGTTTTGGTGATTATGAATAAAGCTGCTGTAAACATTCACACACACACACACCAAAAAAAGACACTGCATTTTGAACCCAGACCCATCTTCTGCTCTACAGAAAGATGTTTCTTTTTCATCAGACTTTTGCAACAACTACCTGCTCATTACATGATCTCATTCTAAGACAGGCTGCCCAAGAGTCCGCACAAGACAAAGCTGAAGCACGGGGGCATCGGAAAGGCATTAAGAAGAGGAAGGAAGAAGGCGAGAGCGATGGAGAAGTGGGAGAGAGGGGAGGACAAACCCTGGGAGGACCAGGTTTCACGCTCCACACTCTGACAGATTCAGAGAGAGGTGCTTCAACCCTTCTCTCAGGTCCCCAGCTGTCTGACCCCCTCTGCCGATTTCCCTTTCCCAGTTCTCTTAAACAAAAAGGGACTCTACTGAGCATGCTCAGAAGTCACGTGCCTTCACTCCCATTCACCTTAACGTCGGCTTTCCCACGGTAAAAGAAGGTGCCGTCAGCATGAAGTACGATAGGAATTCCTACGCTCGGTACAAGTTAAACGCGGAAAACATTACGAGTTCTATAAAAGAGGTGTCCGTGGATGTGCAATGTCAATTACATCATGACACCGATGCCCTGGGCCAACCTCCGCCAGCAAGGGCAGGGATTACAGCGTGCAAGTGCACACGGTGCCCTTTCCAAAGGGCGGACGTGCACGTCTGTGATGTACCCCATACGGAGACAACACACACGGTCAGGTTTTGAAGACCACACTAATCACCCCACCTTAGGAAACAGGGTGTGACTTCTGAGAACACACACGCTTCGACGGAGATCTGTCCCTTCGTTCGCTCTCACAGCATTAACAGGGGTGCATGGTAAAATGCAAAAGTATTTAAATCTCCTGGAATATTTCATGTAATTGTTAACATAGTTGTGGTGCACTCACTGTGTGCTATGACGATATTCACGTCAATGTAACAAAGGACTTTTCTGTGCACTAAGCTGTATGGTAAACGTTTACTTTGAAGCTGTGGACAAAAGTGAGGTTTTTCATCTGCCAACAAACCGCAGTAGAGAACTACCCGCGCAGTTCCCCGGGAATACGTGGCCCCATTTGTGTCTGACGTCCTAACTCCCAGAGCAAGGAAAGCCCTGATCCCGTCTTTGCAGGAGGTCAGGGCCGTGAGGCATCACAAGCTCTGTGGGCTCCGGGCGCCCCCAGACATTTCCAAGCAGAGACGCCCCAGCACTCCAGCCCCATCCAGCACTTCACCTGTCCTCCCCACACTCGGGACAAGCATACTTAGAGAACTCCGTGAGGGTTCTAGAACTCTGACATATGCACTTGGTTGAAATATATTCAAGGTTCTTACACCAACCATTGCTACAATACTGCTGGGAAACTAGACACAAAGTCCCTGCCCTGTAATCTTTGCAGAGACCTTGTCACCAGCTGATCGGACACTTTCAATGACACCAGTCAAAGAACAGTGAGGAAACTGGAAGTCATACAAAAATGATATGAAGAGCCACCAGGAAGACACTGCCCATTTCATTACTGGGTCAGACTGGATTAATACGGTGCTTTATTTAGGTTCCCTGGGATACAGAAAACCACACAACCTTCTAACACACGGCTGTCACTACAGTGGGTTCCACTCTCCTCGCGGAGGGAGACAATCCTCATCTGCTTCTGCTATGAAAGTGGTGATGCGGCGCAGAAGCGAAACAAACCTTAATCAAAGCATCACCTAGGGCTTCCCTGGCGGCGCAGTGGTTGAGAGTCCGCCTGCCGATGCAGGGGACACGGGTTCGTGCCCCGGTCCGGGAAGATCCCACGTGCCGCGGAGCGACTGGGCCCGTGAGCCGTGGCCGCTGCGCCTGTGCGTCTGGAGCCTGTGCTTCGCAACGGGAGAGGCCACAACAGTGAGAGGCCCGCATATCACCAAAAAAAAAAAAAAAGCATCACCTAAATCAGGGTGCAAGAGAAAACTTCAGGAAGAACTAGACCTACATTTACAACACAAAATTCTAAACAGCATAGCAGGCCCCCGCGGGAGAGCCTAACATGTACTATGCTGTAAATAAATATTTGTCAAAATTAAAACTTTTTTTTTTTTTTTTAGGCCACAAGGCTTGAGGGATCTTAGCTCCCCGACCAGGGATCGAACCCAGGCCCCCTGCAGTGGAAGAGCGGAGTGCTAGCCACCGGACTGCCAGGGAAGTCCCCAAAATTAAAACTTTGAAAGGCATTCCATTAGTAAGCATTTCTCACTGGCCCTATACAAGGTGTGGCCATCATATGATAGGCTTATTCTTGGAAGCTGTAGAAACATCCACACCCAACAAGTACCCTCCTTCAAAGTGACCCTCCAACGGCTAAAACTGGATCCAAACGCTACCTGTCTTCGGCCACTTGCAGAACTTTCTGAGAACATCCTTCCAAATCAGTTATTGAATGATACACAACTGCGTCTTTAATAAATAAGTTCTTGTTTTATCCACTTCTTGCTTTATTAACCATGCCTCTTTCTTTAAGAAGCTAAACTCAAAAGTACACGATGGCGTGCCTTATTCACTGAATTTTGCTTTGAATGATGTAAAGCTATGATCTCAAATCAAATCTATCATACAGAGTGAAGGTTCTCTACTACTAACATTGTTCAAAGGAATTGACATAAGCAATTCCAGAATTCCAGACGAAGTCTGGGGGATACAGCCTGGGTGCAGTTAGTGGACCTGAGCAACACTGAACGGGCATCAAACTCAGAACATTCCTGGTGCCTGACCATCCACCCCAACACTTTATTGACTTATTTCATGAGATCCAAGAGGTCACTTTTTTTTTTTTTTTTGCGGTACGCGGGCCTCTCACTGTTGTGGCCTCTCCCGTCGTGGAGCACAGGCTCCGGACGCGCAGGCTCAGCGGCCACGGCTCACGGGCCCAGCCGCTCCGCGGCACGTGGGATCCTCCCGTACCGGGGCATGAACCCGCGTCCCCTGCATCGGCAGGCGGACTCTCAACCACTGCGCTGCCAGGGAAGCCCCAAGAGGTCACTTTTTTTTTTTTTTTTTTTTTTTTTTTTTGCGGTATGCGGGCCTCTCACTGCTGTGGCCTCTCCCGTTGCGGAGCACAGGCTCCGGACACGCAGGCTCAGCGGCCATGGCTCACGGGCTTAGTTGCTCCGCGACATGTGGGATCCTCCCGGACCAGGGCACGAACCCGCGTCCCCTGCATCGGCAGGCGGATTCTCAACCACTGCGCCACCAGGGAAGCCCAAGAGGTCACTTTTAAGGCTTCCATTTTAGCACCAGATCACTTGCCTACACTTTTTTTTTTTTCGGCCGCATGCGGGATCTTAGTTCCCAGACCAGAGATCGAACCTGGGCCCCCTGCAGTGGAAGCGCAGAGTCTCAACCACTGGACCGCCAGGGAAGTTCCATTTTAGGATACATTTGGCTGATCCATACTTTCATTTCTTTGAAACAAAGAGTAATGAAAATCTACTTTTAATTTTTCTTAAAAGAATTCAAGGACATCTACTCTTTTACATAAAATATTCAACGTTCACATCGCAGCTTAGAACACATGAATTCCACGAAACGCCACCAAGCGCTTTTAACAAGGAGTTCAATACTTACGCCATAATGCCTGACAGGTGGAACATCTCGGCTGTGATGTAGGACAAGTAGCTGTACAGGAAGACGAAGAGCGGCTCGATCACGCGGATGTTGTGTGTGAAGCGAGTGGTGAACGCCGCGATGAAGCCCAGGAAGACGCCGATCAGCACCCCGCCAACCCCCACGACGAAGAAGTTGGCGATTCCGGCAAACACGTCGATGGTCTCGATGGTCTTCATCTGACAGAAAGACTTGAAAAGGTTGTACAAGACCTGCGGGAGAGGCGGAGAGCAAGTCAGGACCCCCCGACTTCCCCGACATCCTCACGGCCCCAGAGATCTTCCTGCCTCCTAACAAGGGCGTGTCTTATGGGCCCCCAAGTGGACGATCGGTGGCAGTGACTTGGCGTCTCTGTATCTCGTATTTTAACAGTGCATTTAATAGCTGCAAACAAAAAGCACTGGTGAAAGCGTGTCATCAAGAAAACGATTTCTAGACGGGAGAGAGAGGAGACTTCAAAGTTATTTACATGATTTCCTGCTAAAACATCACCTTTCGGATCCTAAAGGATTATTTTAAACGGCTTGGTTGCCCTTCAACATACCCTGCTTGCGTTGCCAATGCTTGGGAAGGAGTATGTCCCAGAGAAAGCCTGTCAGTGCTGGCTGTGAATTTAGGGACACTTCAAGGTCCCTGTTGTGGGGTTGCACCATGGAAGGGACCCACCCATCCATACAGGTCCCCTCCCTGAAGACATCCTCCTCCCAGGTCACTGAGGTCCTTGCCCCGCCCACACATGTACCTCTGGTGAAACACAAGACCCGATGGGGTTTCCTTCAAGCCAAGAGGCAGCAACCAGTGTGTGTGTGTGTGTGTGAGTGTGTGTGTGTGTGTGTGTGTGTGTGTGTGTCTACTGTAACTCCATGCACATTTGTCCTTCTAAAGTGATGAGGCTACACTGTTGCTTGGTTTCTGAAAAATTTACACTGTCTTTTACATAGTTTAATTAAGTCTTCAAAAATGTCAGGCCTTCACACCTGCCGGGCAGGATGCTTTCACACATGTGTCCAAGGACCACTGAGCAAATGGCACGGGAAGTGATGCCTTCCTCCGGAGTAATTTTTTCATGAAGCCAGCAAGTGAAATACAGTCAGGCACGTGCCCTGCTTCTTGTGATACCTGCAGAGGGAATCTCCAGGAAAGCTGGCTAATGGGACACTTGGATGAACACCTCTGGAGTACAGGCCGTGCTACACCCTCCTTGGGATTCTGAGAAACTCAAAATTAAACCCATCCGTCCACGGGCACACAAAACGTCAGAGGCGATACCAGGATCCAGGTCTCCTACCTCTGGGTCAGTTCTTCAATTTTAACCATGAGGATGAGTCAGACACGCTGCTAAGCAGAGTGTGTCCTGGCAGAAAGCCATTTCACCCTTTTCTACTTCACGAACGGTCCTTTATAGCCTACACATTACAGGTTTCAGGGAACTTTTCCCTCTTTTCTACTGGATCATAAACTCCTTGTGATTAAGGATCTCGCCTTATTACGATTTACTTCTTCCATGTTGCCTAGTAGATGACAATAAATGTCTGTTGGTTTTGACAAAAACAGAACAGAACAAAACGGTGGATTATTCCTTAGAAAGCAGTGGGCTTTTCCCTTCTCTCGATTGTTGGGTAACAGTTGAGAGCATTTGGTATTGGAGCACCAAGAAATGACTTGAGTTTAAGAGAAGAAAAAAATCAACTCACAAGCCCGAGCACTTAAATATCCTGAAGGACCATCATTTGCCAGAAAAGAGCTGGCTTCCAGCCGTGCTGCTTCCTTGCATCCGGAGACTGCTGCATATGTCACATTTCATCCACATCAACACGCCATGATCACTTCCTGAGAGCGGATCAGAGATGTTCTATATTTACCCCTTGCCTCTAAAGAGCCCAGGCCAAAAGGTGACGGTCACCGGTCACCTGCTGCCCAGGGAGAGGGACAGATTTTCCAGCCTCCAGCCCTGCACAGATAGCCAGCCTCCCCGGGCCACTCGGGCTCCGACCCCCGGTTTCCACTTGCCTGCCTCCCGCCCACGCCAGCTGAGTGCCCCCTGCAGCTACTACAAGACTCACTTCCTTTATTCCACTCCTCACTCTCAAGTTGAAAATCGTTGGCTGCCTGACTTAGGGAAGAAGGCTCGATACACCTGATGCATTTTTTTAAATGCTCTGTGACACCCAGGGTCTCGCCACGGCTCTACAAAGCACACCGTATGTATTCAGCCGTGTCCCTGGCTTCTCTTGATAGAAACCCAGCCCCTGAACCGAGGGAAACTCTATCTGTCTTCCATGGAGCCGCTCAAGGGGCTGTTCCTCTCCGGCCTTCCTGGATTCCCACAGCGCCTGCAAGTCGCCCTCCCCTCTGCCCCTCCTGCAACACAGATGGTGCCCCAAACCGTCCAGCATTGGGGGACACACCATCCTGTGTTGCTGGTGCTGCCTCTTGAATGCCAACCTCATTTCCTCCGAGAGATTAGAAATTCCCTGTGCACAGAACCCATGTCTTCTCCTCCTTCTGTCTCAGCTCCCCTCCCTAGCCCGTCTAGACACTGACGAGGCCTCCAAAGGAAGCTCAGGTAGGTACTCATTCCAAAGGAACAACGGGAATACACTGGAATCTTTCCCAAGCTGTTTTCCAGGCAGCCCCAGCCATGGCATCTCTCAAACGTACACCCTGCGTTTAATGTCCCTTTAGGTTTTGCAAAGAGTAAAGCTGAGTCACAGGCTCCTCACTTTCGGTGCGTTGTCAGAAGCTCCAGTTTCATCACTCCACTTCCTCGGATGCTGGGGCCACCTTACAAGAAACTCGCTTAGGTAGAGACGTTACCTTGACAACCAGAAAGCTTTCCATAACCTCCCACCCGTTGTACACTGAACCTGATACCTAGGGATGGGCACAAGATAAAATTCTTTTAGTTACAACCAGCCACAGCCCCGCAGCTAGTTCATGCCGGTTACGTCCTTTAATTTTACCACGAGGGAATCTATACAGAAAGGTGCTTTTGAAGTTATCATTTGTATGTAGTACATGTATATGTATTATGTATGTGGCTACAATTATGTCTCTAGTTGGTCTGTGCAAAGTTGACCTCAACTTGACAACTGTATCTTTAGGAAACCGAAAGGCCAGGGGTGCCTGTTTGCTGGATTCTATCAATGTAACAGGCTAATGTGACAGCTGAGTACTTTCAAATGTTTCTATTCATTATTATTTTTAAAAAAACACTTGTGTATATTAAAATTAGATATGATCTGTTTTGAACTTTGATTTAAAGTGTGCAACAATGCAGTGAAATCATGTACTGCAAGGATGCAAAAAATACAGAGTTTTTGTTAGGCGCAGCTCTGTTCCAGGAAAATAGTTTTCAGGTCACTTTTCCTGATATGAAGCACAAAGGATAATCACTTTTGCATAAGTAACTTTAAATCTGTTCTGCTATTTGCAAAAGCAAAATTAAGTACCAAGTGGTCATTCTTTACTCTCCAGCTTCTTCCTGAGTTACATTCCACTGCACACGGCACATAATGTCTGGGCCACTGGCGTGTATCCCTAGCTTCTGACCTAAGAACCAGCTCTCCTTAACCAACTCTAGTTAGGGTAGAGACTGAAGAAACTCTCTAAGTGTCCTCGGAAAATGTGTCAGAATATTCAGTGGTTGCCTTCACACCTTCTAGAAATTACCGTGTAAGCCTAACTCATTCGATCATGGACTGCAATGGAAACAGCGGTACTTCTCAGATACCTGAGAACCCGAACGACCTTTACCCAATAAGGGAAAGTTTGAAAGGTTTTCTTAAAATATTTCTTATAAGGGAAAGCACGACAATCCTATTTAAAAATCTCAGCTTTGAGACGAAGTGAGAGAGTGGCAGGGACATATACACACTATCAAATGTAAATTAGATAGCTAGTGGGAAGCTGCTGCATAGTACAGGGAGATCACCTCTGTGCTTTGTGACCACCTAGAGGGGTGGGATAGGGAGGGTGGGAGAGAGGGTGATGCAAGAGGGAAGAGATATGGGAACATATGTATATGTATAACTGATTCAGTTTGTTGTAAAGGAAAAACTAACACACTATTGTAAAACAATTATACTCCAATAAAGATGTTAAAAAAAATAAAAATAAAAATCTCAGCTTTTTCTTTTTTGACTGTCATTTCTCCCGTTAATTCCAATCTATGATAGCCCCAGACCATAGAACAAAGACTTTGACTTCAATTTATATTATATATTATCAATTTCCCTTTGCTTTGAGACATTTTTATGGTAGATTTTCTCCCTTCCAAATCTTCTAAGCTCACTATTGAACTTATCGGTTAATTGCCTGACCTTCAATTCTGCTCATGCTCCAGCCTACGTTTTTAACCTGACGTCTCTGTTTCATCTCTACCCTCCTCGCTGCAGCATTTAGTGACTCATCCTTTTCCAGGTATGCAGCAGGGTCTATGTTTTTCATACCTTTCCCTAACCCATGAGTTCCTTAAACCTCTCCTAGACATAAGACTAGATGAATGAATCAAAGAATCTTCTATAAAACATCTCTACCTCTATTCTTTGAGAACACCTGACTAGGAGACAAAATTATAATTTTTTATACCATTTTCGAATTGTTCCTAACACCTGGTTAATTCAGCCCACTATTCAGCCAGTCTGGTGAAGGAAACACCTGGTGGGTTATTCTTCAGTGTTAGGTGGGCAAACGCCCCCCCCCCAAGCATGCCCTGATATCTGTGGGAGGTGCCTTTAAGGGTCCACATGGCTTTCTGCCCAGGGTAAATAACCTACCAACGAAGCCTCTTTCATTTGAAACCACCAGAGTCCTTCTGACTTACAGGCTTTGGCCTGGAAACAAGGGCTCCACATCTAAAGGGCAGCCATGCCCTTTCTCCGTCCTTGGCCCGCTTCCTGCAGTGGAATGGCTGGCTCTCAACCTGGCTCACTGCCCTCTCTGGGTCAGCCCTCCATCTTGTCCGTAAAACCGCATCTGATGGCTTCGAGCCTTTGGACAGAAAGCACAGGATGTGCCTCTGGAAGGCACACTTTAAAGGGTAGTTTAGCCAGATCGTTTGCTGAGATCTGATTCTTGACACACTCAAAGACTGGATCACCGGGCTTCCCTGGCGGCGCAGGGGTTGAGAGTCCGCCTGCCGATGCAGGGGACACGGGTTCGTGCCCCGGTCTGGGAGGATCCCACGTGCCGCGGAGCGGCTGGGCCCGTGAGCCGTGGCCGCTGAGCCTGCACGTCCGGAGCCTGTGCTCCACAACGGGAGAGGCCACAACAGTGAGAGGCCCAAGTACCACAAAAAAAAAAAAAAAAAAAAGACTGGACCACCGAGGCGACTGAATGAGAAATCTCAGAAGAGAAGGGAAAGCAGTGCAAAGATTCAGCAGGTCATTCCGAAACTGACCTGACGCTGCTACCTTGCCCTAGGAGGAATGCAGCAGGGTGCCATTATTTCTTTGTAGAGTTTCCTATATCCTAAGTAGACCCAAGATTTCCCACACTGAAATTCCCACAGTCTCCCTAGAACCAAGGTAAAAATGTATACATCAGACATTAGTCACAATGGAAAACTTCATGCCTCCGGAAATGAGAATGAGTTATAAAACATCTTCATTGTTAAGGCAGTTTCCCAGTTAAAATTTAATACTGGTGAGTTAATGACTAAGCACCGTTAATGAATAATGGAATAAATGAAGTGGATTTTGTTACTTGAGTGAGGTAACTGCACTGTCTCAAAATAGCTCTTAGCTATACTAAAAAATGGCGTTTCCTTATCAGTAAATTATTGTTATGTAATAATATCCACATGGAGCTAACGAACATCCTTAAAGGTGATATTTTATTCAGGTCAAGGGTCTGAATACAGGCTAACAGAGAATAATGTTGGTTTCTATGTTAACCTGTTTTTTGTGTGTCACATTATTGTAAAGTTTAACTGAATTATTAAAAGGATATTCTAAGCTTGTTTCTGAAGCTGATCACAGTAATCCATCTTTGGGTGGGGATCAGATGCCCCACGACCTGCACACAGGACGTGACATACACTGGAAAAGACATCATTTAAAGAACCCTCCCGGGGACTTGCCCTGGTGGTCCAGTGGTTAAGAATCCACCTTCCAAGGCAGGGGACGTACGTTCGATCCCTGGTTGGGGAACTAAGATCCCACATGCCGCGGAGCAAGTAAGCCCACGTGCCACAACCACTGAGCCCGCATGCTCTGGAGCCCACGCGCCACAACCACTGAGCCCGCGCGCGCCACAACCACTGAGCCCGCGCGCCACAACCACTGAGCCCGCGCGCCACAACCACTGAGCCCGCACGCTCTGGAGCCCGCGAGCCACAACAGGGAGAAGCCCGCACACCGCAACGAAGATCCTGAGTGCCGCAACTAAGACCCGATGCAGCCAAATAAATAAATAAATAAATTTTTCAAAATTAAAAAAAGTGACAAATTACCAAAAGAATCCTTTCTCCAACTTAGATGGAAGGACCCTCATCAGGCACTCTTTAAGGGACACATACACACTAAAACTGAAGCGAATTGACTCTTTTTTTTCTTGAAATCTACGTTAACTTTTACATGAATCAGGAATACCGTTTTAATAATAGGAACTAACACAGGGGATAATATAAATTACTTAACTTACTTAAATACACTTTACTTAACATTTCCTTCAATTTTCTTATTTGCAAAATGGGAAGAATACCTATGTCATAGGCTGTTCTAAAACTCCGAGCACAAGGTATGCATTCGCTACCATTCCTACATCACCGTCCCTACTGCAGAATCCCGGCTAACATAAAACAGCATCACCAGTGCCCGCTGACTGGTTAACGAGCCCAAGGTCACCTGAGCGTCCTTGACTGGTGGAGAAGGTCTGCACAGCCATGTGGGTGAGGGGAGAGGCTTCTCGCCTGAGCTCAGGAAGCAGGTCAATCCTCCTAACGTTAAGCTTATGACTGCCTCTGACTCTAATTTTGTGGCAATTAGTGAGAATCAAAGACAATTTGCATTTTCTGAATAAATACCCATTTATGGGAAAATGGTGAGGACCCAAAGTCTCCTGGCTGAGTAAGAAGAGGAAGTGAGTCGTGTGATGAAAAATTTGCCTCCAATCTGGAAATAAAAAATACACCCTCCCCAGAGAGAGAACAGCCCTCAGTGGGCGTGATCCTTTCACCTGTGCTATACACGTCACATACTGAGAGCAGTACTTCTCGCAAAGAACGCTGGGACCTGGAGTCCTTTGAATTCTGATCAAAACCCATCACTGTTTGGGCTTCCCTGGTGGCGCAGTGATTGGGAGTCCACCTGCCGATGCAGGGGACGCGGGTTCGTGCCCCGGTCCGGGAGGATCCCACGTGCCGCGGAGCGGCTGGGCCCGTGAGCCGTGGCCGCTGCGCCTGCGCGTCCGGAGCCTGTGCTCCGCGACGGGAGAGGCCGCGGCGGTGAGAGGCCCGCGTACCGCAAAAAAAAACAACCATCACTGTTGAAGCCGTCACAGCGAGAAAGCCTCCAGGGATACACAGGTCACGGTCACTGTGATGCTTCTCTGGCAGCAGCAAAGCCGTACAAGCAGGGACCAGCCACATAGCTGGCAGGATCCAGGCAGAATGAAGTGAGGGGCCCTTTGCAGAATCACAGATAAATAACAAATAATAAATTTACTGGGAATTTTAAGACAGCGAGAAGAGCCTTGAACCGAGCGAGGGAGGGGCCCTTCCCGGCGCAGGGCTGGGGACGGCTCAGCTGCCGGCTCTGCAGACAGGGTCTCCCCTCGGCGGCTGGTGGGTGGCGGCCCCGGCCTGGTGGAGTGATGTCGTGTGAACCGTCACTCACCACTGTCACGGCATCATTCAGCAGGGACTCCCCAAAGACCAGGATGTAGAGCTGCTCGTTGACGTGGATATTCTCGAAGACGGCGAGCACGGCCACGGGGTCCACGGCCGAGATTAAGCTGCCGAAGAGCAGGTTCTGGAGCAAAGTGATGTCAGTCAGGCCGAAGGCTTCGATCTGGCAGATGCCAAACAGAGACACCCCGATGCCAATGGAATTCCAAAGCGTTCCGACCACGGCGTACCAGAAGATGGTCCCGATGTTCTCGAAGAACGGGCGGGTGGGCATGAAATAGCCCGCATCCAGCACGATCGGGGGGAGGAGGTACAGGAAAAACACATCCGTCTTCATGGCCGGGGGGGATTTCTCATCCACTCCAAAAATAATCCCACCCAGCAGAAGTCCAACCATGATGAGGAGGCAGCTCTCAGGTACTATGGTGGGTAACTTGTGATACAGATGGAAGCCTGTTAAAGAAGAAATAAATAAAGGCGAAATTTGGGTTATGTGAGAATCATGGAAAAGGCGAGCTGGTTCTCTCTGACAGAACCAGTAGGTCCTATTTCAAAGTCTCCCAGGTCAACGTGATTGGCTACACACTGGCTTTAGATATTTCGATGCAAAAGTCAGAGGATCCCCTTAAAACTATTCACAAAGCACATTCAGGTACACATTTCAATTTAAATCAGAAGTAGACTACTATAGGAACACGATATCTAAACAGCACAGCTTTCATCTAAATGCCTATTTTCTTAAATAAGACCGCAATTTTACATTTGAAGCAATATTGTTGATTCCCAACACATCTTCAGATGTCACAAACCATTTCATCCTCATAAAAACCCAAAGGAGTAGGCAAGGAGGCATTTTCACCCCTTTTTTTATTTAAGTGGAAACTGAGGCTCAAAAAGATACGGGGTCTTTGCCATGATGGCCGGATCACAGGCCAGGTTTTGGATTGCCGCTGTCCCCTCTGGTATTGAGAAGAGTTTGTAACTTCCTGAATATCAATATTTCTAATTTCAGATTCCTCCATTTGGAATGCAGAATACAGTTAATTTTCAGAGGTCTGCTCCTTCAGAGACAACCAAATCAACATCAAAGGTCCATCCGATAGCTACCGAAAAGTGAGGCATATAAACATGCCATGATCTCCAATGTCACAGAGTTTCTAATCAAGGCAGGAACAGATGTGTTTATGTATAAGGCGTCATATGGTAGAGCCCCAGTCAAGCACTAAGGGAACAGCGAAGAGGAAATCTGCTGAGGATGGCATGGCATTGGATGAGGCAGCATCTTGCATTAATCACACAGAGGAGGCGGGAAGAGTCTCCTAAGAAGCGAAGGAATGGAAGAAAACGCCTTTTCCTAATTCATGGTGGAGCCCAGCGTGGCTTTAACGCAGACACCACGTTAGGGGGCGGCCCGTAGCAGGGAAACGGGAGGGAAATGCGTGTGATACCAGCATGTGGGCAGCACAGGAAAAGCAACTTCACACACGGAGGTCACTTGGCAGGGCTTACGCACGGCCAGCCCTTATTGGCAAGGCAATAGCGGGCCATCCTGAAGGCATTTCATACCTTTTAGAATTAAAGCAGCAAATGGAAATTATCTGAATTATAGGAAGATTGTATTAAAATGACAGAGTCAGTCCTTAGAAACTTACAATCACCGCAGGTTTAACAAGTAAACCCTTAGAAGCCTACAAACCATACTGAAGTCATAGCATGAAATATGTGTGCCCCCCCCCAAAACGTAACCATAATTTGAAGAAATTTTAAATTTCTTTAAGAATTAATTTCTAAATAATAAAGTGAACATCTTTATATTGGGTATTCAATTCATCCCTCCAGCTTGGAGTCTTTTCTTACTCATGCTACAGCAGGCTCCAATCATCATTGGGGAATAAATGCATTCAGCTGATGCAGCCACGCCGGACCCCTGACCCTCTGGCCTGTTGACCTCTCTATGTTAAACAGAGAAGTTAAAAAATATATATGTCCACTGAAAACCACACCTTTGCAACCCCTCCGCACGCTGACTCCTGCTTCTATACCAACTTTCCCTGTAAGATAAGGGTGTCCTGGTACAGCCTCCCTGGCCCCCTGGGGTCCAGTGCAAATCTGCTCCTCGGTGGAATGCAGAGCACAGAGGCCCAACCTGAGGGCGCCCTGTGTGCCCTGGGCCATAACAACTGCCCCCTGGCTTGGAATCCAGATCCCCGACTCCCCGCGTGTGGCCTCGGAGGGGTTCCCACCAGGCCCAGGCCAGGTGTGCTCATCTGTGAAATGGGGACACACACACCTTTCCCATAAAGAGCGGTAACAGTAACTAACCACTGGTCTGCGATGTCACGTATGCTCTTTGGTTTCTGTCTCTCTTCTACTTGAAAAAGCAAGAGACAACGGTTCTCAAGAAATGCCCAGGGCTTCCCTGGTGGCGCAGTGGTTGAGAGTCCGCCTGCCGATGCAGGAGACGCGGGCTCGTGCCCCGGTCCGGGAGGATCCCACGTGCCGCGGAGCGGCTGGGCCCGTGAGCCGTGGCCGCTGAGCCTGCGCGTCCGGAGCCTGTGCTCCGCAACGGGAGAGGATGCAGCGGTGAGAGGCCCAGAAGCGAGGAACAGAATCTCTGCAAACCAACTGGAAACTGGACAAAGGCTGCTTTGGCGGGCTCCTGCTTCCTCTTCTGCCTTTTTCTTTCCTGTTCTGCCACCCAGCCTTGGTACCCTGTGCCCTCACACGGGGGGGCCGTCCTTCACTGTGTTGAAAGGAGATCCTTACTCCTAAGAACGGCGGAGCACGGGAGACAAGCCAGGTGGGTGGGAGAAAGGAAGAAACCCTGCCCACTTATATGCATCACAGGGAGGGACCAATGGCCGCCGTGCTTGCCACGTGACTCATCCTGACCAGGACCCCAGGTGAGCGGGAAACCAGGATGCAGTCAGTCAGGCAGACGCCGGGCCACCAGGATGGAGGGCTAAAGGAGGCCTGGAGGAAGGGAAAGGAGCAGGGGAAGATCCCGTGGTCGCCAAAATCAGAAAAGAACGGCAAGAGGCCAAGCGCACTTGTTTAAGAAAACAGGTGTTTATATTTAGAAAAGGCTGTTTTGCCTTTCTCTTCTGAATGCTTAGGCCATTCAGAACTGCTCTGAGTGACCCTTGCTTGAAATAGGACAGCAGTTACTGAACCTGCCCAGTTGTTCCACAGGCAAGAAGGGATTAGATGCAGCGCAGTCACAAGAGATCTGAGTCCAGTGCTTTTTGGGGAACATAAGCAGAGACGCTGAATTTTATAACACTCCCTCCTGGCAAAAAACGGTTCTGTGCGGAAGTGTCTGTTCTTTCACCAAGCACAGGAGTCAAACCTCCCAGCAAAGCAGTTAGTCAAAACAGAACAAAATAAAGGCTTCTTAAATTTCACTGTTCACAGAATAAAACAAATAAATCAGCGTTTACACATGTGCATATATTTATGGCTCCCCTGGCCACAACCAAGTATTTCTTGAAGAGAAAATGAACTTGAATAGACCAGGATCATTATGCCACCTAATAGTATTTGGCAAATACATCAGTTATCAGGAGAAAACGTTTTGATGATTTTTACAAGGCTAAACATGAGCTACTGAAGGTACAATCCACTATTTAGTCCAGGGGTCAGTTAACTTTTTTCTGTAAAGGGCCTGATAGTAAATGCTTTCAGCTTGCAGGCCATACTTTGCTATTATAGTACAAAAGTAGCCAGAGTTAATATCTAAATGCATCGGTCTGGGTGTATTCCGATCAAAGTGTATTTATGGGCATTGAAACTAGAACACAATTTTATATGTCACCAAATATCTATCATTCTTGTTTTGATTTTGTTTAACCATTTAAAAATGTCAAAGCCATTCTTGGCCCCCAGCATGGCTCTATATGGTCTATATGGTTCTATATGGTCTATGTGGTTTACTTACCCTGGTTCAGTTTGCACCTTGTATTTCCTGCTAACTTCTATTTAGAGTGTCTGGGGCATTGTACTTGTGTCATTCACTTTTTATTTCTGGAACATAAAAGTCTGTGAGGATGGATGTTTTAAAATTTATTTTATTTTAATTGCAACAGAAATTCACTTAGTGGGAAAGGGAACAGAATTAGGATCTCATACCAAATACATAGTCGAATGACTCTATCTTCATTTCTCTTTGCATATAAGTGCTGGAATGAACTGAACTTAAAAACTAAAGATCTAGGTATTACTGAGTGCAATGCAATTAATTCACTACATTTTCTCATTACACATAAAATAATCCATTTGTTAAATTCTGGAAAGAAAGCAAAGTGAACAATAGTAACACAGGAAGCTTCCAGAGAGCAGGATCCATAAAAGACCAACAATGCAAAAATCTGAATCAGAGAAAACCACCCCTCCACCACCACCACCACCAACAAAAAAATACAAAATGTTTCGCAAAAAATACAGTTCTAATTAACGAGCAGCACAACAGCAAGGGAAAGTGGAAACCTGCAGAGCTAAGAAGAGAGAAACACCTTCAGTTGAGAAACTTCTCACTGGAGGTGAATACAGACACACACGTTCTAACTCACGCTCCATGTTTTAAGGGAGCCTAAAAAAATAATGATATTTATTAGATCCACAAATATATGCCAAGCCCGTGTTAAGTAGGGGACAAGTAACTTTGGGAACAAGGTCAGTGAGGACAGCCATTGTGGCTGCCAGACCCAGAACTAGCTTCCCTGGCTGGTGCTTCTTGAAGCAACTCTGGGAAACTGTGGATTTAAAATAAAGAATATTCAGAAAGTTATGCCTATTTGGTTAGAGAACAAAAGGTAAATATTTATGGAGTACATTAAACTTGTTTTTAAGAGAAATAAACAAGTTTGTTCAAGTCTAAAAATGCTGACTTTATGTATCCCAATTCACATAGCAATCAAATATACATTAAAAAAATAGAATTGCGGGCTTCCCTGGTGGTGCAGTGGTTGAGAGTCCGCCTGCCGATGCAGGGGACACGGGTTCGTGCCCTGGTCCGGGAGGATCCCACATGCCGCGGAGCAGCTGGGCCCGTGAGCCATGGCCTCTAGGCCTGTGCGTCCGGAGCCTGCGCTCCGCAACGGGAGAGGCCACAACAGTGAGAGGCCCGCATACCGCAAAAAAAAAAAAAAAAAAAATAGAATTGCAACATGCAATAGGCAGAAGCAGAGAGAAAATAATAAGAAATACCACTCTGATCAGATACATAAAAACAAACTGCTATCACTGCATGATAACTCTAGTCGACAAAGACCAAGTAAGAATATTTAACTCTAAAAATAAGTAGAATCAAATTGAGTAAATAAATAATACAATGAAATAATAAAAAGATAAGCAAATAAATACATAAAAAGAACAAAAGTCAGTAAATAGAGCAGAATAAACTGCTCTATGTCAGTAACTTTAACCTGTGAATATGGATTTCTCACAACACTTAGTCACATGCTGGGATTGAAACATACATCTAATTTCTCTCTATGAAAACGCAGCACAACTGTGAAGACAGAGGTCTTAAAAATGCTCCACTTATAAAAAAATTAAAAAAAAATTAAAAAAATTAAAAAAATAAAAAAAATAAAAAATGCTCCACTTATGAGATCTGCAAAGGACTTATAATAATAGATTAATTGAAAAATATTAAATTACAAAGGAAACATTAAAATTTTGTTGGGATTATCCCAAAGCAGAACTTAGATGGTATTTAATTTTTCCAAATGACTTGACCACTTGCAAAAAAGAGAAAACCAATATGTGTTTAGTCTGTCCATGAAGAACCTGAGAAGGAACAAGCAGAGTTAAACCCTTAAGAGGGTATTTGTTGAGTACTTTCCCTGTATAAGACGCTGAGGGGCCCAGAGATGGATCACAAATGGGCCATGTCTTCAGTGAGCTTATATTTGGCACATAAGATAAGACTGTAAGTAATCACAGTACAAGATAGAAAGTGATACATGCTCTAAAAGAAGAGGTATAATAAGTACTAGGGAAGTAAGGAGAGGAGGGAAATTAATTCAGATGAGGAAATTCAAGAAGGAACTGGAGGAGGTGGCACTGAGATAGCTGTATGTGGATATTTCCATTCAGAGGGGATGAAGCACAAGGAAGACAGGAGGAAAGGCTGGGCATCCTGAGGACAGGGTGGCAGGGCTGGCCTGAATATGAAGTGTATAGGGCAAGTCAACGGAGAGGGGCCATCAAACAGGGAGCAGCCACACTGTAGAAGGCCTGGAAAGCTGATCCTTCACAACCCGCCTTTGTTCTGTGGGTAAGGGGAGGGGGAGCCAGTGAGGGTGTCTCAAACCATCCTTGTCTTCCACACATGGAGTGGACAAGCTCCTCCCAAGAAACCAGAGAGCAGACTTTGGAAATGAGAGGATCAAGGCTGTCCAGTTAGAGTTTTAAACCAGATGTATGTGATTAACCGTTGGTAGAAATAAATAAAAAGTTGACGCAAACATGTGACTAAAAAGTGTAAGAACAGCCCAAACTCCAAAGGGATCTATACATAATCTCATAAAGTCCAGTCTGTAAGGAGAGCCACTCAGCACAAGGAGGGGTTAATGACAGAATCCTACTATTTAGCAATGAAAAAAAGAAAAAAACAGTTACATATAACAAAAGAAAAAACTACATTCCAGCATTATATATGACAGGGAAAAAGCAAGCAATGAAAAGTATCCATCTCATTCAATCTTTTTTTTCATACAGTAGACATTTATGGAGACCCCACTATGTGCTGGGTACCATATCAAAGCACTAGGGATGTAGTGGTGAATAAAAGGAAGTTTTTTTCACTGGACGGCTTCAGTGATGGGCAATAAAATATATAAATCAACCAGTAAATACACAGTTGACAGGTGCTGATGAACACTACAAAGAAAGGCAGAGAAGGGTGAGGGTATCCAGGAGGACAGGTCGGGGTAGAATCTGACATCAGTGTGGGCAGGGAAAGCCTCTTTGATGGGTGACCTCTGAACAAAACCCTGCATGAAGTGAGGGTGTGGGACATGGTGGAAGAACTTTCTAAAACAGAGAGGAACAAGGGCCCTGAGCAAGGGAAGTAAGGAGAACACGGTAGGAAATGATGAAAGAGAGGCAGCAAAATGCCAGAGCATGCCAAGCCTGTCCCCACGAGAAAGACTCTGGATATTCTCTGAGGCCAACAGGGAGCCACTGAAGGTTTCTGAACAGAGGAGTGTCATGATCAGATTCACAGTTGTACAGGGTCATTCTGGCTGCTGTGGAAGAAAAAGAGCAGGAAGACTAGTCAAGAATCTTCCAGTAACACGGGAAAGAGATGAGGGTGGCTTTCATGAACGTGGTGAGGAGAGTGAGGAGGGGTTGGATGCTGGATATATTCTGAGAGTTGCTCCAACAGAATGTGTTGCTGGCCTGGATGAGGGGTGTGAGTGTGATACTGTGATATAATAAAAAAAAAATAGCTATTTTGTTCTTCATCCCCAGCTCCTGGACAGAGCTCCCCAAACCTTGCTAACTCCCTAAGTGATAAAGGTGCTAAGATCCTCTTTTGTTCTACTATTTGGTCTTTGCCTTCAAGTCTCAACACAGAGTTCTTAACTTCCTTGGAATTTTCTGGGTGATAGGAACATCTTTTGCTCTAATCTTGGTAGGCTCCTGGATACGTTACCAGAAAGACCAACTATGAGTAGAAGCTTGGAATGTTCAGCTCCACCCCTCCCCCACCACTGGCAATGGCCTTACTAATTGATCTGGCCCATGTGATGGAGGCTCAATAAAAGCCCCTCAACTATGGGGTTCAAAGAGCTCCTGGGTTGATGAACAAATCTAACCACTGAGAAGGTGGTACATGCCAACTGCACAGGGACAGAAGCTCCTGAAATCAAGACCCTTCCAGACCTTACTCCATGTATCTCTCTATCTAGCTGTTCATCTGTATCCTTTATTATATAATAACCCAGTCAACATAACTGTTTCCCTGAGTTCTGTGCTAGCAAATTATTGAACCCATGGAAGGCATCGTGAGAACCCCAGTGTATAGTCAGCCAGTGAGAAGCACAGGTGGCCACCTGGGACTCACAGATGTGGCACCCGCAATGGGGGCAGTGTTGTGAGACTGAGCCCTGGATGCATGGGATCTGATGCCAAGTCCAGGGTGATAATATCAGAACTGAACTGAATTGCAGGGCACCCAGCTACGCACCACAATGAAGAGTAGCTCCTGCTCACTGCAACTAGAGAAAGCCTGTGCACAGCAACAAAGATCCAACACAGCCAAAAATAAATAAATAAATTTATTTTAAAAAAATTCAATTGTATTGGCTCAACAGCAGAATATTAGTAAACTGAAAGTATGAATTAGTAAACAGGAAAGAATTACTAAATTAGAAGACAGATGGTAGAAATTAACCAATCTGAATGACAGAGAAAAAAACAGGCTTAGAACATGAGGGACCTGTAAAATTATAGTGAAAGATCTAACATTCATGTCATCAGAGTCCCAGAAAGAGAAAAGAAAAGAGGGTGGGGCAGGAAAAGTACTCAAGAAATAATGGCTAAAAACTTTCAAAATTTTGCAAAAAATATAAACCTACAGAATGAAGAATATGAATGAGCCCCAAAAAGGGTAAACCCAAAGAAATCCACATCAAGACAAGCTATACTCAAACTTTTGAAAATACATAAAAAGAAAAGAATCTTGATAGCAGACAGAGAAAGGACACCTTATCTACAGATGAGAAAATAGAATTTTAGCAGATTTCTCTTTGAAAATCGTGGGGGCTATAAGGAAGTGGCACAACATTGTTCACATGCAGGAAAAAAAAAAAAAAAAAAAGAACTGCCAACCCAGAATTCTATACCCAGCTAAAACAGCCTTCAGTAATGAAGATGAAATCAAAACATTCGCATTTGAAGGAAAACTAAGAAAATTTGTTGCCAGCAGACCTGCCCCAAAATAATGGCTAAAGGAAATTCTCAGTATGGAAAGCAATGGAATCTTGGAACATGAGGAATTAAGAAAAAAGTAAAAATACAAGAAATTCAATACATTTTCTTTCTTCCCTTGAATTTTCTAAATTAAGCTTGGCCACTGAAGCCAAAATTACAATGCTGTTTGATGTGGTTCTCAATGTACATAGAGAAAATGTTTTGAAGATGACTATATTATAAGTGGGAGAAGGTAAAAAAACATAAAAGGAGGAAAGGTTTCTTTACTTCACTCACACTGGTAAATGACCACATGAGTAAACTGCCATTAGTTACATATACACACACACACACACACACACACACACACATACACATACATATACACATACTGATGATGTAATACTTGGAGGAAACACTAAAAAATGCTATACAAAGAGATACCCTCAAAAACACTATTGATAAATGAAAATGGAGTTCTAAAAAGTGTTCAAGTAACCCACAGGAAAAGAAAACAGAGAAATGAAAAACAGAGAGAAAACAAAAGAAAAAGTGGCAGATTTAAACCCGAACACCGCAAGCACACCAATAGTTACAAAAAATGTAAAGTGTCTAAATGCATCAATTAAAAGACAGCTGTTAGTAGAATGGATTAAAAAGCATGATACAACTATATGTTGTCTAAAAAAATTTCACTTCTATACAATGATATAGGCAGGCTGAAAATTAAAGAATGGAAAAAGTTGCATCATTAAAATATTAATTAAAAGAAAGTGTGATTGGCTATATTAATATCCAATAAAGTAAGCTTCAGAGCAAAGAACATTACCAGAGACAGGGAGGGACGTTAAATAATTATAAAAGGGCCAATCCACCAAGAAAATAAGGCAAGCCCAAATGTGTATGCACCAAATAACAGAACTATAAAATATTATGAAAAAAAGCCTGATAAAACTGAAAGGAGAAATAGGCAAATACATAATTATAGTTAAAAACTTCAACACCTCCTCTCTCAATAATTGGTAAAATAAATAATTAGATCATCAATGAACAGGAATCCACAAATTATATACCAAGATAGAACATTTCCTCAGCCATAAAATAAATCTCAACAAATTTAAAAGAACTGAAATCATACAGAGTACATTCTCTGATCTCAACGGAGTCAAACTGGAAATCAGTAACATACAGAAAACAGGAACCACACACTTCTAGATAATCTATGGGTCTTCACACCCACTAGGATGGCTGTAATCAAGAAGACAGATAATAACAAATGTTTTTGTGGATGTGGAGAAATCAGAGCCCTCATGTCCTGGTGAGGATATGAATCGTGCAGCCATTTTGGAAAACAGTCTGGCAGTTCCTCAAAAAGTTAAAGGCTTATCATTTGACCTAGGAAATTCACTGTTAGGTATATATCCCAAAGAAGTGAAAACCTGGCCACAAACATCCATAGCAGCATTATTCATAACAGCCAAAAGGTGAGAACATCCCAGATGCCCATCAGCTAACAAACGGATAAACAAAGTGTGGTAAAACCATGCAACGGGACCTGATTTGGCCATAAAAAGGACGGCGTGCACTGTCACACGCTACTGCAAGGATGAATCCTGAAAATGTGCTAAGTGAGAGACGGAGCCACAAAAGCCACATACTGTATGATTCCATTTATAGGAATGTCCAGAATAGGCAAATCTACAAAGACAAGGTAGATTAGGGACTTCCTAGGGCTGGGGCAGGATGGGGAAATTGCCCAGGCATAGCTAAAATATATGGCATTTCTTTTGGGAGTGGTGAAAATATTCTAAATTTGATTGTAGTGATGGTTGCACATCTGTGAATATACTGCAGACCATCAGATTGTACATTTTAAATGGGTGAAACACATGCTCTGTAAATTACATCTCAGTGATACTATTCAAAAAAAAAATCCATGGGTCAAAGAGGAAGTTTCAAGGGAAATCAAAAAATTGAAGCAAATGAAAATGAAAATGCAACATATCAAAAGGTGGGACACAGCTAAAATAGCACTGAGAGAGAAATGGATAGCACTAATGCATTCATTAGACAATAGGAAAAGTCTCAAATCAATAATCTAATCTTCCACTTCAGGAACCTAGAAAAAGAAGAGCAAAATAAACCCAAAAGAATAAGAAAGAAGGAAACTAAAGATAAGAGCAGAGATCAGTGAAATTGAAAACAGAAAAATAGACAAAAAAGAAATCAGTGACATAAAAAGCTGGGTCTTCTAAAAGAGTGATAAAATCGACACACCTCCAGCAAGACTACCAAGAAAAGAGAAGACAAAAAATTGTCAACATTGGGAATTTAAAAGGGTACCACTACAGAGCGGGCGGACATCAAAGGATGGCAAAGGAATACTACAGACAACTCTACACACACATATGACACCTTAGATGAAATGGACCAATTCCCTAAAAAACACAAACAACCACAACTCACCCAAAATGAAGGAGATCAGTTGAACAGCCCTGTAAAATAAATTTGAATTTGTAACTTAAAACTTATCAAAAGAAAAAAATCTCCTGGATCAGATGGTTTCACCAGTGAATTCTACAGAACAACACCAATTCTATACAATCTCTTCCAAAAAAAAAATAGAGGAGGAAAGATTTCCCAACTCATCTTATGAAGATAGTATTACCCTGATATCAAAACCAAAGACAGGACAAAAAGGAAAGCCAGAGACCAATATCCTTTATGAGTATTGCAAACACTGTGTTTTAAAATAAAAAATATGTTTTTGGTCTTTGACCCTCAGTTCCTGGCACAGAGCTCCTAAAACCCTTGGTATTTTCTAAATGTCTTTTGTTATGTTAATGAGGTCACATTCGGAAAGTGGGGGGGGCCTTATCTTGTCTACCCCATGGGGGAGGGGCTCCTTAAGGAAACAAAATTTCACCTGAGAAATAAAGAGGAATAGGAATTGTCAAAGCCAAGAGGGGTGGAAGGGTCTTCCACGGCAGAGGGAACAGCACATGCAAAACTCTCTGGAGTGGACATGACTGTGGTCCATCGGAGGTGCTGCCAGAAATCCAAGAGACAGGGTGAGAATGACCAGTCCTGGCCTTGTCGTCCACAGCCTGGATTTACCCCAAATTAGTGGGAAGTAGTAACACCCGACATGGTCAAGGATATGAAGAAACAGGTACACTTTTCAATCAAGACATTGACAAAGTGTTTTGAGAGGACAGTGTTGACCCACGGAGCTCTCTGCCCTCAGTAACACTGCGCCAAAGTCTTGAGAAGAGGTTTCTTGCACTAGAGCACTTGACCCTGCCTTTGATCTGGCTCTTTTCCGGGGATTTTACTCCACATCTACGGAGAGACACACAGGGAAAAGGTATGAGCTGCACGTGTTCTCTGTGGAGGTTCCGATACCTGAAAGCTAAAACTTGTGTGCCTCACCTTTTATTACAGTCCCTCACTTGCCTACTTCCAACTTTTCTAGCTGTCTTCTTTCATCTTTAAGTTTGTTCTTTTGTTTCCCAGTGGAATGCATAGCCAACTGGTTTATATCTGATTACACTAAAGGTTTATGCTTTTATCACTGCTGGCAATTTGCACCTTTGTCTCAATTTTGTTAAGGTTGTAAGAACTACACTATAAGAGTAAAATCTTCACTTTAACCAAACACAAAAGAACAAATATTGCACGATTCTACTTATATCAAATACCTAAAGCAGTCAAATTCACGGAGATAGAAAGTAGGATAGAGGTTACCCGGGACTCTGGGAGAAGGAGGGTGGGGAATTACTGTTTAATGGGCAGAGTTTCTGCTTGAGAAGATGCAAAAGTTCTGGAAATTATAGTGCTGATGGTTGCCCAAAACTGTGAATGTACTTAACATTGCTGAATTGTACGCTTAAAATGGTCAAAATGGTCAATTTTGTGTTACATATATTTTACGTCCATGGAAAAAAATCTTCACTTTCATTTTTCACTTTCCTACTCATTTTTATTTAAATAATTATGGCAAAGTAAAATGAAACATTGACAGAACTGCATAAACACTGCAAAACAAATAAGCATGAAAAGGTGATGTTGCTAAAACTGATGTCTGCTGGTAGGCATTGTCCCCATGCATATCACCCCAAATATTAACTGCTCGGCTGATCCCCGGCCTCTGAACTGGGCCTTTGAAAGGCAACTCTAGGAGCAGTGATATAAAATGGGCAAAGTCTGAGCTGTTCAAAAATTAGAAGCAAAAAAGAATTTTTCTGCAATTCAAAGGGTTAAAAAAAGTAATTTTTACAAAAATGATCATAGTGAGACATCAAAAAGAGGGAAATGGGTGAGGGAATTTTATAACATATTAACATGATATAACAATCTACTGCTGCACATGTGTTTATTATATCAATATTTCCATGGGTTTATTCAAAATAATGGTCAGTGAACAAGGGCACAAGAAGTTACAATATTGTTTTAATTATATTTAAAACTGTTAAATTCACTTATTTTATTCACTGAAATATTTTAAAGGAAAGTGCCTACATGGGACCTGAGAATCTGAGACTCTAAGACCAGATATTCTTTTTTTAAAAAATTTTATTGCTGTATAGTTGATTTACAATGTTGTGTTAATTACTGCTGTATAGCAAAGTGATTCAGTTATACACGTACACATTCTTCTTCATATTATTTTCCATTACTGTTTATCACAGGATATTGAATAGAGTTCCCTGTGCTATAGGGATCTTGTTGTTTATGCATCCTTTGTAAAATAGTGTGCGTCTGCTAACCCCAAACTCCCACTCCATCCCTTCCCCCCTCCCCCTCAGCAACCACAAGTCTGTCCTCTATGTCTGTGAGTCTGTTTCTGTTTTCGCAGCTATGTTCGTTCGTGTCGTATTTTAGATTCCACATGTAAGTGAGAGATATTCTTATCTAAATTGACAAAACAGGGAAGTTTTCTCAAGGGTAAGTAACACTTTCACTTAGGGTACCAATAACTGTCAGGATGATATTTGATTTACCCACAAATTTACCTTTCACAGGTGATGAAGCTACTGTGTGATTTAGCTAAACATCAGAGGCGGCGTGAGAAGGACCCGCCGGCCTCCTGACAGCCGTCCCAGCACCGTTCCCACGCCTGGGATCCTTATTCAAGGTGTAAAACGTGAAAGCCTCTCCCTTAGATGTTCCATAACAGCCTTCCCATTTTCCTCAATGGTAAGAGTATGTCACCGTTTGTATTTACTTATCTCTCTTTTTGTAACATGATCCCACTCTGAGAATGGCACTTATTTTGATTATTATTAAGTGGACTATATAACAAATTCCAAGTGATCCTGAGTGCATAAGTGTCCCAAACAACAGACTCTGCTCCCTTCAGTATAACCAGGTATAAATCCGAGAAGCAAAATTTCAAATAACCTGAAAAAGTCTGGACCAGAGGTTGCAAACTGGCAGGCCACGGGCCGTCATGGTCGGCAGGCCTATTTTATTGTGTTCATCTGGTGTTTTTAAATATTGAGCTAATATCTGGAAACAGAGTTTGCACGTACAAATTCTCTGGTCTGGTTTATCTTGAAAAAACTCAGCAGATTGGGCCCTCTGTCCCCCGCTCCATACCAATGTGTGCAGGGGGGCAACCAGCTTTAACCAAGACAAGGGTCGGTCCTCCAGCTCTCCTGCCTGCTTCCCCGACCCTGGCGCCGCTACAAGCATCTCACAGGACCTGCTCACGCACCACTAGGCCCACTCCGTCTGCTACCTGTCCAGACCTCAAGTCCAAAAGCCAATCTTCAGACGCTACTAAGACTGTAATGGAGACTGGGGAGGGGAGGCAGCGGGGAGACCTTCCACTCTATTTCTCCTCACTACTAGTCTTTTTGGACTCCTGACTTCAAGTCTCAGCTGTGGCAATGAGATCCCAGCTCAGGCACTGAGATTCCCTGAATTAAACATCTGGCTTCCCATCTCTGAAGCAAGTGAGTGAGGGGCCGGGGCCTCCCTGTCCCTGCTGGGCTGGTTTCTGCCAACGGGCTGAGTTCTCTGGCACGTGCCGGCCAGCACGTGGAGGTGGTGACGTTCACTTCTGCAGGCGGACGTAACATCTGAGGGTACACTGCCACTGGCCTGGGAGTTTCCTGTCCACTGGAGGCCGGTCATATCCTGATCCAAGCCTGGAGCCAGGGCTGGGCACGGATTCGACTCACGCCCTGGTCTCATCACCACCTGCGCTGAACCATCCTTCAATCTCAGACTCATCATTTCTACTCCTGGGTCACCAGTCAGATGAGATCAGTCCCCAGTATTATATACTCCTCTGTATAAGGAGTTGGGCACAGAGAATTAGCCTGTATCTAATGAGCAGGAAAAGTATTTTTGCTGCATAGACTCTGCAAACATCCATAGCTAGAAATTTCACATTTAGTTTTTTAACTGGCAGCCTCATGACAGACTTAAAAGTTGTGTGTGTGTGTGTGTCTGTGTGTGTGTCTGTGTGTGTGTGGCGGTGTGCATAACACACGCAGACAAGGACACACACACACACACAGAGTCATCCATGAAGCCCTTCAGGTTCATGGTGCTTCATGTGAGATACTGTATCCAAAGCTGACGGAGAGGTTCCTGTCACAAAAGGACACATCTGCTGGGGCCAAAGGCAGAGGCAGCTGGAGATGCTGCTTTATCTATATCTATCTATCTATCTATCTATCTATCTATCTATATACACACACACACACTCATATATATATATATATATATATATATATATATATATATACACATACATATGGAGGGGGAGACTATATCTCTCTGGATTTCAGGAAAAGTCACAAATCGAAAAAATAACAAGCTATCCCTTCAAATGACAGAATTCTTTGGTCCCACCCATGGAGATGTTTGGGAGGAACACATGGCAAAATAAACAACCCACTGACACAGCCCCCCATCTTATGCCTCACGGAATTTCTAGAACCCTCCAATATCTCTTTAAAATCTATTCCAATGAAAGGACAAGCACAGGCCCCATTCACTAGAGGGCTACGTCCATGGTCCACAAGGTCACTATCTGTCCAGGGATTTTCCAAGAGATGGACATGCAAGAGACTCGCTGGCTAATCAGCCTCAGTGTAAAGTATACGTATGATAATTATTTTGCATAACGATCTTGTAAAAAGCAAATCAATCTCTTCCTTTCCAAGATAAGAAACTGTGCTTGAAGTCTGAGGGACACCAGTGAAGAAACAGTAAATAAATAAACAAACACACTGTACTCTTCTGTAATCGTATTTCTCACGTCTTCCTTAGAGTTATTTATGGTTTTGAATTTTCTGTTCAGTTGTTTACCACTAGCTGGCTTTCAAAAAACCAAAACCACTTATGTACTTTACTGCCTTGGCTACTTCCTGCCAAACAGACCATCTTGGATTACTCTGGTAACGGGTCATACTCTCCTTCCTGAAGCCACAGGAGCAAGGGGACAGGGGGATGGGTTCCAAGGATGTTCAGTTCTTGCTATCAGCACACTCAGATTCTAGGGCAGCCAACAGCGGAACGACGTGAGGTTTGTATCGTATCAATTTTGCAAAATGTTCCGTGAGCACAGTGCAGCCGAGGTGGGATACACATCCCGCACCATCCAGACAGACAGCCTGGCAAAGATCACCCCCAAAGCTCACCAAGGCAGCAACTCTGCCTCAAGAAATAACCATGACACTGGACAGTCGTCAAAGTATTTCTGCATACATGACGCCTGGGCGTGAAATACGTGCCTCCCAACGCGTATCTCATCCGGAGGAGTAAAGTGATCTGGGGGAGTTTCTCACACAGCCAGGTGGGAAACAAGATCCTTGCTGGAAAAATGCTGAGCGCCGGCCCTGGCCACGCTGAGACGCTGAGTATTCTTATTTAGAAAAGTCTCCAGCTTGTGTTTCATGTGAATTGCGGCTCAGAACGGTGGCAGAACTTGTTCTGCCTCCGGCGGGATTGCAGGTTTAGATTGTACGACTATGAAGCAAATCCTGCAGCCCTCATTCGGTGCTCAGCACCCTTAATTTGACTGGGTTTCATCTCCTTGTGGCTCTAGACCCCCATCTTTGTTCTTTTTTCTTTTTTCTCTTCATTTTCCATTTTAGTGACAGAAGGGGTTTGACCAAGAAAGGATTAGGTTTGGAAGAGATCGTTCGGAGGGTAAAAGCTTTCCAGTGTTTAGGGGGAATTACAGAATCCAGGGAGTTGTCAAGTTCTGGTGACTGTCGCAGAACAGACCCTTTGTAGAGCCTGCTGGCAGACGGGGGCGGGCAGGGAGGGAGGAAGCTCTGAGCTGGGAAGCGCTGATAAAACTGTAACCTAGATTCAAAATTCTCCGTGCAGGGCAACAGTTGAAAGCAATTTTTCTTTTATTGCCCCGGGTTGGATGTTAAATCCTGGGATTTGTCTTTGAGCCCATGCGTTGGGCAATGAGTTATGGCCATTTGGGTTTTGCTGTTTGCCTGCTGTCATCGTGAAGTTGTACAAGGCTATCCAGGGAGCCTACCCCATCCACCCGACCACCTTGTGCCAGAGTTTTATTTTCTGTTTGGTTTTCAGTCCTTGAAGAGCCTGCCTTCCAAACAAATTGACCACTTGCTTAAAATAAGCAGATCAGAGTATAGGAAAGGAACCCACAAGTGCCGGTAATTGCTACCTGATTTCATTGTTCAGTCAAGTGGTTTCTTGCACTCAACTCTAGTCAGCAGTGATTTACATGGTGGGGACCTATGGGCATACTGGGGCCTCGGGCTAAACTAAGAAAGTGCCCTATTTGGCAAATTCACACTCTTTTCCAAACGTCCTAGAGCCATAACATTTTTGTCCACTTTGCTTCCTCCCTGGCCTCTGATTACCAGCTCAGTGGTCTTCAAACACCCACGTGTGGTACCATTTGCCTTTCACTGCAAAGACCACCAGGGTTTCAAGGAGCATCGGGATGTAGGAAACTGAAGGATCGTTACGTACATTCTTAGGGCTCCACCTTCATCATATGCTTCATCAAGATAACAGTCAAACCTACTAACGCCCTCAGTGGAAAAACGGAGGACCAGGGTCCTGCCAACCATGTACATTTGTCCAAAGATTTAGGATCAGTAAGTAACAACTCCCCTGATGCCACGTGACTTCAAAACACAAAACTGAAAACAGCAAGACCAAACGAAAAGAAAAAAACATACAAACAAAAGTCACTGCAGAGAGCAAAGTCGTTAAATACACACATTAGCTATCAAATCAACCGATCCCTTTGGCAAAACCATTAGCACTTAAAACCCGGGTTAAGGATGAGGAAAAATAAAGGAAAGACTCCTGTGAGAAGCAACACTGATGCTAGATGTCAAACAACTGAAAATATAAAACAGTATTGAGAATGTAGACATGGTAGGTTGTACCACCCAGCGTTCCAAGCTCCACAGAGGTAGACAAACACAAAAGATACAACGTATCAATCCCGGAAACCTCTACAGGAGGAGGCGGGGGCAGTGAGTACAGAGCGGCTAATAAACAAACAGCCACACGTCAGATAGTGATAAAAGCTCTACAGCAACTCAGCCGGGACCAACGGGGTGCAGAGACGGGCGCCGGGGCTGTTGCAGGCTGGCCTGTATATTTTCTAATTCCCTTAGAAGTGTGAGCTCAAGCTAGAGGCGGCATGTTCCCGGCCTTACGGACGGTTCGCCAGAGAAGGCACGAAGAATGATGCCCATTCTCCTACGGAGACCAGCGGATATCAACAGTGTATCATTCCCAGCCCCGCAGAAGGGAAACTTCAATCAGACAGGAAGGGGGGGCGGGGGCTGCGATTTCTCATCATCCCTCCTCCTCACCATTCCAGTGTTTTGTTAGAGAAGATGTACAGTCAGCCAACATGTAATTCTGCTTTAGGATACTGGTGATAGAGAGGGTCGGTGGACAGTTTTAAAATAGCAGTAATGACTTCGGGTAGCATTTGTTTCAAAACTCTTTCCCATCCAGATTCCTAAAGGAGCCCCGTCTGTACACAAAGGGACGTGGAAATCTACTGAAAAGCGCATTTCCCCTGCCTCTGTGTGAGTGGACATGTCTGGGGACCCCCCATGACACTGAGTAGAGTCGGCAGCTCAGGGGTGTCAGGATGAGGGTCTGGAAGAGAGGCTGCCCCTGCAGAGGAGGGCTCACCTGACCCTGAGTCTTCAGTTTCAAGACAGGAAGCTGGCATAAAATGAAGCACTTTCTTGTCCATTGCAAATTAGCTTACAAAAGCAGAATGACGATTTTTAAATGTATGCAACATCAGAAACCAAAATATACATGATTTAGAGAGAAACCTTTGCATAACACCCACAGCAGGATACGGGAGCATCTAGACCATCTGACGACTTGCTACAGAACCACTGGACAGGAGAGACTTTGGGGGGCATAGTGCTCTGAGGCTTTGCAGAAGGAAGCAGGACATCTGTTCTCATCCAAGGGCTAACCAAATCTCCAAGGCCTGTAAGGCAGCAAGTTTTCTAAGCGGATTAACCGTATCCTCCCAACAACCTTATCAGGAAGCCACTGTCATTATCCTACAGATGAAATAACTGAGGTTATAGAGGTTTCTTAACTCACCCCCGGATCCACAGCTAGTAAGTGGGTGAGCTCAGATTTTTGGGCAACAGAGCCCAAGACACCACTCCAAGCATATGCAATAAACACAGATGCATGATAAGTGACCGAGTGAATTACCGTACAAGCTAGTATATTTCCGAGGGAAAGGGCACAGTATGAAGATATATGCTAGGACAAGAAATGTAAACCATGAACACCATGGACAAACCAGGATGCATGGTAACCTTCGCTACCACCTGATTTAAGTGAGATGCAACAAAAAGTATCTTTAAACATTATTCAGTTATTTATTTACACGATGATTATTGAGTACCTACTACGTGCCAGGCACTGTTCTAGACAGTGAGTCCAATAGATAAATTCCCTTCCTTCATGGAGCTTACGTCCTAAAGTGTGCATATGTGTCCATGTGCACGTGTGCGTGAGCAGTTCAGTAAGTGTATATGCGTGTGCAACAGTGAAACAGATTTAACATCTTTTCTCCTGTAAATCTGTTGAAATAGAACTTTGTCCTGTTAAAATTTACATGGTAGCTCAAGTTATAATGGGTTGAACCTCTAACCTATGAATCCTTAATATGTTAAAAATATATTTCAAAAGCATTAGAATTCTACATTCCCTAAGCTAGGGAGGTGGAAAAGGCTGGACCAAGATTCAGGAATTTTTTTTTTTTTTTTTTTTTTTTTTTGTGTTACGCGGGCCTCTCACTGCTGTGGCCTCTCCCATTGCGGACGGAGCACAGGCTCCGGACGCGCAGGCTCAGCGGCCATGGCTCACGGGCCCAGCCGCTCCGCGGCATGTGGGATCCTCCCAGACCGGGGCACGAACCCGTGTCCCCTGCATCGGCAGGCGGACTCTCAACCACTGCGCCACCAGGGAAGCCCTAGATTCAGGAATTTTAGATGCACGTTCTAGCTCTGATACTGCTTAGGAGTGAGGTGACTTTGCCTTCTCGTAGCGCCTTCTGTCCTACGCAGTGCAGAGTCCCCGTGAGATCACACTCGCCTTAACTCTGCAGTCACAACTTGCTTTCACGTATTATTTCAGTTGGTCCACACAATGACCCTACGAAGCAGGCAGGATGTTATTTTTGTCCGACTTCACAGTGAAAATCTGAGACGGTCCAAACGACGTAATAAGGCTCCAGCAGGAAACTCAAGCGCAGGCCCCCGGGTCCAGGTTAAGGGCGAGCAAGACGAGGCACGGCAAGGCGCTCCGGAGACCACGGGCGGAGGTCTAGAACTTCATATCCGTCTCCACGGAAGGCAGGGTGACAGGCTGAGGCGCGGCGGAGTCACCGAGTACACCTGCCGCAGACCCACCCCTTCCGCTTCACGGCTGTGACACCTAGGCTCTCTGAACCTGTTTCCTCATCTAATTTTCAAAACCGGGGGTCCTAATGGTGCCCCCCTCCCGGAGTTGCTGTGAGGATTAAATAAGATCACGGGTGTAACACACCTGACCCAAATACCTGGCATGGAATAAGGCTCCATCCTTGTTAGCTATTGCTAGTCTATGAAAGAAGCCACCATAGCGGGACCACCCAGCCTCACCCATCCCCGCCCTCCACGCCCCAGTAGAAGACTGTGCTGGGGCGCAGCGCACCCCTCAGGTTTCCCAGCCCGTGGATCACAGGAAACAAGCTCAGGAATCCGGAGCAGCAGAAACAGCAGTGGCAGAGTCACGGAAATATGGCGACGGGGAGTTTCACGGCCCTGTGCCTCTATAAGGGGAGTCCAGCGGTTAACAAAACCTTCAGGCTGCCTTAGAGGCGTTCCTCCAATGCAGGGTGGGCATGTGTACTCTGTTTCACTTTTCAGTTGAGATTGCTAAACGTAACGGTGAATTTGATTTTTCTGTCTTTCCACACGCGAGCCTTTGGATGCCGACACTAAGGAATGACATGAAATTCACCTTTAAAATACGACTTTGTCCTTGCTGGTTATCCATTTCATATATAGTAGTGTGTATCTGTTAACCCCAAACTCCTCATTTATCCCTCCCCCGATTTCCCCTTTGGTAACCATAAGTTTGTTTTCTGTGTCTGTGAGTCTACTTATGTTTCGTATATAAGTTCATTTGTATCATCTTTTTTTAGATGCCACATATAAGCGATATCCTATGGTATTTGCCTTTGTCCAGTTTACTTCACTTAGTAGGATCATCTCTAGGTCCATCCATGTTGCTCCAAATGGCATTATTTCATTCTTTTTCATGGCTGAGTAATATTCCATCGTGTGTGTGTGTGTGTCTGTGTGTGTGTGTGTACACACACATATATACACATATATATGCATATATATACATATACACGCATATATGTGTATATATGAAGGAAGGGGGAGGGGGAGGAGGAGGAGGAGTGGTGTATATATATGTACCACATCTTCTTTATCCATCCCTCTGTTGATGGACATTTAGGTTGCTTCCATGTCTTGATTATCGTAAATAGTGCTGCAGTGAACACTGGGGTACATGTATATTTTTGAATCACAGTTTTCTCCGGATGTATGCCCAGGAGTGGGATTGCAGGATGATATGGTACCTCTATATTTCTATATTTAGTTTTTTAAGGAACCTCCATAGTGTTCTCCATAGTCGCTACACCAACTGTATAGCACAGAGAATTATACTCAATATTTTATAATAAGCTATAAGGGAAAAGAATCTGAAGAAGAATATATATATATATATATACACACACATATATATGTATGTGAATAACTGAGTCACTTTGCTGTACACCTGAAACTAATGCAACATTGGAAATCAACTCGACTCCAATTAAAAAATTAAGTTAAAAGAAATTAAAACATATGATTTGGGGCTTCCCTGGTGGCGCAGTGGTGGAGAGTCCACCTGCCGATGCAGGGGACGCGGGTTCATGCCCCGGTCCGGGAAGATCCCACATGCCGCGGAGCGGCTGGGCCCGTGAGCCATGGCCGCTGAGCCTGCGCGTCCGGAGCCTGTGCTCCACAACGGGAGAGGCCACGACAGTGAGAGGCCCGCGTACCGCAAAAAAAAAAAAAAAATATATATGATTTTGTCACAACCACAAAGAAGGCCTTCAGAGAGATTCCTGTGCCCTCTCCTGGAACTACTGAAGAGGGAGAGGAATACACACATCTTCAAACAGGAAAAAACTATAAAAGTCAAGATGAAGAAAAAGCCCTTGGACAGTGATGAACAATGTGCAGGATTGTTGCAGGAAGTACATCAATTATGATTCGTTACATTTAAGAGATGCAACTGCAAGACAGTAAACTCTAACTGTGCGTGTCTCATTTAGCACGACAAGACACCCATGTTCACACAACACTTTAATGTAATGAACACCTTTCTCTTGGCCTAAGTTTCTTTTGCCATAGAAGTAAAATCTTAGTTGTAAATGTTTTCCTTCCCTACAGAGTATCTCATATTATCCCCATGGAAATATTAAACAGATGACACAGATACAGATCCCTACTTCTACTAATTAAATGCAAGAACCAAGTAGGGAAGACGTGCCGGGATCGCAACGCAAAGGTGATGGCGGAGGTGGGACTGAACAGGGTCTTCCTACTTCCATATCTTTTCCAAAATGTGGGTCCAACACTTCTTCAACTGCTGAGCTATTGCTCTTCTATCCAAGTATGGAAATATAGCAGATAAAACAAAGGCAGAATACTCGAATTCTTCATACTGAAAAACTAGGAAAATGCATACTATTTTCACCTTACATTAAAGAGAACCCATAAGCAGGACATATCCACGGACTTTAAATATTACATAGAAAGCCCTTTTTTTTAAAGCATCATGTAAAATGTTACTGAGTAATCCCACAATGTGGACACAGAGCCTCCTCTCACTACAAACATACACGACTGATATCTAGCCACACTCAAAAGAAAGGAAAATGTGTAGGAAGCCAGGAATAAGGAGAGAAATCAAAAGAAGAGATGTCAGTAGGATTTCAAGCCACAGTGAACCAGGGGGATTCCAGACAAAATACCTGCCCTGTGTGCCAGGATCTGGCGTTTGAATACCTACATGAGGACAAGAAATGTGACTTCACACCAGTAAGGGAAGGACTCATGCATAAATTCCCGAGTTCCAAGAGCTACTCTGTCCTAAATAAAAAAATAAATAGTAAAAGTCGCCTATAGCCAGGAAAAATGGAAGGAAACATGTCAACTTTTTATGGCCTTGGGCAGAGGAAAAATTCAGCTGTGAAGTATAAAATTCAAGGTCTACCCCACCTTGTAAGATATATATAAGATCTATTTACCTTGAGTCATTTAGGAAAACAAAATTCTTGAGTCATATAGGAAAGCCAAACTGAGAACCAAGCTAAAATCAAGCTAACACTAAAAACCAATCACTGAAACCCTGGGTCCCAGCAAGAACACTCAAAACCATTTTGTAAGAACCTTTCACAACATGAGGAAAACAGACCACTACCAAGTAAACATCCCGGAAAACATCTCAGAATTTAAGTTATGCGCCAAAAATCATACAACTACAAAATATGTAGGAAAATGTAACTGGGACGTGAGCCAAGGCAGTCTGGCCTGGCTCCTGCTAAAGCAGGTAATCATATTAAAACTGAAGTGTAACCACAAAAGGAATAGAAACACAATGTATGATAATGCATAAAAAAATGAAGGAAAAATCTGACTAAGCCAAAATATGGCAAGAAAAGAAAACTGAAGACACTGAGTAAAAGCACAGTAAACAGAGAGCAAAGTCCAAATATATCATTACGCACAATACATGTAATTATATGTCTCCTTAAACTACAGATATTTGAAATTTTAAATTAAAGATACAAAATCAGCTACAAGTGGTTTAATGAGCTACAGTTAAAGGAAAATTACCCAGTTGATTTGATAGTTATGGTAAGGGAAAAGATATGTCTGGAAAATATAGATGTGAAAAACATAGATACAGAAAAAAATACATATGCAAAATGAAGTTTATTTTGAATAGCAGTAGGAATATAATAAAAAATAGACTCTGAGCCACAAGAAAATTATTTAAAATAGAGAAGTTAATACGTAACTTAAAAAGTAAAGGAAGGGCTTCCCTGGTGGCGCAGTGGTTGAGAGTCCGCCTGCCCATGCAGGGGACACGGGTTCGTGCCCCGGTCCGGGAGGATCCCACATGCCGCGGAGCAACTGGGCCCGTGAGCCATGGCCGCTGGGCCTGGGCGTCCGGAGCCTGTGCTCCGCAACGGGAGAGGCCACGGCAGAGAGAGGCCCGCATACCGCAAAAAAAAAAAAAAAAAAAAAGTAAAGGAAGAATTCACTCAGAAGATATAACAATATTGAACTAGTATGTACCTAGTAACATACCGTCAAAATATTGCTATATAAAGCAAAAAATTACAAACAGCAACTGACATCACAATCTTAGAGGTTGACTTTAATGTACCCCAGAACCTAAAAGATAAAGTAGCCCCCAAAATTAGTAACGCTATTAAAGATTTGAATACCGTAATTTGAAATTTCATCTAGTCCTCTGTGGGTATGTACATATGTATGTCTGTATATGTGCACATGTGCCTGTATAAAACCCTGCACACGATAAAGAGAGAATACACAATCTTTTTCAAGCAAGCCTTGAAATGTATTTTTAAATGACCACCTATTAAGTCACAGAGAACATCTCAATCAATATCAAAAAATCAATCAGGTCTATATAACCAAAATGGACTAAAATATGAACAAAATAAAAAATAACCACACATCTCTATGTGTTTATTAATGAACTACTACAATTCTAAATAATTACCGGGCTACAATAAAAAAAAAAATCTCAAGGAAATTTAAAAATACTGAAAACTGAACAGCAAAAACTCTTTATATCAAATCTATGCAATGCAACTAAAATAGGATCAGAAGGATATACTTCTAGCCTTAAATACATATATTGCCATTCCTCTAAGTTAGACCCATTTGGATCATGAGAATTCATATTTAAGAAGTTTCATTTAATACTCCTATTTCATCTCATAAAGCATTTATGTGACTTTATAAAGACCAAGTTGGATTTTATAGACTTTAAATTGGTGGCTGATACATCACGCAGTCATCGTTTCAGTTTTATCACTAATATGTTGTGTTAACTTCTCCTCAGAATACAGATAGTTGCATCATCTCCCTGAATTCTTTAGTCTTTGCCATGTTGTTTATTGTTATTATAATTTGCAATAAAGATAAATTTACATAACTTAGAGTATCATGAATATGTTTTGTTTGTAACATAGTCAAGTGTCAGTTTTTCATTGCTTTGAATTTAATGAGAACAAGTAGTCATATTTTGAAAAAATGTATTAAGGGAAAATGGCTTATTAGAAGTTATAACAACTAAAGTAAACTACTGAAATACCTTTGTCCATTTTAATAAGACTAATGTCATTTAGCCATGCCAACTGTGGAGCTTATGAGTTCATAAAAATATTTATCATTGAAAATATTGAAAACAATGTTAAATATGTTTTCAACTGTGTTTTTTCAGGGATTAATTACCCTTGTAAGGTGGCAGTCAACATATCAGAAAGCAAGTAAATTCAATAATTAATGAGCTAAGCTTTAATTCAACAATTTTTTAAAAAAATAACAAAATACACCCAAATAAAGTAGGAGTAACTAAATAATAAAGTTCAGGAATTGATCAATTAGAAGCCAACCAGAATCTAATTCTTTGAAAAAGAAGCCAACCAGAAAAATTCATAAACTTTTATGGATTTTGATCAAAGTAAAGAAAGATAAAAATAACAATATTAGGAATACTAAAGTAGAACTTAAACACAAAGTGGAGATTTTTTAAATCATAAAATATAAATTTCTTCCCATAAACTTAAAAACACAAATGAAATAATGACTTTCTAGAAAAATAAAAATACAGATTCCAAAACTGAACTAAGAGGACAGAGATAAGCCAAACAGAACTATAAACTTTAAAACAATTAAATCATTGGTGAAAATCTACCCATATACAAACCATCCAATTCACTTGGTTTTACAGTGAGTTTTTAAAGCCCTACAAGAAACAAATAAGTTTACACAAAAGGTTCTTTGTATACCTCTTTAGGGCTTCAAGCTATATGAAAGAATTGTGTAAAAAATAAAGCATCTTATTAATGATAAACATTATTCTCATTCTTAAAGCTGATACAAAGAGTAATATTTTTGGTAGAAAATCACCTGCTATTATTTTAAAAGGTACAAAAATATGTCTGTGGTAGAGTGCAGTGATAATTCTAGAAGACACCTGAAACAGTCTTTAGAAAGAGACCCACTGAAGTCATCCTTCGGACAGAAAACAGGAAATGTATGGCTGGCCCAATAGAAAGAGTTGGAGGTTTTGAGAGAGTAAGAAATTAGAAGTCTTCTCTGAGCTTTGTCAGGAACAAACACAGGCCAACAGGAGGGCCTGGCTTTAGGCGTATGTTCAAAGTGAGATGTGGTTCAAATAATAAGTGAAGACCGTGAGCTTCATCCACTGACCAACCAGCCAGTAAATGTGCTTCAGGAAAACAAAATATGACAAAAAGAAACAGATCAAAGGCAAGGATAGGATTTTCCAGAGAGCAGGATCTCAGTAATCAGGTGGATAGTAACCAAAGAAAGTCTGGTTTCTATTTTAAATTCAGGATAGTCTGGAGCCCACAGGAGAAACCTTCATGGACCAAATTACTTTGTCTTTCCCTTAAAATAATAATACAAGTTATTTGATTTCAAGACAACAGGATGAAGAGAAGTGGAAAATGCTGCATCCTAAGCCCAAGTTCAAGGGTAAAGGAAGTGAAAAGAGCAGATGAGAGCTGACACCTAGAAGAGGGAAACAGGCCAGCTTCCCAAGACTGCAAGATAAATGAGGGGGTGTCTGGGGAACCCCTGAGGACACAGAAGGGGGCTTTGTTACTTTAAACAGCAGGGGACCCACTGCTTTGTCCCAGCACCCTGAACAGAGGTAGAATGCATGCCCAAGTTTACCCAGTTTAGGACAAATCTCACTGACCCACGTCATGGGCAAGGATATCAGAGGACACGATCTTAGAACACTCTAGGAAAATTTTCTCTTCTTCATTCTTTGGCTACCTAGTATTCCAAGCTGTAGAACTCCATCCCTGTATACAGGATTTACCAAGCGAAGTGAGCATTTATAACTGTTTAAAAAATCAACAGTTCATTTGAAATATAAACATTCAAAATGAAAGAACAATAAGAGTTCACATGCATGAGGATCTAAGGGAAAAACAAATTGGGAGATGTTTCTTGCCAAAATTTTTTTTAAGGACTTTTCAAAGGAGGACTGAATTTGCTATGTTCTTCTATTTATTTAACCTACTTCACACACACATACACAACATCACCACCGTCATCATTTTAGGAGACTTTCTTTTCTACAGAACTTTCTTTTTGACCCAACAATTAGAAAGTCGAGTATCCCTGATAATCAAGAAAAGCAACGAAAAGCTGAATCATTCAATACTCTGCCAAAAATGCACATTCTCACTTCTGACTGTAGTTATTTCTAAGTTTATATTGTGCAGCAATCTCGAAAAACGATTCTGAATTCACCCTCGGGCATGATTTCAACCTCCTGCAAATGCTATTAAGAGCCTCCATTGGGGGCAATCTGTGATCCCCGGTCAGCTTAATCACTAGCAACGTTTCTCCATGTTCTCTGGGGCAGGTAAGCGCAGGTACATTAGGTACACAGCATAAAAGTACCCCAAATAGAAACCATGGCATTTTGCATGCGTTAACACTCCTGTTACCTTATAGCCTCACATCCTCCCCCGCCCCGCCCGCTGCTCAGTTCATCACCCTACCCAAATGTGAGCCAATTAAGTCATATGAGTCCTGCCAAAGCAATAGGTTTTCCAGTGCAAGAGTTAAAATAGAATTTGAATGGCCAGACCACAGTTTAATGGGCTGTAAAAGTGCCCTTGGTACCGGCACAGTCTTCTCCAAAGCCAAAAAGAAGGTTGAGGGCCTAGGGGAGGTAGAGGGGGGATCCCTGGGCATTTCCCAGGTCCTCTAGGATCAGAGCCACAGCAGGAGGACAGGGCTGGATTATATCAAGGCAGCACCTAGAAAAGACCCTCAAGCACTAGCTTTTGGTGCTGGCAGCCTACACTTATTTCTCTGAGAACCGTAGCCTTCACCCCACCATGGCGGCCTCCACTCCACGCTGACCGTTCTGGCTGGGATACACGAACATCTGTCTGTTTCCATCTTGGCGCCACCTCAGGTGCAGGGAGGAAAGAGGAAACAGTAGTCAGAGAAGGTCCACTTTGGGTACAGGCAAAGAGACAGGCAGGACAGCAAGTGCCAGGGAACAGAAACACATCTGGATGAGAAAACTGCCCACAGGCAGATAAATACGCCTATGAGCTCACACAAGCAAGAAGGCCTTCTAATAAAATACCGTACCATGAACATGATAACGTCACGTAAGAGGAACAGAATTGTGATAGAAAAAAGCAAGTGTAAAAAGGCAACGCTCAGAATAAGAACGCTTGGAAAAGGCAGAGCCTAAAACAGAAGCAGGAAAATGCAAGAGGCAGCCCAGTCCAGGGGAAAAGGAACCGTAGTGGCAGAAAACTGGCTGAGTAAGTCCTGCTACCCGTCCACCACCCCTCATGGTGACCATATTCAGCACTCACTGCAGGCCCAGCACTGTCCTAAGAAGGGTATACAGATCTCTTCTCATTTAACCCTGACACCAAACAAGCCTCCAGGGTAGACAGGAAGATGAGTCACCGGGCAGAGCTGGCTGGAATTCTGGCTCACCATCCGGCAGCAAGGTTACCTCCCCAGCTCTCAGTTTCCTCGTGTCTGAAACGCGCGGGTCATCATACCTGTCCCGGGTGGTTGTGAAAATTAGAGATAATGAACTTAAGTGACTACTAGCGGCTGTTATTAGTGTGATTGATCGGATTAAAATCATCAGGAGTGAGGAACAGAAGAAAGAGCTGTAATTGAATAGAAATGGCAACAGAGACGCGGTCATGGAAACAGGGCCTTGAAAGCACCCCTCCGGTGACAGAGGCTCAGAGAGAGAAAGAGTAGACAGAGCCCGCGCTTGGCTCCGCACTTCGTGCGTCCGTGGGCAACTCGGGCAAACTCTCTGAGTTTCAGTTTCCACCTCTACCGAGTGGGTATTAATATCTGCCCTTCCTACTTGGCAGGGCTGCTGTGAGGGCCGCATGAGATGGCACCTGCGTTTACTATGACAGGCAACGAGTTCATGCAAACGTGCATAATGGACAGGGACACCCTTTCCCCCTTATTCCATTTCCCAGGTGAAATTAAAACACTCAACTAGTAGAGCCATATCAAAACCAGGCGATTACAGGCTGCAAAGCCCTTAAATAGCACATGCCTCCTTTGGTCACCATTAACAGAATCTAGTTAACTTAATCTGACATCGAAGGTTTGTTTCGGGCGTACCTCCTGCACCCTGCACTTTCTATAAACCATCCCTGCTTTACGCTTCCCTCTCAATCTAGGCCTCTGCTAATTCCTCTCTGGAATGTTGTTCCATTTCACCTCCAACTGACCGTCTTCTGCACATCCTTGCTAACCTAGTTTAAATGCATCCTCGGCATATGAGGAAGTGCTTCCCTTCTCCCTATACCGCATTATCATCTTTTCTGAATGTCTTATCCCACCTAGCACTTTCCTGGATTAGGGGTGCTGTGTACGTGGGTGCCATCTCTCCCACCAATCTCTAGGCTTGGGGATGCAGCAATGTTCCTTTTCATCCTTTATGGAGGCCTCAGAGCATGGGACCTCTCAAGGAGCAGATGTATAAAACAGACGCAATCACGCATAAATTCTGTCGACCTGATAACTTTTTGGAATCATTACAACAACGGTAGTTGCCGTATTTTAAATTAAAAGGTATTTAAAATATAAGGTACAAATAACGTAAAGCTCCACGATCCTAGCAAAAGTTTATGTGGGGTGAAAATAAATGAAGATGAGGTCCATTCGGAGGCTCCTGCTTTCCAAAGGAGACTAAAATGTAGTTTGGAAACGTGGGTTAATTATTTTTAAACATGCATCTGGCTCCACTGGCCTCAGTCACCACGAAAACGCTTCCTGGAGAGTGACAGCCTCGGCCCAGAGGAAGGGAGGAGACAGGGCGTCCCCGTCGTGCTGCAGGCACTCAGGTGTCCCTGGTCCCCTTCCAGGCCCCTCACTAGTCAGGTGCACGGCAGGGTCTGCGTCCCTGCCAAGGCACGTCTCTCTCCCAAGCATCCAGGGCTTCCACCGTTCTAGCCTGGGTGCTGCTGGCGCCCCTCTCCCAGTAGGTGAGACCCATGAACTTCAGCCACTGCCCTCCTTCCTCAGTAAAGAGGTCTCAGCTTTAGCAGAGGGCTGTCACACTCGGCGTTCCAGGCAGAGCAAGCCGCGAATCGCTAAGTCTGTACGGGTTAAAACTCCGGGGCTATTTCCAGGCCAAGGTCCACTCAAGAGCCAAAGCATGAAACCGCCCCTCCCGGGGTCCCTTTCATTGAAGCTGCTCTGTCGTCACTGCCCTGGTCCACGGGGAGGCGGCCACGACCCAGAGGTCAACTCGCCGATCCGGGCACCCTCCCGGCCTTGGTCCCCGCCGCACCCCGCGGGTCCAGCTCGCTCACCGATCTTGGCCAGGGAGGCCAGCAGGATCCACAGGGTGATCTCGAAGGGGATCTGCACGTGGGGGTAATCCAGGGTGAACACGGGCAGTCGGCTCTCCTCGAACGGCGTCGTGCCCGGAGCCACCACGCTCGCGGGGCTGGGCGGGATGGAGCTGGTGCCCATGGCCCGCGGCGCGTCCAGCAGGGTCTCGGCCAGGGCGCCCGCCGGCCCCGCCACCTGCACGAGCAGCGGCAGCAACAGCAGCGGCGGCGGCGTCCGCCGGCTCCGCCGGGTACCCGCCGGCTCCATGGGCTCGGCTCCACCCGCCGCCGTCGTCCCAGAGCTCGGCCCTCGGCGCGCTCAGCGCATCGCCCCGGAGCGGGCAGCGCCGCCCGCCGGGCCCGGCACGGAGCGGGCAGCGAGAGGCGCCGCCGCGGGGCCGGAGGTCTGCCGCGCACCGGCCGGGTCCCCGCCGCGAGCGGGCGCGGCGCCTGGTGGGCGCGCACGGGACGCGAGGCCACGGCGCGGAGCCTCGGCGCCCTCAGCCGCCCTCCGCCGCCAGCAGCCGGCCCATGTCCCGTCCGCCGCCCGCCGCGGCCCGCGGGCGGGGGCGGGGCGGGGCGGGCGCGGCGCCGGGGCCGCGGGGCGGGAGGACGGGCCCGGGGCGGGCGCGCGACGCACCGGCCGAGCCCGCGGGCGAAGCGGGGCCCGGAGCCGCGGGGGCGGCGGCCGCGCTCGCCGGGGGCCCACGCCGCGCGCCGAGACCCGCCAGCCTCGGAGCCGGCGAGCTCTGGGCGGAGGGGCCGCGCGCGCGGCCGGAGCTGTCCCCGCCCCGGAGGCCGCGGCGGGAGTCCATCCAGGGAAGGGGCCGTCGCAACCCAGGCGGCGCGCGCAGGGGACCCGGGGCGCGGGGCCGGGCGCAGACGCCGGCCCAGCCCGCGCCCCGCGGACCTCCGTGCCCCGTAGGGAAGGTTCAGAAAAGCCTCCTGTCGTTCCCCTTCCTGGGCTTAATCAGGTCGCGCACAGGGCACGCTCTCGGGGCGCTGAAGCTCCCCGCGCAGAACTCCGGTTCCCACGCTCCCATCGAAGCCCATTCTTTTCTTTTCCACCGTGTACGGGTGTCACTCATCGGGCCCCTGTCGCTTCCACTTTTCTCCTCCCCGCCCCGGTCACGAAAAAGAAAAACATCCTCTCTGTTTTCAGGCTTCGAGGTGTCCATGTCCGCGAACAGCAAAACCACCATTATTTCGTGGAAAGCCCGTGATTGGCCGAGAGCTCAGATTGACCGGCTCCGCTAATTACAGGACGGGCTGTGGTCAGGGCGCGGGGTGGGGGTGGGGAGGAAGCGTGGTTCTTCTGCACCCAAAAGAGGCTCATCCGCCAGCGCAGCCAGTCCTCCTGGTTCGCACAAGGCGTCTTAGACCTGCCTGCAATCTGCTGTCCCAGCATCTTTATCACCAGGAACTGAAGGGACCCTAAAAGCTGACCAGTTGTCACTCAATTAACTGAACCCATTTTCCCTTCGATATTTAGGAAATAAAATCCTTCTCTTTTCTCATTTTTTAAAATGTGTCCAAACATGGCTCCTGCTATTAAACACCCTGCAGTTCAACATTCAAAGCAGATTTTCTTTTCAAAGTTCTAACACAGGGAATCCGTGAAATGTCAGCAGAAGGTACAAGAAAAAAAGAAGAAGAATCCTCCACCTAAACAGAACCATATAAGGAACAGCCATCCTCGGACCTTGAAAGTAATGCAGAGACAAGTCCAGGATAAAAATGGGAGGATTCTAGGAGCTGGCACAGAACAGTTCACGTAATACTTTATAAAGCATAACTGTTTCAAAAGTGCAACAGAACAGAATGTAAGGATGTTCTATCCTCTTAAAAAAAAAACAAAAACAAATCATGGAGCCATGCAAAAATCTGCCTCCTCTTCTCTATTGGAAAATTTCTGGAAATCTGCTGGAAATTTGTATTAAAGGGTGGGTGTCACATTCCTCATAAGGAAGGAGCAGCAAATGACAACTGCTTAAAAAAAAAGTGCATCTCTACGTGGGAAGCTCTATGCAACGTGTTTTGCTTGTATTTTTCTTGTTGTTGTTGTTAATCATAAAAGCCAAAGAGACAGACATTCTTGTACCCATTTTATAAGTCAAGAATTATAGATGCAGAAAGGTTTGAAAACCATCAAACAAGCAAACAGACTTACCCAAGTGTACAGATCAAATAAAGGTCCAAAAGGAATTCAAGCCCACGCCTGTCCATGTAACACTCATTCCATCCCACCCTCCACCCTGTGACTATTTGCCCCAAAACAGCAGGTCAGTTTCTCAGGTGCTTTCAGATAGAATAGTGGAGAATATTATAGGAATTATCCACAAAAGCCATAGCAGAATAAAGTCTCATTTCCAGTAAGTGACTCGGGCCAGTTCTACACATCGAGTGAAATAATGGTAGGGCAAGGGCACGGGCACATTCAGACAATAATTTCTAGAAGTTTGAGTCACATAATACTTTTAAGAATAACTGTGCCTCAGGCCCAGGAAGATGAATGACAAATCTACGTGTCTGAGGCCTTCCTGCCCATGGTGGCTGTAGTGACTACAGAATCCAGGATCGCTTTAACTTTATGAATCTAGGCTAGTGTAGCTAAAGGTTATCAACCTTTTTTTACACTTAGAAAAATGCTCTTTTATTTATTCTTATCCATGGAAGATGAACAACTTGGTTTAAAAAACACTTTTGTCATTTCTCCCCTAAAGCAGATAAGAAAGAGTTAAATTGCACCGGCTTGCTGACAAGGACTTGGCTGAGAGCCATTTCTTCAAAGGGCCCCATGACTGGAACTCAGCCCCTGAAGGTGATACCACGACCCATTACTGTACTTTACTGGCTTCCTAAGTGGCAGTGGCCTCCCTGCACCGCTGCGCGGCGCCAGCACCCTCTCCACGGGTCAGCGGCTCCCAGAGCGTCCAGCCCTGTGTGTGAGCTTGATCAGGAGACGGGAGACAGGGAAAGCCTCCATTGTCAGGTGCTAGTATAATAGTCAGGAGAGCACCTAGCGATAGTTAGAACTGATATTTCACACTATTTTTCTTTACAGATTTTTATAATCATACCTTAACTCCCCCTTCTTTGAAATCTGCATTGTACAACCACAAACCCTTAGTTTCATAATAATATTTCAATTCAAAAACCTTTGCCTGTAAAAAGTTGATGCTTGTAGTACTGTTGAATTTTGTTGTTGTTGTTATATTTGAGGTCTTAAAGTCCGAACTAGCTTCCTTTTTTTTTTTTTTTTTTTTTTTTTTTTTTTTTAAGGCTTAGTCCTCAGCGAAAAGCTGGAGCCCTTTTCTTAGAGAGCAGCCCTATCAAGGATCATGCAGTGGTATTTTATTGGTTTTTATTGGTGGTTTTTATTGCTGTTCGTGGAATTAAATGCTTTTCTCTCTTTCGTTTTAGCCAGAGGTATTTGTTTCATTTCAGCAGAGAAATGTTTTACTATCTGAAAAGCTACTTTCTGCAAATTCAAGGTTATAAATGAGTGGTACTTTTTTTTTTTTTTTTTTTTTTTTTTTCCGCCGTACGCAGGCCTCTCACTGTTGTGGCCTCTCCCGTTGCGGAGCACAGGCTCCGGACGCGCAGGCTCAGCGGCCACGGCTCACGGGCCCAGCCGCTCCGCGGCATTGTGGGATCCTCCCGGACCGGGGCACGAACCTGTGTCCCCTGCATCGGCAGGCGGACTCTCAACCACTGCGCCACCAGGGAAGCCCGAGTGGTACTTTTAATATCAACATCTCCTAGTCTATTTAAGATGAGATTCTGTTTTCAGACATTCAACCAGGAAGTTTTTCAGAGCCTCAGTTTTCCTCCACAAAATGAGAGACTTGGAATAGGAAACTTTCTTTCCTCATAAAGGACTTTACAGATCTAAAATTTGAATCCAACACATCTGTGTGAAGAGGACATACACCTAAATCCTTCCTCACCCTCCTCAGGCACCTTGATGTCACCTGTGGGAGGAGAGACGCCCTGTCCTTTAAGCTTTGCCACGTTGTGTCTGAACTCTGATGTGCAATGCAGTCAGAGAGCAAAAAGACAAGCCATAGGACCGTCTGAGTACTTTCCCACTATGCAACCTAAGGCACGTTCATTCATCGATTCAACATATATTTGTAGAGTCCCTACAGCTGCTGGGCACCTGCAACTAAAAGTCTCGTGGTACGTTTGGAAGCCCAATAAGTAAGAGTGCTTCAGGGGATTATGGGGGAGGAAACGTAATTTTCCCTCTACCCTTCTGAGTGTTTAGCTGAGACCCCTAAAGGTTAACAAGGGAAAAACAAACAAGTTTATTAACATGTGTATCTCATGTATACATGAGAGTTACCCAGGGAGAAATGATCCCTCTCCGGGGTGAGATTCAGGATGAAACACCATCTTTGTAGGGAAAGGGAAGTGGGGATGCAGCCTTTTAGAGGAGAATAGATTATTTTTAGGAAAAATGAATGGGCCCTTAGAAGAAGAGATGGGAGATATGACAGCTGGTGACACAGTTTGTCTGATGTCAACTTCTAGTCTCCTCTCCTGTGACCAATCTATCCTGGTTGAGGAAACGTCCAGGGAGAAGATTTATGACCGTTGAGTTCCTTTTAGAGGATCTGTCCTTGGGCAGGGAAGGCAAGTTCAGAGAAAGCCTCTCCCTGCACTGGCTGTTTTTCAAGTGGCTACAGCTCAAAATAATCAATATACCAAAGTGGCAGATTTGGGGCTGCATATCCTGCTACCCTTCAGGATCATGGCAAAGATGTTTCTAGAAACATCTTTGGATGTTTCACCTCATCACCTTTGGAGATGAGGAATATCTTTGCAAATGTATATTTTGCTTAGTGTTCTAGAATTTAATCAATGTCTACCGTAGTGGAAACAGACAGAGATATGACCAAACCCAAACCTGGAAAAAAAGGAGCAGAGTTTAAAACACTGATCTTCATCTAAGCATCTCCGTCCACTTCCCACTCCCTTGAATCATGAGTAATTCCTTAAAGCTTTCTGAGTTTCCATTTATCTGTCCAAAGGTCACTGTTAAAAAGCATGCTTGTGCAGATTTTATTTAATGAGTTTACTCTGAGAAAATCTCATCAGCTGCCTCCAGTGTAAACTGTGGTCCAGACTGGTCACAGCTGACTGTTTCTGTGGTTTCCTAGTACTTTCCCAATGGGGAGGAGCAAAATCTAATGGATATACTTCTGAATCTCTGGGCTTTGTACAGTCCTTCAGCACCTACCGTGTTATGATCAGCCTTAAAACTTGAAAACAGCTTAAAGAGACAACATTGGCTTGAAGCTTACTGTGGGCTTCATTACTCCATGCCTATCTTTGACCTATGTTTTCAGTCCATCCATCCATCCATTTACCTCTTCAAACAACCAAACATCAAGTATTTATTTAACTTTTTGAGAACCTACTAAGTGCTAGGTATTCATTCCTGCAGGAGATACAGAGACGGGCCATATGAATCTTACCCTTGAGGACCACACAGCATGGTAGAAAAGATAGAATACTAGCAATGGCTACGTTTACTGAGCACACACAACGAGATGGACTCTTTTTCAAACACTTCGTCATTCATCTCATTAAGTATTCATAATACCTTACAGTATAGATATTCTTAGTACAGCTCATTTCACAAATGTGTAAATTAAAGACAGAAAAATTATGTAATGTGCCCAAGGTCACAGAGTTAGTCAAGATTTTAATACAGGTAATTTAACCCAGAAGCTACACCATTCAACACTATGCCATAGAACAATGGTCATGATGATGGCAGTGGTGCTGGTGATAGTGGTGATGCTGGTGGCACTGGTGATGTTAATGAAGCCGGTGATTATAACGATGGAGGACGGTGATGATAATTATGATATCAGCATGAATTTGGAGCTTTCATATTTTTTTTTTTTTACTCACTAGAAACCAGTAATCCTGTGTGATGAGTGTTATTTCCTCCAGTTTTGATATAAGAAATGTAAGACTCAGGAAAATTAAGAAAGTTGATCAAAAGCTATTCAGCTGCTAAGTAACAGAGCTGAAACTAGAACAGAAGTCTCTTTCTACTTTGCAAGGCTGTGCCTACGTAGCCATGAAAGTGCATCAAATGTGATAGAAACCACAGAGAAATAAATATCAGAGGTTTGTAGAAATTCAGAAGTAGGAAAATCACAGAGGAAACGGGCTTTATCATGGAAGGCTCTGGAGGTCTTGACAAAGACACTGGCATTTTACACGAACATGGGAAATCTTTTGAGCAGAAACAGGAGAGATGACCTGACTTTTATTTTAGCAGGATTCTTCCAGTTCTTGCCTTGAGACTGTAAGTCAGGAGGCTTTTATAATAATCCAAACAAGAGGCGAAGCTAGTTGGATTCAAGGTGGTGGCTGGAGTGGTGGTAAGAAATGGTTGAATTCTGACAATATTGGAATCCTGGATATATTTTGAAGGTAGAGCTAAATTGTAACCTGAAAGTTCAGATTTGGAAAGTGAGAGAAAGAGAAAAACCTAGGTAAACTATAAACATTTTTTTCTCTGAGCCATTGGAAGAATGACGTTGCCTGAAGAAAGTTCTGATTCTTTCGGACAGACAGGGAAGGCTGTGGAGGAACTGGTTCACAGAGCTGTTTATCAGGAACTTTGGAGACAGTAAGCTTGAGGTGCATATTAGACCTCCAAGTGGAAATGCCAAAGGCGGCTGAAGGGTTCAGGTTTGGGGTATAGGGAAGAGACTCAGAATGAATAAATAAATCTGTGAGGCATTAGCCAATAGATTGGTGTATTAATTTAGGACATACCAGTTTCTACTACAGAGAAAACACAGCCTCTAATTGACAGAGCTGAAACTCAAAGCCAAAACCTTACTGGGTTAAATTAATAGAAATTTTTCATTCCCTTTAAAGTCCAGTCCACAGTGGGAATGGGGAGAAGGAGGAGGAGCCCACATGGTTATTCAGGGGCCTAGGCTCGTGTAGGCTCGCCGGTCAGCATCACCACTGACGGTCCAGCCAAATGAGAATGCAGGCAGGGCCTCTGATCCAGAAACATGGCGGCTTGGGGACCTTGAGAAGAGCAATTTTTGTAGAGCAGCAGATGTAAAATCTTGATGGGAATGGAGTCAAGAAAGAAATAGAGGAGAGAAGTTAGAGACAGTATCAACATCTATTTCAGGGATTTTACTGAATGGGGAAGGAAATAAATAGAACAGTAGCCAGAGGGAAACATGAGGTCAAAGAAAGAAAAAATTGTAAAGATTGAAGAACTAACAGCATATGTGCATAGTGATGAGAATGAGCCAATGAAAGGGAAAAAATAAATGCCTTAGAGGAGGAAAAGGGGAATTGCTTCACTATTCCGGTTAGCTGAGAGAGATGGTATTTAGTGTGCTGGTGGAGGGATTGGGCTTGGCTAGAAGCGAGGGGAGTTTATCCACAGCGATGCGAAAGGAAGGTAGAGGGGCAGGTCGGTGAGCCTTTGCGATGAGAGCAGCTTTCTCAAGTTCTGGTCTCATCACTTGCATTTTCCAGCGCGACTGAGGATGAGGAAAGAGGCCCTGGAGATTTGAGGAGAAAATGAGAATATGAAATATTTGTCAAGGGGAATGGAAGAGGAGGTGACTAAGGATATAAATTATGAATTCCAAACAGAAAGAGAGCACACTTGAGGTTAATAACTGTGAATATAAAATGGGACCAGTCAGCTCAATGGTGGGTTTTCTGTATCTACATTCTCTTGTGCATGCGGTGGGCAGAGATCAGGCTTAACCTGCACTGTGCTTTCACCAGGCGTGCGGGAAGGTGCGAGGTTGCGTGCTTGTAATATTACGTGGACTGGGGCAGTTACATCAGGTAGCATCACTGGACTCAAGTGCCAGTGGAAGCAAGGGTAGATGCCACTGGGGGACTAGGGGGGAGTCAGCTCAAAAGATAAGAAGCAGGAGTAGAGAGTGGAATGTTTACAGTTTGAATTTATTTCTTTCTGAATTTGTTTATTTTAATATATACTTTGGTTTATGATGTAAATAAATTTTGGAATGTGTTCATTCAATATTCATATTCATTCAACACGTGATTATTCAACTGAATTTTTGAAGACTTTGTAATAGCAGCAGAAAGTGTTTTCATTAATGGAACTCATGTTCTCATGGGTTGGTATAAATCTTACATGGTAACTCAAGCTCAAAGGAAGTTCTGGCTGTAGAAGCAAGTGAACTGCCTATAAGATACTGGCCTTGAAAGCTCAAATTTATAAACCAAAAATGTGGATCGCAAGAGGTTTTTGCATGGCACAGAGCCTGGGATTTCTTCAGAATGCTGTGCTTGAGCAAATGTGCTACTTGTATTAAATAGTAATTCATCCCTAACATGAGCATATACATTTCAAGAATTATACAGATTTAGAGCAAGATTTAAATACCCTGTAGTGCTGAATCAATAAAATATTTCCAAATAATTTCTAGTTTGGAAAAATTAGATTTAAATTTAAAATTTCTTGTTTAGAAAAAAAATCACCCTGACCTCTAGGACCCTACTTCCTTCTGGGTCTAGACATCGCTTAGAGGTACTTTTGCAATTTTGGAATTCTGAGGAATGTTATGAGGAAGAAAATCTGTGCAGATGACTTTACACAGCACTTATTAGTTGCTTACAAGGTAACCGATGACTCTCCTCCCTGTCAAAGGTTTGCTTGCTCCTTGCAGTTTTGTCTAAACTCTCTACATTAGTCTTTCTCACTTGCTTTTCTCATTCTTGGAAAGTATACAGATAAGGAAAAAGAAATTGAGCCCTGTAATACACAAGTCCTAGCTGGGAACTGGCTTTTTCTGCTCTGGAGTCCTGAGAACGTCTGCACAAATCATAACTGTCCCATGCATGGCTTCCCTCCTGAGGTGAAAATGACTGTGGGACACCCAAGACAGTTCATCCGGGGCCGCTTCTGGAGTTGTGGAACCAGTCTTCTTCAAGCAATTGATGGCTTCTCCGGAATATCCTTTTTTGTTCATGTGATGAGCAAAATAATAGCTTACAACATCATGTAGAGTGGGTTTTTCAAAGCAGCACTGCTTGGTGTGTCTCTAGGTTTGCCCGCCGTCCAAGTCTGTTGTTGGGCAAAGCAAAAGGATCATCTCAAGAAAGGCTGAGGGTGAGCACGGTTTGGGGCAGAGCCACCTTAGTCCCGATTTTTGGACACAGCAGAGCATTCCCCACTTATACCCCATGGGGGACAGTCCCTCTTCTCTCTTCTCGTCCCAAGAGGGGTGACGTTAAAACTCCGATTTAAGGTGCCAGTTGATTAAACTGAAAGGAAATGAAAGGGTCGAGGTACAAGAAAACCTCAATGGAAAGTATAGTATAAAAGCAATTACACACTGTCATTCAGGTGAGTACCAATGGCGTTGCCGTGCTGTACACATTACCCTTCCCAACCGAGTTGTTGCGGAGCTTCCTTCAGAAAACGAAACATTTTCAAAAACGTAACCTCTCCAACCCTGCTAAAAGGAAAGCGTTGCTGCCGTCACCTCTCCACGGGTGCCTGGGTCCCATGAGTGCATTTTCTTGGTCTCCCAGGTCAGGCGGTGCCTGCAGCGTGGTAGATCCTCACAAATGGACCAGGTGAGTCAAATCCTTGTATTTTAAATCTTAAAAGTATAAAGATGAGATCTCCAATTTATTCTGACAATGGGAGATACAGAATGGACGCACCTGCTAAATACAAAATCAGGGCCATCGGTTTCCGCCTACCTCACGTGAGGGCTCCGCACGTTCCCTTCTGGAGAGAAAATTGGAAAGTAATGCAGAACCACACTATCCATGGTGTCTGATTTGATGAATATGCTATTTACATGTTTAATTTCTTACGTTTTTAGAAAACAGTGTGAATTTCGTGCTTATGCCCCAATCTCAGGGAGAGAACCATCGACTCATTGCGGGTTTAGAGAACTGAGATGATTCACATACATTGTTTGCCAAGATACCTGATACAGCTTCCACACAAATTGTGTTTCAAATATCAAGACAGTTTTACTCCCCAAAACTACTTTTATTTTTTTTTTTTATTTATTTTTTTTTTCAAAACTACTTTTAGATGCATGTTTTATGATATGCATTTAATATATTCATGTTCTTCTAGGTTAGAATACAGATTTAATTTTATGAAAAATACTACAGTAGCTTTGATGAGATAAGTGTAATGTAGTTTGCTGTATTAGAAATAATGATGATAATATGATGATATAAATGATAATATTACCCTCTTACTGCATTTTAAAATTATATATCCAGCGGGCTTCCCTGGTGGCCCAGTGGTTGAGAGTCCGCCTGCCAATGCAGGGGACGCGGGTTCGTGCCCCGGTCCGGGAGGATCCCACGTGCCGCGGAGCGGCTGGGCCCGTGAGCCGTGGCCGCTGAGCCTGCGTGTCCGGAGCCTGTGCTCCGCAACGGGAGAGGCCACAACAGTGAGAGGCCCGCGTACCACAAAAAAAAATAAATAAGTAAAATAAAATTATATATCCAATAAAATAAACAGGCTATAAACATCCAAAGAGGATTCCTTTATAAGAGGCAATATGGCATCATCAACATAAATAACTCAAATGTGCACAACCACGGGCCCGAGGAATGAAATTTCACATTATACAGTGAGGCTCCCTGAGAATTCTGTTGAGGAAGTAAAGTGACCCTTCTGTAAATAGTCCCTTTTCTGGAATAATGGAGCAAATAGTAGACTTATTAGTGCATATTATTGTTACCAGCCCTTTGATGATTCAACTAAAATTTTATACTTATTATATTTTTGTCTTGAATTGTTCTTTATAAGTGTGAATATCTTTCTTATCTTGGAATTAGTTGAGAAAAAAATGGTACACAGGTACAAATGAATGAATGGTAAGGAAGACACGGTAGTGATCATGAAGGTGCATGATACTTACATGCATCCTTAGGTGGGCACATTTCTGCAGCTTCCCAGGTCTCAACTTCTGTATTTCTTCATTTATGCAATTGAAGTAATAATGTCTACTGTCGAGAGCTGCTGTCAGGATTGACTGTGAAAATGTATGTACAAGCACCTGGCCCAGATCTGCAAAGAGTACACACTAAATGAATATGGCTATCTTTCCTACATGGCCCCTGGAGGTCCCTGCCAGCCCCGAGATTCTCTGTGTCACATGATGCAATGCCTAATGACCATCCATACTGGTCAGTAACACTTGGGTCCTCTATGCATCCCAGAAAATCATAAGAATGTATTTTCAGACGAGGCCTCATTCCACTTAACTCAGGGGATGCCAGTCTGTACTGGTAGAAATATACCTCCTTCACAAGTGTGGATAGGAAATGCAATCCTTTGCCTTTATGGATCCAAGGGACTTAGATTGTCAATGGTTCAAAATTAACTTGTAATTTATTTCTATTTTTTTAAATTATGTAGGCACTATGGAAACAATCCGATGGAAATAAAAATAATGAAGGTGGAGGGTTTAATTGGCCAAAGCACCAGTCTTTATCATGTACTCAATCCACCATTTGCCTTTGAATCTGTAGGTACACCGTACATCAAGAATGGCTAAACCCTATTGGCTATACAAATAACAAATTAACTTTAGTTCTACTAGACTTAATTTCAGGTCTATTTAGGTTTAAATTCAGGCTTTGATTTCTAGATTAAATTCATGCTTATTTGGATTCATGGCCAACTACTTGAAAACTTTGACCTAGTTACTAATCTAAGGAGTTAATGGTTCAATTATCCCGGAACCTTGTGTAGTCCCTGACATTAAAGGCTAGCAGAGTGGACTTCCAACAACGATTTGTTAAGAATATATGAACTATAGCCATCAGGGGGGCCGCCAGTGAAGAGTTACACTGGGCCTGGGACCCTGTTTTCCCAGATGTTCGTGCTTTGTGATTACATCACAGGCAGGGGCCAGATGATCCAGGCTTATAAACTAGCACCAAATGAATCACTGAAGCCGAAAGGGCTCAGAATCCTTTTCATCAGCACTCACAGAGGGGTGTGACAGTCTCCACGATATGAAACAGTAGAGGAAACAAGGAAGCGAAATGTCCATAAACCAGTTCTGAGGAATAGCGTGTTCAACGCCTCTCCTCTCATAAATCAATCTCCAAACATCCAGCTGAAAAGGAAGAAGCTGGAAAAAAAAGAGCTGGGTCTTCCTCTTACGGGGGAGCACTTACACACGTGCACACGCACACGCGAACAATCTTTTCCATTCCAACACTTGCATTTACAGGCAAAGAGAATGAATAAGGTCCTAAAAGATGCACTGACTTAATCAAAGATCAGTGCCACATCCCAGTAGGAAATTCTGACCTCCTGACTCGGTAGCTTGGTCTCTTGCCATTCAGCTTAATAATCCTTGTGGCTGATGGTCCAAAAAGGTTAATGAACCTTAAACATTTCCAGGAATCTATCTGGAATTGGCTGGAAAATTTTCCCCTTGAATATGAATAAAGCATAATCACAGAAATCGTACAAACAATGAGATTCCACACTACTAGATTATCATTTTGAAATATTGGATGTTTATCAAGGAAAATGAGATTTCGGAAGAAAGAGTTAGCTAAGAGTTTATCAAAGTAAATGAGATTTAGGAGAAGAGAAACGCAAATGATTTTCTAATCCCCAAGTATGCAGAATAGCCTAGTCCATCCTCCTGACCTACAGAAAAGAAAGAATTGTAGAAAGTTCTTGTTAATTTTCCATGAAAATACAGCTCACTCAGGAGTTGAAACCAAATCAAGCTCAACTCAAGAAACTTTATACTGCAACACACACACACACACACACACACACACACACACACACACACACACACACACACACACACACACCCCTAGCTCGGTGGTGGCCTGGATTCTCAGCAGGAAAGTCAAGCAGGGCCTTTACTGACACCAGCACCTGCTGCCTTCTGTGCCCTATTTTCTAGATGCCCACAACTTTGCCTGCCTCTCTTAGGGAAACAGCTGCCGAGAGGAGCCTTTGGTGACTAAGCAGAACAGTTCCCATGTGGTAAAGCTTGGGACAAAGGTCAGCTGTGATAAGAATCTCCATAGTTGTGGATGAGGAAGAAACAAAATTAGAAAAGAAATCTCAACCCCGTTGTTCCCGTGCTCTGTACTTACCCACTTAATGATGTCCTTACTATTTTTCAAACTTCCAGTCTGTTGACAAGTGGAAAAAGTTTTCATTATCTGGATGAATGAAGTAAAAGAAAAGAAATGGTTATGTCCACTAACACACTGCCCCCCCCCATTACCTGTACAATTGGTTCTCTTTTCCATGTGGTTTTTCTGATGAAGAACTGATCTCCAATATAACCCCAGCAGAGGCAGACACTCCCCATTCCTATATGACTCTCTCATTCTGTGTATGGTCCATATTATACACTGCATTTAAATGCATATCACACACTCTTAAATTTATTTATTTTTTAAATCACTTCTGTATGTTTATGTGTTTTGTCTTTCCCTTTGTATTTTCACAAAAGAGGGTAGGAAACTAAAATTATCCTTTAGGGTGGGCAGGGACTGTGCCCTGTGCTTTTCACACGTTTTTCTCATGGTAGGTCTGTACATTGCTCCCCCTATCCTCCCCCTTCTCCTCCTTTAACTCTTCCTTCCACCTCTCTCTCTTTCCTTTCACACATACACATGCGCTATTATATACATACTTACATACTTCAGTTTGAAGCCATGTATAGAGAATTAAATGATTTCATCTGATGATAATATGTTAATATCCAGCTTGCTCTATCTATCTATCTATCTACCTATGTATCCATCTATCTATCTATCTACCTATGTATCCATCTATATATATGTGTGTATGTATGTATGTATCTATCTATCCACCTATCTATGTATCCATCTATGTATCTATGTATCTATGTATCTATCTATCTCCACCCCCATAACTTTTCCATATCTAAACAAGGAAGCATGCTTCCTTTTCTTCACAATCCAGTCTAAATCTAACCTTTTCCAGGGTTTCACTATATTTCAGCTGGTCAGAGAGTGATCTCTGATTACTCTCAGCTTCTTCATTTCATTAAAATCATTTGCTATGGTCTCAGAGAGAAGGTCTCTAGGATTCAGGCTTGTAAAATGGCCAGGAAAACCTGGAAATTAAACTTCAAGAAGAAAAAAGAAGAGAATATGTCCATTAACCTAAAAATAGTGCTTAGTCAGTATTCACAAGAACAAGTGATTTGGCTTATGTTTGAGTCATTTTTCACAAACAGTGTGGCTCGCGGCCTGAGTCATAGATTATGAACACAACCAAAATATATGGGCTATTTGGCTTACCCACCTTGTGTATATTCAACTCAAGGTAAGAGTTAGTTTACCTTTGAAAAATATGCCTACAGTGCAATCCAGTTGTTAGTCTTTAAGAACCAGTTATAAACCTGTTCTTAAGACCAGTTGTTTAATTCACAGACATCAAACAAAGCTGTAAAACCAGTTCCTCTATTAGTCTGTAACAAGAAGACAAGAACCTATTTCTATAAATCTTTTTATTAGATTATGTATTTGTCCTGTAAATAGACCTATATTCTCCTACTAGTACCTGCAGTCCACCTTTTTGTAGTTGTTGTATATATAGTTCCCATTTAAGCAACCCATGACTTAATCACAAGACGCTTCACCACAATTTTTGAATGTCATGGCGTCCTCATGTTTTCCACCAACATCTCAGTGTGTTTCTATCCTGAGATGTGTTTACACTCCTGGAAATGGGAAAATACTTCATCAGGCATGGTTGTACTTTGGTCTGAAAGCCTGTGGTTGAAATGATGCCTATTTAAAGGAATATTTCCTGGTTAGATGTATTAACATGTAAGATGTTGATCCATGTAAATTTTTTCAAAAAATTTGAAAGTATCGTGGTAAATTAACCTATTACTATATGGGCTTTGTCCCGAGGTATTTGGACACAGAGAATAAGAAAAACTAAGAAATTCATCGTGTCCATTGAAGTCACCTGAAAAGAAATATAAGAATATCAACACGAGATTGAACAAGTAAGCATGCATTATTATGGGAAAACCCATTTTTATTTCTTTACCATTGACTAAACAGTTGATTATTTTTGAGAAGCATCAAAAATAACTAAACTTTGGAATTTTTCAATCAATTCGAAGAAAATATTTACAAAAATAAGAAGTTCGTTTTGAGCAAATCCAACATCCTCAAATCCTGTGCTGCACTGTCCTTTTGGCAGGCACGGCACTTGGCAAACTGCTACCTGAATTAAGCCAAACGTCTGGCTTCTCTGTACGTACACACAGACACCAGTGGAAAACATCGCAGGTATTAAGGTCTGGGACATGATCAATTCACAATCTCCCACCACTCCTGGACCCTTCATGCTGCCAGGACAACAGCTGGGTTTTCTTAGTTTTCTCTCCCAATTTGTTGTGTTTATTTTTTTCAAACCTTCTCTACTTTTCTCAAGAATAGCAATTCACCTCCTCCCCTCACCGCTCTGTCCTCCTTTAAAAAAAAAAAGAAAGAGAAAGCATCAGCAAGAGCTCTCTCTCCTACACCAGATTAACCATCTATTTGCTTGCATACCCGCATTCTTCTCTGTCCCTACGGATGGGGGCCTCAACGCCTACCTAAATTTTGTTCTTCAAATCTCATTCTCTTGGGTCTTGTCAAGAAGTTATTATCCTGCCGTTTCCCTGGCTCTTGGCTAGTTAGTCTCTCCCTCTGTACAAGCAGGGGTCCCCTCTTCCTCCACAGCTTTCCTTCTGCCGCTTTGGAGGCACATTCCTAGCCCCCAACCGGCAAGATCCCCTCATCTACCTGCCCCTTAATCATTGAGCTGTTGATCAACATCCTTCATCCTTCTGTCCTCTTATTCTTGTATTTTCCACGAGCATTTTCCCCTTCTCCCCTGGTGTTCAAGTCTGCCAGAACTTGTGATACATAAATCGACCACCAGCCCTAAATTCTCTACAGAACTCAAATTCACATTTACTGTGGGACAATGCCTCCAGGGTATCTCACAGTTGTTAAAGATAAGACAACAGCCCCAAATGGAGTCACTTATCTAAGCCCCAAGTCACCAAAAACAGACTTAACTTAATTACAGTTTCAGCTCTCCCAGAAATGGAATCTTAAACCAGTCAATCAGGAATTACCTCACCAGCACTAGGGAGGTCATCTGACTGATAGACCCTTGCTATCCCTTAAAGGAATGTAATCTTGCCATAACCAATCCGTTTTTGTTTTTGTTTTGCCATCAACAAGTGTAACTTCCTTGTTTCTGCTCCCTTCCGCCCGATTCAAGTCTTTCATTTTGTATACCTCCTCAGAACTCCTTTCTCTCTGTTGGATTGGATGCTGCCTGATTCGAATCAATTTTTGCTCAAATGAACCCTTAAAATATTTAATTTGCCTCAGTTTATCTTTTAACACAGGTAACAATCTTTTTAGAATAAAATGTATTATCTTTTCTTCCCATCCGTCCAATGTGACCCTAATCTTTGTTTCATTAAATGCAAAACCGTGTGTGGATGGCTCAAGAAATTTTGGCATTCTACTTGATTTCTCACTCCCCCTTAAACCTACATAGAATCAAATTCCACCACTTCTCAACGTGACTCCAAATATCACTGCAATCCATTCATATCCCTGCATCCCTGTTGCATCCACCCTCTTGTTCCACCATTACCTCTAGCCTACATATTGCAATAGCCTCCCTGCCTCCTGTTTTTCCACGTCTGAGATCTACTCTCCCTCCTGTGGCCACGGAGATCTTTCCACTCAACCACCATGCTACATCCAACAAATTTAACTTGTAAGTCATCCTGTCCTGCATCACCTTTGCACATGCTAACACATTCCTCTCTACCTTTGCCTTTTTAACTCACACTTATTGGTTAGGCTTTAGCTTAGATGTCACTTTCTTTGTAAAAAATTCCTTCACACTATGAGTCTGGGTAAACTGCCCTTCCAGTGGGCTCCTGTCGCATCCTACTGAACTGAAGCTTCCTACCTAGTTGTCTGCATCCACTGAATTTCAGAAACCTTGCCTATCTTGTTCACTGTTGTGGTTCTGGAACCTGGCATACACTGCCTGGCATGGAGGGAATGTTCCAAATAATTCTTAAATAAATTCATGAATTCCTAGATAAGCAAATCATTTTAGAACTAGCTGAAGACTAAATGGAAATAAGTTGGGTTGAGGGAAGAAAATCATTCACTCAGTAAAGTGATGCATGAGGACAAAATAGTCTATAAATTATTTATTATGTCTGTGTTCTATCATACATTCTTAAAATGCATTATAAACACGTGACTTTTACTTGTTTATGATAGATTCCATTTATTCTCATTCTCCATTCCTCCCAGTATCGGTGTCATTTGTCACATAATTTTGCACAGGTCTCTAACTGTGGGCAGGGCACATTTCCCTACCTCTTGACTCTGGTTTCAACCACAACGTGCGCTTTGGTCGATAGATTGATGTGAAGATGATGCTGTGTCCTTCTGAGTCTAAGACTCAAGAGGCCTTGAGTGTTTCTGCTGGTCCTTTTGTGCCTCAGCCTCAGCCAGGAGAATATGGCTGTGCAGACCCACTGATTCCAGAGGAGAATAAGAGACCCATGGAGTCGAGGTCCCCCAGCCAGGATGCTTCAGCTAACCCCAGCCTAGCTCAGCTGACCTTAGCTGACTTGGACCCATTGTTGCTCTATAAAGGCTTATGGATTTAAGCCACTGAGTTTTGGGGTAGTTTTCTTAACACCCAAGTCTTGCAGCAGTAACTTCCTGATATGTCTGTCACTTGAATGTTTGGGTACAGCTATTCCAGAGAATGGTTATGATATATACTTGCCACGGTTCATTAAAAAATAGTGAAGTTGTAGAAAAAATATTTACAATACATATGTCTGCTAAAGAGTTAAATCCAGAATATATCAAGGATTTCCTGGTTAGGACTCCACACTTCCACTGCAAGGGGCACAGTTTCAATCCCTGGTCGGGGAACTAAGATCCCACAAGCCGTGAGGCATGGCCAAAAATTTTTTAAAAAGAAAAGAAAAAAATGAACTCATTGCAAGCAAAAATAAAAAGACAAACAATTTAGAATGGCAAAAACAAAAAAACAAAACCCACCTCAGGCTGGGAGGAACATTTCACAAAAGAAGGAATACAAATGGCCAATAAGCATATGAAAAGGGGCTCAACACCAGTAGCCATCAGGGAAATGCAAATTAAAACCACAATGAGATACTACTTCACACACACTAGTGCAGCTGTTACGCCAAAGCCTGACATCCTGACAAAACAAATATTGGGGAGTCTGTAAAAAACTGGAACACTCATTTATTGCTGGTAGGAGTACAGAACTGCCCGACCACACTGGAGAGCTCCTTTGCCATTTCTCATAAAGATAAACTTACCCCATGACCCCAAATTTCACTCCTAGGTATTACGCAACAGAAGTAAAGACTATCTGTCCACAAAAAGACTTAGAGAAGAATGCTTATTGCAGGCTTATTCATAATTACCTTAATCTGGAAAGATCCCACGTGTCCATTAACAGATGAATGGATAAGTAAATTGTATACTCCTAGTGGAATGCTTCTCAGTAAAAAGAAATGAACCCCTGACACACAGAACAATTTGGATCAATTTCAAAAACACTATATGAAGCAAACAACAAAAAACAAAAACCCATAAATAGTACAATTCAATTTATGTGAAGTTCAATATAGGCAAAATGAATTTATGTGATAGAAACTAAAGTAGTGGTTTTTCTCTTGGTGGGGAGGGGCACAGAACTGACTAGAAAAGGGCTTGAGAGGGTTTTCTGGGGTTTTGGAAACGTTTTCTATCTTTGGTGGGTGGTGGTTAAATGCAGGTATACAATTGACAGAAGTCTTTAGACTCAATATTTAAGTTCTATGATTTATTGTATTTAAATTATATATCTACATCAATAAAGCTTGTCCTGGCCAAAGAGGGTAGGGAAAATATACAGATAGATGAGAAAGAGAGAGAGACAGAGAAACGCACACAGTGACACAGGGAGAAAGAAAGCAATCATCGAAATTCAAAACGACACTTCAAGGTGATAGTTACCGTAAGTTGCACCATAAGATAAGAGAAGGTGCTCTCCCTACACAAAATTTAATAACGAAAAGAAATAGTGCTTTTTACAGAGTACACGTGGTCTTTGTGAAATGAGTGAACGCTTCGAATGGTCCTGAGGAGCCTCAGCGTGACCTTCCAAAGACCTACTGCCTCAAGAAGAAAAACAGCAACACATAGAGCACAATTTGGTCTCAACAAGACGTAACTGTACAAGGTAGCACGAGACAGGGAGATGCTTGAGGTGGACAGACCCTTCCCTGCCTGGCAGAGCACAGGTAGAGCTAACGCTCAGGAGTCAGGTTTCCTCGAATTGAATGGCCCTGGGCAGCTGCATCTCCTTACTGGACATTTTTATCTGGTACAGCCTTGGCACTGCTTGTTTGCTTGCTAGTGTGAGGAAGGAAAAAAAGACTTTTCCCCTGCCCTTCTACGTTCTCCAGCTGGGGCCTGAAAATTAGACTGACAGAAGACAGATTGACCAGAGAACAACAGAGCTTATTAACATGCGCAGCACACACATACCTGTGGAAGAAACTCAGTGATGAGTAACTCAGAGGTGGTTAGAACTTGGACCGATAGAGGATCTTAACAAAGGGAAATAACAGTGTAGGGAAGGGATAAGACAAAAGAAAATGGTTTTCAGGCTTCTAGGGGCTGCAAAGCTGTAGGGAGGTAAATATGCAGGGGAAACTAACTGGCGATAAGGCATCTGAGCGAGGTTGGTTGGTAAGATCCGTTTCGGGGCCTGCTTTACATCTTTACGGCCACAAAGCTTCCCCAGGAGAGGGGACTTGATTCTCATTTGCCTCCGGCTCAAAATAATCCATATGCCAACGTGGTGTATTGGGGTATATGGTACCTTGTGATCCTCTACGCTAGCTAATGAAATGAAATGAAACTATTTCTATTTAGGGCCAAGTCCTTATTTTTACTAATCTTTGAACCCAGGGATCAACAAACTTTAGCTCTCATCACTCTGTTCCATGTTCTAAATCCTGAACACGCGTGCGTGTGTGCACGCGTGTGTGTGCGCGCACGTCTGCCCCAGTTTATACTATGGTGTAATAGTTTTGTTTAAAATGCCCCAATCCTTCATGAGAGTTGATATCACTGCCCTCTAGATGGGTTCGCCCTAATCATTCTTCCTTTATTATTTACACTTTCTTTGCTTAATACCATAGATGAATTTCTGAGGAAATTGTGTATAAATCATTTGTCAAATCATTTTCATGCACTGGCAAGACTCTATTTAAAGGACTTGCTATTTAGAGAAATATTATTCAGAACCTCTATATAATTGTGGCAGTGTCCCTGGTTACAAAAGAAGGAGTACGTTCATTTTCTCAAAGAGGAAGTGAATGCATTGGGAAGGTATCTGGGGCTCAGAGGAGTAACAGCGTATGTTCCAAACCAGGTAACGGCCCCAGAACACCGTGTGGCGAGAACCACAGCCAAAGAAAGTCACATGCAGGCACAGGACACGCACACGGCAGCGGCCACTAGAGTGACCGCGGCTTCATCCAGCGCCCTCGCCCCTGGCTTGTTCTCTCCGGCATCAGAGGCCACCAGAAGGTCCGACCGTCCAAGGGACTGTCCCCGACCTGGATCCCCCTGCTTTGATGAATGGGGAGTAAGGATGATTTGGACCCCACACGTTCCAGAGATTTGGACTCTACCCACCGATCCAAAGGCACAGGAAGTCACATCCTCTAAAGAGTGATCCTTTAGGGACTGCGAAGTGTGAAAAAGGACTGGCAAAGAGGGAAGGGTGCTGAGCAGCCCCCAAATGGACAAATGTCAACTACAACTTCTTCCATAACTGATGAGCCTCAAGTCCATTCAATATGGAGGTATAATTTCTTTTACCTATAAGACTAAAAGACACGTAAGATTAAAATACCCATGGTGAGTTACTAAGAGCTCTGGAAAGTAGTCTCTTATTCTGTGAGTTGGCCTGTAAACGGATTTAACCTATATAGAGGATGCTTGGCAATGTCTAACACATTTAAAACTGTGTTATCGCTTTGAATCACGGTTGACTTTCTAAGGTTTCACCTACAGCTCTCCTAACACATACCTGCAAAATGGATTTACGAGGGTGATCTTGGCAATATTGTTTATACAGCAGAAAACGGAGGAAGCAGTTTAAATTGTCTTCATCAAGAGAAACATTGACAGGCAAAAGATGCGACCTCCAAACAATGAAACAATAGACAGCTTTTAAAAACTTCGTAGACGTGGAAAGATCTCCACAGAATCTTGTGTTAAAAAAAGCAAGTTGTAAAACATCATGTATACTATGGACACGTGTGTTAAACTAAATAGGTTAAAGACAAAAGAGCGGATAAAAGAAAGGCATATATAACATCTATGCTTATATACATACGTGGACATCTTCTTAAAGGATCCACGAGAAACTCTCATTCGGTTTTGCTTCTGGAGAGTGAACAAGAGGTTTAGAGTAGGAAAGAAACTTTTCATTGTAAATCCTAACTAGTGTTTTTAAAACACATATTGTAATACTTTTTCAATTAAATTTTAAAAATAAAAGGGGTTTTACATTGCATATGTTTGTAAGCTGAATACCCAACATGTATCTTTTACTGAAGGAAATACCTGCAATAATTGGTAAAAGAAGAGGAGTCAAATTCCTTAAGCAAAGCTAGATTATTGCAAAATCCATAATAACCATAAGTAGCTCATATTACGTATATAAATTAAATTTTATAAGCTATATAATGTTTACTGACAGGAAACTCCTGTCCAAAACTGGGAATCAGAGAAGTTAAGTGATTGGAACATCAGAAGCAGCGCAAGTGGGTCAAGAATATTCCTGATCAGACTGCTAATCCCGTTTTTGTCCCAAGACACGACTGAGCTGACAGAGCAACTTTATTTTCTCCCAAAGCTTCAATACAAACTTAACTAGGATAAATTGTGTTGTTTCCCTCAATAAATACTGATGAACTGATGTTCACATAGCTTCGTGAAGAAACTTACCACTAATCCACCTGAAAGAATTGACCCCTCCATGGACCCGTGTCTCAACAGATTAATAAACGTCAAGCAATTTTATACTCAACGTTTTGTTTTGCGAATTCAATAACATTCTTGATTGTCAAATCAGTGATTAATTTTGAATTCTAAAGTACTGGGAGTACATTTTATTATTACACATACAAAGTTGTAGAAGGCAGATTTTGAAAACTATATTTAAGCATATTTAGTGAGTTGAATGTGAAGAAAGAGAAAATTCAATCCCCCACCTTGATTATGTGTTTAAGCAGTTACGTTGAGAACAAGCAACGCTTGAATTTTTTCAGACTAAAATTAATAGAATAAGTTATCGAATGAAATAAGTAGCTACATTTATCCTTCTTGATAACAACAACTAACCATGATAGGGGCAATCCATCTAGAAAAAAAAAGGGGGGGGACTCAGATGGCTTTGGTGACAGGATAGTCTTCCTAAGCATCTACCTTTAGTTTTAAAATGTGGTACTAAATAGTTTAATAGTGTTTAGAAATAGTTTTGAGCTTTAGTTTACATGTAGCCAGTTCGAATGCATTCAAAGTTAAAAATACTTTAAAAACTTGTGCAATGCCATTTTTGTCAAATGCCTTTTTATTAGCAATTCATGCTTTAAAATACATCTGGAGGGCTTCCCTGGTGGCGCAGTGGTTGCGAGTCCGCCTGCCGATGCAGGGGACACGGGCTCGTGCCCCGGTCCGGGAAGATCCCACGTGCCGCCGAGCGGCTGGGCCCGTGAGCCATGGCCGCTGCGCCTGCGCGTCCGGAGCCTGTGCTCCGCAACGGGAGAGGCCACGACAGTGAGAGGCCCGCGTACCGCAAAAAAAAAAAAAAAAAAAAAAAAAATCTGAACATCTTACTAGGTTCTCGCGCTCCATTATATGGGTTCCCATGCTCCACTAGATTGATCGGAAGCTCTATTTTAAGAAATTAATCTACATTGGTGTCCAATCGTTTTATATGGCACCAGAAACAGAAAAAATAAACAAGCAAACACACTGGTATTCCACAAACTGTAGGGTAGCAGTAATGACCTGCCCATATAGTAGATTTATGTGCATTTTAAAATAAAACCTCTTCCAATTCTCAACTACCCCAAAAAGTGCTTTCCTATCAAGTGTTTTAATTTCTGAATTTGTGTGAATATTTTTCCCCTGGATACTCAAGGTCACTAAGCTATAGCCCTGCCCTGCCTGTCCCTGCAAGCTGTTTTATATTTTGATCAATACTGAAAACATGCACAGACCTAGGGATTTGCATTTCTGTATGAGGCCTTTATCCAGGGTTGCCAGATTTCACGAATAATGTCCCGGGTGCCAGCTAAACTTGTATCACAGTTAAACGATGAATAATTGTTTTGTGAGAGTATGTCTCAATTGTTTATCTGGAATTCAAGTTAAACTGGGCCCTGAGGAGTAATTTTAGGAAAAGTCCCATGAAACTTTGTATTAATACATTGTTGAGGACATTGTTTATTCTACTGTGTAGCTTCTTTCTCACAGAGACCAAACATAGGGTTTTTGTTTGTTTGTTTGTTTGTGGTTTTTTTTTCTCCTGGTCTTAATGCCAGGGAGCCTTGGTTGTCTTCTGTGAAACTATTTGCTTTTATTTTAGAAGGTCTTGGTCAAGGCACAGGAGCCCTTCATCAGTCTACTGTTTTCACCCTGGCTGCTGGAAGTCTTGGAGCCACCTCTGTGGCCCATGCAAGTGTAAGAGAGCACGTGGGTACCATGTTTATGCATATTTTTAGCTGCTTTTCTGGCTCCATTTTCTGGCCCCATCTTGAGTTTCCTTTCTTCTGTTGCTTCTACTTTGTTATTGTTATTTTCTCAGTTTTTGTTATCATTTTTAGCACTCTTCAAAAGTCTTGGGGACAGGGTGTGTGAAGAAAAATAAACAGACTAAACCTGCAGCCTTATTACAAAAATAGTTTGATAATTTGGCGTGGAATTCTTTATTTTGAATTGCATCTAAAATGGTTTTGTGACGAAAGATTTACTGAATTGCTACGAGGAGGTTGACCTGGGTCCATTTTGAAGGTGGTCCCACAGCTGAAGTCCCAAAGCTGGCCATGGAGTAAAGACCCAGCGTGTTTCCATGCTCCATTCAGGAAATAAAATGTCTGAATTTTTCACCTGGTGTTTTGTAGCCTCTTTCCTTCATTACCACCTCTAAAATCATCATTTTGTTCAAATAACATTTGTATTAATATCACGTTTCCAGCCAAATAAATATCCTACCTCCTGTTTCTTTCTTTAACCTCTAAGTTATCAGTACACAGATAAGCCATCTTATACCTCCTTGTTGATGGGGAAACAGGACGGCTGTCCATATGGGATGCTTTGTGTGTAGTCCCATGTGAAAGTCGAGTTAATTGGGCAGAAAATTAAGGGATTCAGTCGGTGCAAAGGTTAAAATTCGAGCACTTAGTTTAGAGCCGGAGTCCAAGTTAACTCTTGGCTGACTGATCTCCCACGGCAAAGTGTTTATGATTTGCATTCCCATTTTTACTACTTTCACTGGCTTAAAGTGTCTTACATTTAATTTCTTTAAAAATATTTATATATATGGAATCTAAAAAAAAAAAAAAAAAGGTGCTGATGAACCTAGTGGCGGAGCAAGAATAAAGATGTAGACACAGAGAATGGACTTGATTACACGGCGGCAGGGGGAGGGGAAGCTGGGGTGAAGTGAGAGTAGCATCAACATATATACACTACCCAATGTAAAATAGCTAGTGGGAAGCAGCCGCATAGCACAGGGAGATCAGCTCGGTGCTCTGTGACCACCTAGAGGGGTGGGATAGGGAGGGTGGGAGGGAGATGCAAGAGGGAGGGGATATGGGGATGTATGTATATGTATAGCTGATTCACTTTGTTATAAAGCAGAAACTAACACACCATTATAAAACAATTATACTCCAATAAAGATGTATTAAAAATAAATAAATATTTATTTATTTTATTGAAGTATAGTTGATTTATAATGTGCTAATTTCTGCTGTACAGCAAAGTGATTCAGTTATACATATATATACATTCTTTTTCATATTCTTCTCCACTATGGTTTATCACAGGATATTGAGTATAGTTCCCTGTGCTACACAGTAGGACCTTGTGGCTTATCCATCCTATATATAATAGTTTGTATCTGCTCATCCCAAACTCCCAATCCAGCCCTCCCTCACCCCTCCTCCCCTTTGGTAACCACAAGTCTGTTCTCTATGTCTGTGAGTCCGTTTCTGTTTCATAGATAAGTTCATTTGTGTCGTATTTCAGATTCCACATATGAGTGACATCACGTTTGTCTTTCTCTGTCTGACTTACTTCACTTAGTATGATCATCTCTAGATCCATCCATGTTGCTGCAAATGGCATTATTTCGTTTCTTTTTATGGCTGAGTAATGTTCCATTGTATACATGGACCACATCGTCTTTATCCATTCATCTGTCCATGGACATTTAGGTTGCTTCCATGTCTTGCTTTGTATCGAATTTCTTAAATGGCTTATAAAAGCTATCACCTTGACCATGTCACGGGAGGCTGTCTCTTCCATTTCCGTTTTCTCTCGGTTGACATCAAGTAATAGGAATATGTGGGAAGTTAGGGGGAGTTGGAGATGTGGAATTGGATGCATGGCTCCACGCATCAGTACACAAGCAATGAGAACAAATAAAAATTAAAAGAATAGTTTTTTAAAACGACTCTAAAGCACCGTGACTTAAAAAAAAAAAATGTGGCATGGAGTTTTTAAACTTCCTTAACTAGAATACCTTGGGTAGCTCATAAAAAACCAACGCTCAGTACGAAATATTTAATTCTTTAAATGATGAAAAACTAGCAAAATCATTTAAAAGAGCGAAGTTAAGCTCGTGCCTCTGGAACGTGGCCACGGAGAGACAGAATCAGACAAGCTGTTAAGAAAAACGCTGGGCTGGGCTGCAGAGCACAGTGCTGGTCTCCCTCCCCTTCTGCCTTAAGCTCGTTCACCTCTGATAGCATTTCCGTCTGAGACTGGAAATAGCTCACATTTCAACCTCAGTTTGACCCCTTTCTGGAGTTTCTCTCACTGCACTTTCTGGTTTCATCAAGAGAGGTCACTGTGGCACTACTACTAATAACACTCTCTTCAGCTCCCAAAACAATAGAGAAGTGCAGTCAATCAGTCAGTCAACAACCACGTATTGGATGGAATCAGGCACCATAGCCAGGCAGTAGGGGCGAAGAGGTGGGTAAAGGATGTGGTCTGGATCGCATGGGAATGTCGGGAAGGAGGAAAAGAGGATACAGTTAAACAGGCTAAACCGGCGAATTTGGACCAGATCACTGGCAAAAGCACAAATACCCTCTTTGCCTTCGGGAGGCGTTGTGCTTAACAGCTTCATGTAACGTCTCAAACAGGAAGAGCTACCTTTTAAAAGATTGGATTAAGTCGCATCATTCAAATCCTGTCTATATTTCAAAATACCTTGGAGGCATTTCTTCAAAACAAGCAAGTAAACAGACCAAATAATTCTCATGGGTCTCTTCCTTTGACAAATAAACCCCTATGTTATTATCCGTCTTTTATGAACGGAGGTCCCTACATCAGGGAACAACGGTCAACCCATATCCGTTATCCATACCCCGGCCCCCCCAGAGTGCGGAGGGGCTCTCAAACTTGGTTGAGGGTCTTTTAGAAATCCCCAGGCCAATTACACCAGAACCACGAGGGTGCGGTGGGGGGCATTAGTATCGTCTGCAGCCCCCGGGAGAGTCCAGGGTGCAGCCAGGGCGGACAGCCTCTGCCCGAGGATGGCTACAGCTGTGGTCATCAAATTGTATTGTCATCCAACACTGAAAATGAGATTGTATAAATGATTTAAGAAAGAGCCCACTTCACAGAAATGGAGGAGATGGTGGGGTTGTGAGCTCGTACCCTTTCGAAGGCTGACAACCGCTCTCCGTGGGTCACGTGAAATGAGATTTATGTCAGTAGAGCAGAAACTGTTTTTTCTGTGTGGTTAAGTATTTCTTCGCCTGGTTAAATAGGCAAACAAACGTGGGGTGGGGAAAGGGGGAAAGGAGCCGGTTTTGATTGGCTTTGTGTCCCTAGGCAAGAGGGCTCCCTTTCCCTCCGTTTGGTCTCAAACAGAAACGGCCTCCTGTCTCTCGCCCCTGCTCTGTAATTGATTACAGAGACCTTTCTACCCAGCATACTCGCTGGTTCTCATCCCAACAGGGAAAGGTACACAACTTTATTTTTACTTCTTCCTTAAGTGAAACGACTACTCTTTTCATGAACGTGAGCTCTAAGCTATGTGAACACGAGGTGCACGAAGAGAATCGGTTTTAGTTAAAAAGCTTGTGTGAAAAGGTAGTTCATTGCTATCTGCGGAGATTCTTTTTAATGCATAAAAATTGCTACAGTATTTTCCACTACATTATGGACAAAGTATGGGAAAGTAAAGAAAAGAGTGTAAGTCGACTGAAAATTGTTCAGCTTCGTTTATAGTAGAAGACCTCAAACGAAAGCAATAACGAAGTTACAGTCTGAAATTATTTTTAAAATTGTAGTGTGTAGTACTGGTAAAGATGTAAATGGAACTGGTATATCTGTCCATTTCTGGAGACCACATAAAGTGGCAGAAAACATTTGAAAAATAATTTGAAAATACTTTTTTAAGAGCTTTCGACATTCATATCCTAACTAATAACAACCAAGTAATAGTAATATAATACATGATATATGTAATATTATGTTTAAACACTATGAAAGAAAACTAAATGTTTAACATTTACAGAGCCATATGTAAATGCAGAGAAAACCCACAAAAACAATACCTTTTCTTAAAATTAAAATCAGAAAATAGAGCAAGAGTATACATTTATTTAAATCTTCACAAATAAAAATATTTGGAAAATAAATCAATATAAATATCTAACAGTACATTATGTAAGTAATTATAAATCTACATACAAGGTATTACTGATAGGCTGAATATGTTAAAGCCATTCGTTTCATAATTTAAAAAGTACCTGTGAAGCAACATAAAAAAATGGTCATGCCATTCATATATATGATCACGAATGAGTCCACTCCAAGCTCAAGGTACAAAGATGAGTTGCTTAAGATCTGGATAAGGATGAGAAAAATCAAGTGGCGTGCACTCTTTGCTATAACAGAGGTGATCATTATTACAGGACTTGAGATGGAGAGACAAACATTCATATTGCAGGATTTAGCAAGGCTTTAGAATGAAGAAGGGAGCATCTGAAATAAAACTGAAAAGGACAGTACCAGCAAGCAGATATTTGTGTAAAGCAGGCTAACCACCTATAGAATGCCGATCAAGCAAAGGGAGAAATACACGAATGCAGAAGGCATGGTGGAGAAGTGAAAATAAATCATCTTGTTGAGAAAAAAATTCATACCTTCTTACCCAGTAATTCATTCATTCATTCAATCAGCCAACATCTATTGAGAAGCTACTTAGACCAGACACTTCCTGGTATATGTTACAGTGGTGAGTAAGACACCATCCCTGCATTCCAGGGGCACATATTGCAAAGCATAAGACGGAAAAGAAGTGTTAGATTAATATAAGTGCAACACACTGGTATTGGGTGGCTATGCTTCCCAATAGTTATTATTAGATTTACTGACAATAAAAACCTTACGAATTGGAAATTCTGTGTCAGGCCTCTGTAGTTTGGCAAAAGGGTAACAATGTAGGCATCAACACTCAAACTACAATTGCACTCTTGCAAGTAAATTTCCAACCAGAAGGAAGAGGGGATTACAGCATTTCTGAACGTGCCTGTGAGCCAACAGTCTTTCACTCATGAGACTTTCTCCCCCTCCCATTTCTGTCCTTCAGGGTTCTACCTGGGTTTTGAGATTTAGTAGCACATCCCACCGTCCTTATTTAAGAAAAGCCATTTCGTTTAGTGAAGAAATAGTCGCTTGGTACTTATTCTATGTTGGACATGCTCTCCGGCCCTGGGGACACAGCCGAGAAAGTCTCGTCTCTGTCCTCAAGGAGCACGGGGTCTCGTGGAGGAGACCAAGGATGGGGTGATCAGTACAGACAGGTACCCACTCCAAAATCGGATGGGGGGATCAGGGCCAGATTCCTGAGGGAGGTGTGATTTAAGCAGGGTTTTGAAGGGTTAGTAAGAGTTAGTCAAGTTAAGAGAAAGTGTGGAACGGTAGAAAATATCAAATAAGCAAGGCTACAGTGACAATGAAGATCTTATTATTTATTAAGCTCTTATACTGGATGTCATACATTTTATGTGCGTTGATCAGATTTTAGAAGAACCTTGGTGAAGTAGGTATCAGTACTGTCGACATCATTTCTATGTTACAGACAAAGATACTGAGGCACAAAGCTATGAAGAAGTGAGCCTCTAGATCACTGGAGACTAAGTAGGTGATTCTACCTCTCACGGGGCCGGGCCCTTCTCCCCACCTACAACTCATGCTATCGGCTGGGCCACACCTGGTTATTTTCTGTTCGTGAATGTGTTTGGTGTCCCGTCTACGCTGGATGATCCAGAGAGCTGCCCACCACACGTCTTGTTACGACATTGACATTTACCTTACAGGAGAGCCTAGGCTTCATTCCGCCTGTTCGTTGAAGAAGAAACGCCTGTTTTCAGCAAACCAGTGATTTTTTTTTTTTTTTAAGTAAAGAAAAAAGAAATCCTCTTGGGAGAGATGATACAGGTCTCTCTCGAATGTTAGAGAAGCGTCTGAACATAGTTAATTTTCCTTAAGTATTTCTTCGTGTTTGCAACTGGCATAAATGTCTCCAGAATGTTCTTAAAATCTTGTACGTGATTTATTTGCTGATAATAAGTTGTCTACATTTAATCCATCATTTTTCAGGTAATACATTTATCTTCCTAAAACTATCTTTCTCAAACTGTGATAGGACGTTTTCCGTAGGAGTCAAGGCCAGGTGGCGTTGCTGTTACACATGGGTTTTTTCAGTGATTCTGAAGTAAGAGGCTCTCACGCCACAGGCCCCATGGTACCAACTGGTTCTGCCCTTCTGAGTCTGGGGTCTTACTGGGGAGCTTTTGACTTTCCAGATGAACAGGTGCTAACCTATTTTTTCTGCCTCCTATGAAAACTTCTGTACCATTTTAATCTTATAAGGTCCAGGCCCAGGGATTCGATGTGTGGTGCACGGAGCTTGGTAGCCGAGGGCAATGGGTAAAGCAGGCAAAGGGGAGAAGGAGGGGCCGTGAGAGTCCCCCACACAGCGAAGGCCAATGACACCCTCTGATTTACCCAAGAGAGGACACTGTGTGTATTTCTCAAAATGCAGATGCCTGGGCCCCAGCACCGACCTAAGGGCTCATTTCAGGGGAGACGGGAGGGAGGGTGTGCAGATACCTGTGCTTTGAACACATTCCCAGGTGACGCTCACGCACAATAAAGTCTGAGAATCATTAAGATAAAATGTTGGTAGGACAAGCGTTGTTTTTACATGTAATTACCCTTGTTCTTAAGAAAATATTTCCTGTGTCCAAAGTCCAGAAAATAACCTTGAAACTTTCAACTCGTCCAATCGCCTCTATTGGAAGACCTCCCCCACAAAAAGGCAGTGTAAAATTGTGTGGCAAAACCAACTTCATTTTCTTTTCTTTTCATATTTTCATATTCTTTTCAACGAAGCTTAAAGAGACACTCATCAGTGCTTTCTAGTTTTTATTGCAATAAATTGGGTTTCAAGTGGTTACGTCAGGTCAGTGCAGTTCAAATGATCTGATTCAGATCACTGCTTTGGTTTGGATTTGTATCCAGATCTGAGCATATCACATTTCTTTTTAAGAAGCTGTTTCCCTTTCAACCATTTTTTTTTTTTTTTTTTTTTTTTTTTTTTTTTTAGCCACACCACGAGGCACACAGGATCTTAGTTCCCTGACCAGGGATCAAACCTGTGCCCCCTGAATTGTGAACGTGGAGTCTTAACCACTGGACTGCCAGGGATGTCCCTGTTCTCAACCACTTTGATGCCTGAAATTCATTTTTCTCAAGCGAGGCTCAAATGCTAGGGCTCTGAGACATCTTAACACACCAAAATGTAAGGTGCACATGCAGAGCCTTCCGGAGAAGGGAACATTTAGACTGACTACCAGAAGCACAGCTACTGTAGCTAAAGGAACCACTAACTCCAAGTCTGGCCCCCGGTCTGAAAGGAACAGAGGAAAGATTGTTTCCCTTTACCCAGATAATAGATCAAACTGGGGAGAACTGATTAATCCATGAAAGCCTTTCAGCCAGACTATATTTGCCATACGGAAAAAGAAAGGCATTCTCTTTTAGCTCCTCTGGGCCTCCTCCCCAAGCTGAGCTAATTAAGGGTCACTTCAGGATCTTCTGAGTTTTCTTTGGTGGCTTCAGAGGGGAAAGGTAGGAGGTGGCTTTGAACAAACAGGAACCTCACCCATAAAGCCAATCTCAAATTTCAACCTCAGTTCTTTTGCCAGCTAAAGCATCCACATAGAGAAGGGAGTGGGCCATTATGCAGGAATTCACCCTTAGGGAGAGACAAAACCCCAACAAGCACGGAATAACAAAAGGTAATCTCAGAAACACACTGGAAACCTTAATCCTTTATCATTGAAGATAACAAGACCAAACATTGGGTCCCTCTGGTGGAAGGGTACAGCACGTACTTAGGCATACGGAGTTGGTGTTCTCCAAATTAAAACCAGAGGTCATCTGAAATATCTTGAAAACTTTCCAGTGTTTCCCAAAGCCTCCTCTGGTTCTCTTCAGCTTAGAGCCTCGCAGTGCTGACCCCTGCTAGTGGTCTTGGGATGTCACCGGGTGATTCTGTCCTCAGCTCCACCTGACATCCTTAAGCCTGAAGGCGTTTTCTAGGAGGATTTGAAGAACAGCCAAATGGAAGCCAAACAGGCAGAAAGCATAGCAAGAGATTAGTTCATATTAAATATGTGTGTTTCGGTGCCCTGCAGGGCAGTATGGTACATGCAAAAGCTATTTGGAGGTTTACTTTGCTTTTATAAAGTTGATAATAAATTTACTAAAGTTACACATTTCAAATTCAAACAGTTATTTCTCTAAACATTTAAGGTTGGCCCTCATCTGACGAATCAAACTCGTAATTGTTGAGAAACGTCAGTCCTCTTTTTTTTTTAACCCATTAGATTTTTTAAAAATTTTTATTTATTTTTGGCTGCGTTGGGTCTCCATTGCTGCGCGTGGGCTTTCTCTAGTTGCAGCGAGCAGGGGCTACTCTTCGTTGCAGTGCATGGGCTTCTCATTGCGGCGGCTTCTCTTGTTGCAGAGCACGGGCTCTAGGCGTGTGGGTTTCAGTAGTTGCGGCACGTGGGCTCAGCAGTTATGGCTTGCGGGCTCTAGAGCGCAGTCTCAGTAGCTGTGGTGCACGGGCTTAGTTGCTCCGAGGCATGTAGGATCTTCCCAAACCAGGGCTCGAACCCGTGTCCCCTGCGTTGGCAGGCGGATTCTTAACCACTGAGCCACAAGGGAAGTCCCAGAAACTTCAATCCTTTTAAACTTTCCATTGCTATTTGTAGTCTTGCTAAGATGCCTATTTAAAAATCATGGGACTGTTTCAAGTGCTTAAGTATTCATTTTATATTGGAATTTAAGGCCAGAATATCTTGAATGCTTTCCAAGAAGTGTATTAATTTCCCAACTCACATGACCACTATCATCATTTTTGAGATGAGAAAAACAAAGAGTACTTGCCCAACATCAAAACCAATCAATATAAAAGCTTATATAAAAAAAACAGGTATTCAGGCTCCAGAGCTACACCCTTAATTAACCACTGGTATCAACTCCTCCAAAATAGACACTTTGACGCCTCCTTTCCTTGGCATTTTTCCCCACTTTTTTTTTTTTTTTTTGCGGTCCGCGGGCCTCTCACTGCTGCGGCCTCTCCCGTTGCGGAGCACAGGCTCCGGACGCGCAGGCGCATTGGCCACGGCTCACGGGCCCAGCCGCTCCGCGGCACGTGGGATCCTCCCGGACCGGGGCACGAACCCGCGTCCCCTGCATCGGCAGGCGGACTCTCAACCGCTGCGCCACCGGGGAAGCCCTTTCCCCACATTTGATCTTTGCAATTTCTTGTTTCATTCCCCACTCGGCACACTACTTTAAAATAGGCCCTAGCAGCCATGAGGTATATGTATTTGAGGAAGCTTTCATAAAATTCTACCAAATGTCCTCTCCATTTGTATTCTACACAGGTTGTGTGTAATTGGATCATTGGCAAAATACTGAGGCACAAGTGCTCTAAACATCACATTCACATCAAAAACACCAGTCTCATTTTTTTCCAACCTCCTTTGACAAACATTTCCGCACCCTGTGCTCAACCTGTTTCCCTTGTTACCAGTCTGTGCAGGGTTGAATTGCTACATTTTCTGAGTATGATTCCTTACCTCTCTTTCTGAGTCATATTTACCATTTTTATGTCTTGGTTTCCATATTGTCCTTTGTATGAGATGTCTAAGTTTCAGGGAAACTCCTGCTCATTTCCTTATCTTATACCAAACCAAACACTCTTTCAGAAAACTTACAAAAGTCTTGTATTTAAACAACACTGCTGAAGTAAGAACTTGGTATGTGTGACGCCTTTATCTGAGTTTGTTTAATGTAGAGGTGAAAATCGTTCTGCCAAATGTGTCAGGTACCATATACTAGGCTTTGAAGAAATACAGGTAAAGAAAACCTGGTAATTGCCCTCAAGCAGCTAATGAATGAGTTAGTGGCAGACTGGTTAATAGACTCCTGTGTGGGGTTAGAGAAAAGGCTAGAGAAGAAAACCCAGTCTGACTTCCAGACTGAGACCCTATGACTGCAGAAACCACATCTCCATATATGTTCACATGAATTGGTCATTTGTTAAAAAAAAAAAAAAAAAAGCAGTTGAATGTCTACCATGTGGCAGACATTGTTTTAGGATCTTTAAGTGGAATTTGAAAAACTCTCCACAATCTTAGAAAGTAGATACTAACTATTATTAACCCCTATTTTATAGATAAGGAAAATGAGCCACAGAGAAGTAGAGTAACTTGCTCAGGGTCACCTTGCTGGAGGAGACGAAACCATATTTTCAATTAAAAATATTCTGACTACAGAATCTGTATCTTTATCACCAATATCACGTTTTCACTAACTGGGTAGTCTCAGACAGGTTATTTTCCTAAAAGTAAAATGATAGTATTTGTTCTACTTCAAAAGAATAATTACCATTAATTGAGTAGCTGCTATATTTCAAACACTAATTTTAGACTCTAGAAAAAACAATAGTAAACCTTGAACTCATTGGTGTACATCATAGCAGGCCATATATCAAGAAGCCTAGCTAGATGGTATTTATTCATTTATTTCTTAAATCATTTAATAACTATTTCCTGAGTATTTATTATGGTTTAGACTCTGTCCTAGCCAGGGCTAGAAGATACATTCATGAACATGATACTTCTAGGACTCATGAAACTTACACTACAGACAGAAGAAACAAACAATAATTACATAAATAAGCAAATAAATTAACTCTATTTTGGTGTACCTACCCTGCTTTGTTGTAACTATCACCGTCTTGTGACTTACTTGGATGACCTTTGGATTTTTACTGAATGAAGTACCCATTTTCTTACACATATATGTCTTAGCAAGACATTAATACTCCTTGCTATTTCCTGGTCACCTAACCTTATAAGAATGTCATCAATGTGGTGGACAAGCATGTCCTCTGGGATGGTAAAATAACCAAGGTCCTTACAGTCTAATTTATGGAATAGAACTGAAGTTGTTATAACCGAGAACAAAATGGTGAAAGTATACTACTACCCCTTCCAAGGAAAAGAAAGCTGCTGCTGGTGTTCCCTATTTATTGGAATAGAGAAGAAAGGCATTTTTGAATTAAATAACTGCATACTAAAGATCAGGGCTTCTGTTAATTTCTTCCAGTAAATCTACCAGATCTGGAACAGCAGCTGCAATTTAAGACACAACACGATTAAGCCTGTAATAATCCACTGTTACCGTCCCAGATCCATTTTCTTATGTCAGCTTCCTCAGGAAACAATCTCTGAGACGGAGCTTTGTGTGCAGGAAATTTTTTGGAGATTGGTGTCTGGAGAAACAGGTGGAGGCCATTTTGGGCACAGAGAGAAGTTAAATTCAATGTAGTTGCAACAAAGTTTCAGCTGATTTCACAGGGCGTTCAGATGCTGAAAAATTTCAGAAATGTCCTGAATTATGTAGGAGGGATGGCCTTTTTGTCTCCACACAGATGAGTCACTGGATGCAGTCAGCCCCTATGGAGGGGGAGAAAACTTTCACAAGGCAGCTCTCTTCACCTGAGGATAGTTTCTGGGTAAGGACTCAGTCATCAACGAGCAACACCTCTGAAAGCTGGAAGTATGAGTACAAAATTTTGAAGGGAGATCTGGGCAGTTTACTACAGGATCCAATATAGTCCACCCTTAGCACCACTTGAATCCACTTGCCCTGTAAAATAAGTTGCCCCTATTCAGGATTCCAAGGGAATCTTAAAAGAGGAAGGTTAGTAGGATGAACTGTGGCCCCCAACCCTCTAGCTGGTCTTGGGGCTGTAACTAATACCCTCATCTTCCTCCTGCCTTATTCATTCTGGATTCCCTCACTGTCATCCGTCATTGCTGCTCATCTAGGTGGCTTTTCTGGTAGGATGGCTCATACCACATCCCTGATGGCTTTGACTTACTACTCACCCTGCCCTTCTAAGGCTCTGGCTGCCTCACTTTTCTGTTTACCATAAACACTGGTAAAGTTATTGACATATTTTTATACAGGGGAAAGCTGGCTCTTTGTAGTGAGAAGACAGAGACTGCTTCTGTTATTAATGGGTGCAGAAGATGCTCTGCAGCTTCAAGTTCTCAGACTCATTTTTGTCTACCCAGATTTTGCCATCTCAGGTCTCAGGTTTCTACACTTGTCCTGTTCTTAGCTTAAGTGACCGGGTAGGGTTGAGCATTTAACTGGAGATTCAACTCTGCAACACTACAATCAGGCTGGCTCAGGGCTTCCTTATAATATTTACCCTGGGAGGTGAAGGTAACATATGCTGCATTTGTAAGTGCTTCTCTGATATATTTACCTGGTGATTCACAAAACTGCCAAATTTGAGTGAGGCACAGAGAAACAGAAGGCTCTCCAGATAATTAAGGTTATAAAACAAGCAGCTCTTCTTCTTGACCCTTATGCTATCACAAATTCAATGATGCTTAAAATATTATGAAAGATCAGAGCCCTTTAAAGCCTGTGGCAAGTCCTAGTAGAAAAATCATAGCAGAACCCCCTAAGAGTTTGGAGTTAAGCCATGCAAATAACTTTTAAGCAAGTAACTGCATTTCTTTTGAGAGTGCCTGATTATGGGACACCAGGAGGCCATGCTGTCTGAGTTGCTCATCATAAATGGGGTTTTACCTGAACCACCAAGCCAAACAGCACTCAACCATCAAATAGAACTGCAACATAGAGTGTATCAGTTTTCAACTGTTGCGTAACAAATTACCACAATTATAGCAATTTAAAACAACAAAAGTTTATTACCTCACAGTTTTTGGGGTCAGAAGTATGATGGTTAATTTTATGTATCATCTTGACTGGACCATAGGATGCCCAGATATCTGGTTAAACATTATTTCTGGGTGTGTTTGTGGTGTTGTTTCTGGAAGACATTTGCATTTGAATTGGTGGACTGAGTAAAACAGATGGCCCTCCCCACTGTGGATGGACATCATCCAATCCACTGATGGCTTGAACAGAACTGAAAGGCAGAGAAAAGTTGAATTCTCTCTCTTTGTCTGACAGCTTGAGCTGACATATGGATTTTCTTTTGCCCTTGGACTGAGACTTACATCATCAGCATTCCTGGTTCTTAGGCCTTTGGACTCAGACTGGAACTGTACCACTGGCTTTCCTGGGTGTCCAGTTTGTGGATGGCAAATATATATATATATATATATATATATATATATATATATATATACACATACACATGCCTAAGTTGAGTTCTCATCTAGAGATTCTGGTGAAAAATTTGCATTCAAGCCCACTACTATCATTTATTATTATTATTATTATTTTTCAAAATCCAGCTCCTTGCCATTGTAGGATGGAGGTTCATGTTTTCCTGCTAGCTGTCAGCCAGGGGTCACTCTCAGCTTCTGGACCTCAACATTTTCTTCATCCCACGGCCCCTTCATCATCAAGGCAGCAATGGAGAATTTCACCCTAGTTGAATGCCTCTCTCTTGCATCCTTTCTGTGACCAGCCTGAGAAAACTCTCTGCTTTCAAAGATGATTAGATAAGCCCCACCCAGATAATCTCCTAAAGTCAATTGCGTCATATAACATAACTGAACCCCAGAAGTAAAATCTAACCTATTCACAGTCCCATGGATTATGCAGGGTATTACGCTAATAGGAAATCTTAAGGATTGAATTACTTTACTGTTGCTGCTGTAACAAAGTATCTCACATGTAGTGACTTAAAACAACACGAATATATTCTCTTATAGTATCAGTACGTGAGGTGATAGATCTGAAATATGTCTTATGAGGCTAAAGTCAAGGTGTCAGCAGGGCTGGCTCCTTCCAGAGGCTCCAGGGGAGAATCTGTTCCTTGTCTTTTCTGCCTTCTAGAGGCCTCTGGCATTCCTTAGCTCATGACCATATCACTCTAATCTCTACATCCTTCATCACAGCATCTTCTCCTCTGCCTTCTGACCCTGCTGCCTCCTTTTATAATGACTCTTGTGATTACATTGGACCCACCCAGGTAACCCAGGATCACCTCTACATCTCCAGATCCTTAAGCTAATATACCTGCAAAATCCCTCTTGTCCTATAGGTAACACATTTACAGGTTCCTAGAATTAGCATATAGACATATTTTAGGGGTCATAATCCAGCCAGCCTAGCACAGGAGCCACCTTAGAATGCTATCTACCACATTAACATTGGGCTTTACATGACCTAAAGGTCTTATTTATAATGAAAAGTCTGCCATATTACCATATTTAAGTATTAAATAATTAGGAATTGATTTTTATGTAGGATGAAAGATAGCAATTCAATTTTTTTTTTCTGATGGAAGCCAGTTTTCTCATGAACATTAATTGATAATATGTTTACATAGATGGGTGAGTCCATTTCTAGAGTCTTCAGCATTGTTCTATTTGTCAATGTATTTACCCCTTCACCAAGACTGTGCTGTCTTAATTACTGTAGATTTACAAAAAGACTTGAGATCTAATTTAACTAGTCCTCCAAATCTTCTTCCTCTTCCTTTTCCCCTGCTCTCTCTCCTCCTTTCCCCCCTTCTCCCTCCCCCTCCTCCTCCTTCTTCTTTACCTTGCCTACTCTTGAGACTTTGCACTTTCACATAAATTTTAATTTTAAAGTCTCCTTTTACTCTTAAAATGTTTAAATATTGACAAATCCTGTATTAAACATGTTCATATTTCTATTTAGATTTCATTAAATATACAGACACATTCAGGGAGAATTAATATATTTATTATGTTGAGTCTTCCAACCATCCTCTCACTTGAACTGGGTCCTCATTAATATAATCTCAAAAAATTTTAGAATTTTCTCCAAAATAGTCTGTACACTATTTTTTTTAGAGGAAAAAAAATGTTCAATCATACCAAAGAATGGTATAAATAGGAAATAACAAGAACATTTAAAACACTTTTGGTGGTGGTGTAAATTGGTACGCTATTTGGCAAATCTTTAAATTTTACCGTTAATGTACTCTGTGATTTAACAATTGTATTTTTAAGAGCTTTTCCTAGAGAATGTTTGATAGGTTTTATATATAGTGGGCATACCATAGTACATTTTCACAATGGAAAATTATGCATCAGTAACAATGAATGTGGCTAGCTACAATAATTTAGAGGACTCAGAAATCTAATACATAGTTAACGGATGTCAGTTTCAAAAGAGTATAATATGCTATACCACGACTTTATAGTTTAAAAATGAACAATTACTTTACTATTGCTGCTGCAACAAAGTATCTCACAAGCAGTGACTTCAAGCAACACAAATGTATTCTCTTATAACACTTGAGGTGATAAGCCTGAAATATGTCTTATGAGGCTAAAACCAAGGTGTCAGCAGGGCAAACATCTGGGATAAAACCACAAACAGAAAAATAAATGTAAAATTTAGAACATTGGTCACCACAGGACAGAGTGGAGAGGCAGGGATTGGGATAAAGAAAGAATGCTTGCAATGACATCAGGATCGTTCTAGCTCTTCAAGTGAGTTGTTGGTTCATCTATATTTATTTTACTGTTTTGCTTAATAATGTACATTGGGCTACAGATATTGTTTTTAATGTATCAATTATTATACAGTAAAAATAAGAATTATTATTTTAATCTTTAAAATTTTCTTAATTCTGATAAAATCCTACTTAAACTTTGTATAAAATGCTAACAGTTTTGTTTTCACAATACTACCGTTACTATTTTTGAGTGATAAATATTGAACTATGTACAGATGAGTTGATGTGTGAGAATTTCCATCAGATGGATGTGGATGTGGTGTCAGTGTATGGGTAGAGTGAGGTAAGCTTGGCCATGTGTTAGTATTCGATGAAGCTGGTGATGGACACATGAGGGATAATCGGAATCTTCTAGCTACGCTTATATACATTACAATTTATGCTATTTGACTTTTTTCTTTGAATCCCAGCACCCACACAAGAAATTATAACCAATCATAAAGAAAAAAAATCATCTAAGCAAATGATGCAGAGCTGGGAGCTCGTGTGACCCCAAGAAGAAAAGTATACACAGGCAAACATCACCAGGCCAGTGGTTCCATTAAAATGTTGTCATATGGTGCCTTATACCAAAATATTTTATTTTATTTTATTTTTTTTGAAAGCTAACAAAAACAAATTGAAAAATACTGATTTGGTTTTATCAGTGCTGCGAATAATTAACTAGCTCTCTCTCTTTAGGAAGCGTGGGGAAAATTGTCCATATAGGGCAAATGGGCGCGCACAGAAACCTTGTCCAGGGACGAGCTCTGAGTGCCCAAAACCAGTTACACAAAGAAAATATCGTTAGTGCCTTAGTTTCTCTCTCTTCTTCTCTGTCTCTCTCCCTTTCTCTCTCAAACACACAGACACACACACATTCTTCCTGGATAAATAGAGGATAAGTGTAACTTTTTTTTTTTTCAATTAGGGCCTGATAGATACCTTACCTGGGGTTTTACATGCATTAATTCATTTATTTCTCACACTAGTGGTAATATTATTGTTCTCATTTTATATATCAATAAACAAGGTTCAAAGTGTTACGGTAACCGGTCTAAGTTCCCCCAGTTTGAAGGTTACACAGCTGTAATTTGATACCGCATCAATTACACCCCCAAACCAGTGCTGCACCCAATACATCAAATGAAATGAACAACCTGAATAATGGAATAGGAGAAAACTTTGTATTTTAGGACAGCTTTGTGAAAGTCGGGAGTAGCTTCAAAACAAATGTAAATACAATTCATAGGGTAAGGAAGAGGTTTTTTTTACCTTTGCGGAGCACCGGCTCCGGACGCGCAGGCTCAGCGGCCACAGCTCACAGCTCACGGGCCCAGCCGACGTGCCGACGTGCCGACGTGCCGACGTGCGATCCTTCCGCACCGGGGCTCAAACCTGTGTCCCTTGCATCGGCAGGCAGACTCTCAACCACTGCGCCACCAGGGAAGCCCTAAGGAAGAGTTTTAAACAGACAACTAAAATGAAGTGCATCCTAGGGTATTTGCTGACAAAGTCAGCAACAATCAAACGAAGGCAGCACTGCTGATCTGAGTATCAGCTGGATCGGTAGACTACACGGATTCTTTTTTTTTATTTTATAAATTTATTTATTTATTTACTTATTTATTTTTGGCTGCGTTGGGTCTTCGTTGCTGCGTGCGAGCTTTCTCTAGTTGTGTCAAGCGGGGGCTACTCTTCTTTGCGGTGCGCGGGCTTCTCATTGCAGTGGCTTCTCTTGTCGCGGAGCACAGGCTCTAGGCGCACGGGCTTCAGTAGTTGTGACGCGAGGGCTCAGTAGTTGTGGCGCACGGGCTTAGTTGCTTCGCGGCATGTGGGATCTTCCCCGACCAGGGATTGAATCCGTGTCCCCTGCATCGGCAGGCGGATTCTTAACCACTGCGCCAGCAGGGAAGTCCTACATGGATTCTTTAAGTATCAAATCTATTGAAATCACAGTGTCAAGTCTACTGAAAAGACAAAGGAATCCAATTTGAATTAGTTGCAAATTTGAAGAGTAGGCAATACCGGTTTCCCCCGGTATCTGAAAGTAGAGCCTTCAGTATGAAATTTTCCTAAGCCGAAATGGTGTAAAGCAAAGAAGCAATTACCTTAGGACACTTCTTGCTAATGGATGCTTAAAATAAAGCGAGATAAAGCACAGATGATCAGATATAGTTCAAAGCCATGGGGGCTTGATGCTGAGGCGGCGAGTGTGGTTCCCCGGGAAGGAACTTGGTGGTTCCGAGGTGCTCCGGGTGCACGCTGCCTCTGTAATGGGATCGCTGCAAAACAAACGCTGAAAGCTGTTTTCACTTAATGGCTTTTTTCATAAAAGCAAAAATCCTCTTCAGATTCCTTCCGGTTAGCGAAAACAGGTCTTAATAAAACAGGACCTGTTTAAAACAGGACCTGATAAAACAGGTCTTTCATAAAAGCAAAATGGCGTAAACTTTCTAAAAGCAAGGGATAGCTGTAATCTGAATGTTGTTTATCCCCTTTGCCAGAGAAACAGGAACTTTCTGGGTTATAGTATTTCCCTCCCGTCGGTTTTTAGCAAAGGGGAATTTAAATTCACATTAGAGTACAAAAAAGGTCACTTTCTCTTATCTCTAGATTAACTTTAATCAGCTATAAGCGCTGTTGTTTTAGTCTTTCAGCTAATTACAGCTCTATAAATTGTAGAAAACTAATAGCATTGCCAAGTATTCTTTGCCCACACAGGCAAGTGGATTCCGTCAGGGGGAGAGACAATTGATTTCTCTTCCTCTGTGCTAAAAGCTTATTTTGCATCTATCAGTAATTTCTTTTTAGCATTTCTGATTTCCTATAAATGAGGAGTGTTTTGAATTTTCCTTTGATACACCGTATTGGTTCCCTCATTAATTAACGAGTTAAATATAATCTTTAACAAATTATTCTTTTTTTTCCTGAGAGTCATGATTTTACCTTAAAAAAAAAAAAAAAAAAAAACCCAAAACACCTTACCCTTTCACAGAGTCTAGCAGTTTGACTCCATTTGCCCACCCCTAATTGCAAAACTATACTAACACCTTCACTGAGGTAATAGGCAAAGTTTACTGTGCACTAAGTAGATCACAATAGCTCTGCTAACAGCTTGAAGTTGTTAAAACAAGTTGCCTAAGTAAAGTTTTACAAAGCCACAAAAAAAGGATTCAAATTCAGGTCTGCTTTACTCCTGGGCTCCAGCTGTTAACTGCTGTGTTATATTTATTCCTGAAGTACTTTCATAACCACAGAAATTTTCTGCTTGCTCGAGACTGATTCAGGCTCTATACTTCAGAGTTTGCTCATCTCTTGGCCTCATTCCGAAGTCACAAGCCTTTCGGAGCGTAAGGAGAGTAGACGTCATCACCCTCAAGTTACTTACATGGAGTAACTCGTGAGGTTCAAGGACTCGGTCGACATTTCACAGACTCCAAGTGATGGAGCTACTTCTCCAACCCGGACCTTCTGATTCCGAATTCTTCCATGCTGCTCCGTTGGAAGAGGAGGCTGTGGGGTCACCCCTAGACAGGCCAGGGAGGAGGAGTTGACCGCCGGGTGCCCCCACATATCCTGTCTCAGTTCTGAAGCTCTGCAAGAACTGACCATGGAGGCTCAACCAAGCTTGGACCACTTCTCTAAGACACTTAGATCTTAGGACTATTTTTTTTCCTTTTTAAAAATTAAAGTATAATTAATTTACAATGTTTTATTAGTTTCAAGTGTACAGCAAAGTGATTCAGATATGTATGTATACACACACATATATTTTTTTTCAGATGCTTTTCCACTATAGGTTATTACAAGATATTGAGTAGAGTTCCCTGTGCTCTACAGTAGGTGCTTGTTGGTTATCTATTTTATATATAGTAGTGTGTATATGTTAATCCCAATCTCCTAATTTATCTCCCCCCTTATCTCCTTTGGTAACCAGAAGTTTGTTTTCAATGTCTGTGAGTCTATTCCTATTTTGTAAATAAGTTCATTTGTATCATTTTTTAGATTCCACATATAAGTGGTATCATATGGTATTTGTCTTTCTCTGTCTGACTTACTTCACTTAATATGATCATCTCTAGGTCCATCCATGTTGCTGCAAGTGGCATCATTTCAGTCTTTTTTACTACAGAGTAATAGCCCATTGAATGTACATACCACATCTTTATCCATTCCTCTGTTGATGGACATTTAGATTTGCTTCCATGTCTTGGCCATGAAAAGATGCTCAATATCACTAATTATCAGAGAAGTGCAAATCAAAACTACAGTGAGGTACCGCCTCACACGGGTCAGACTGGCCATCATCAAAAAGTCTACAAATAATAAATGCTGGAGAGGGTGTGGAGAAAAAGGAACCCTCTTGCACTGTTGGTGGGAATGTAAATTGGTGCAGCCACTATGGAGAACAGTATGGAGGCTCCTTAAAAAACTAAAACTAGAACTACCATGTCATCCTACAATCCCACTCCTGGGCATATATATACCCTGAGAAAACCATAATTCAAAAAGAGTCATGTACCCCAATGTTCATTGCAGCACTATTTACAATAGGACATGGAAGCAACCTAAGTGTCCATCAACAGAGGAATGGATAAAGATCTTAGGACTTATTAGGACATTAATGCAGCAACATTTCCCCAGGACTTTCTTTATATCTGGCATTCAAAGAGTTTATAACCTAAAAGCAGACAGTGGGTGGCATCTCTGGCCTTGAAAATAATTTATCAAATGTAAAACTCTCTTTCTGGGTATGAAGTTTTCCTGAGTCTACCCTAAGCGCTAGGAAGACTCCAATGAGATGTAACTCCAATTACACATTTTCTCCTCCAACAAATTCATCCTCCCTCCTCAAGTCATTATGAGATTCCTAACCCCCATCTGTGAGGTCCTCTTCAAAGAGCTTATTTTCTCTCATTCTACCTGGAAGAATTACCTCAATTCACCATAGATGTATTTTACTTTGCAAATATTCATTTTCATTCTTGTAACGAATGAGAGGTAATGAATATTCTTTCCAGACTTTTTTTCCAGTGTTTTCAAGTTTGACATGTTGTTATTCACCAACCTAATCAGTCTTTGGGTTTTTTTTAACTCTTTTTCAAATTCTTTTCCCTTTAGGTTGTTACATAATATTGAGCAGAGTTTCCTGTGCTCTATGGTAGGTCCTTGTTGGTTCTCCATTTTAAATATAGAAGTGTGTACATGTCAATCCCAAACTCCCTAATCTTTCCAGATATTTTTAACAGAGAGCTGCCTGAAGCCCCGTGGGTACGGTGCAGTGAGACGGCAGGAATTCCAGCGGTATTGTCCACATTCAGAACTTGAAATTCAGCTCCCGGGGGTGTGGGTGGAGAACAGCAAGCATTGTTTGCTAAACCCCATGCTCTTAAGACTGCTGGCTTGTACTACCCTGCTCTGTGTGACTTTCCAGTGGGTGGGTCGCTGGCTGAGGACCCGTCCTTCTGTCCTCTTGTTGTAAGAATATCCCCTTTTTGGAGGACAGAATTTTTCCCCCCTTTCCTCTTTCTGATTCGTTGTTTTTTTTTTTTTTTTTTTTTTTTTTTAACTTCTGCCTTTGTAACTCTGGGGACACCCCCCTCCCCATACACACAACCCCTTTTGAAGATAGCATAGTCAGATAACAGGGCTGCTTCCTGAACCAGGTCCAGGACAAGCACAAACTCAGAACAAGGGCAGCCTTCACCCGTGAAACAGTACACCAGCGAAACCCAGAATCCGAGTTTCACTTGCTCTTGGTTACCCAGAAAAATTCCTGTGAGGAAACAAAATAAATGAAACCCTGTGGGGCCTTCCTTCCTTTTAAACTGGTCCAGGGCCATGGTGCTAGGTGACCCCTTATTTTTAAAGTTTCTAACTGGTTCTATTTCTAGTGTTTCCATTAGTTCAAAGATAATATGCCGATAGGAATAAAAATATTGAAATAAAAAATCGCTTGAAGGATAATTCACGTTTCCACTTCACTGTACTGAATCCAAGACGCAGACTCCCGAATCAATAATTTGGCTGTGGCCACTGTCAGCTTCAGTTAGCACTTCAGCATCATGTAAGACAGAAAGGAACCTTGGGAAAGTGGCAGTAGCCCATAAACAAGACCAAAACTGTTACTTGATTTCGTGAAGTGATCTTAAGAATTCATATGGTGGTGGCAGAAGGCATATTCATCTTTTCAGGTTACTCTGTTTTCTTTGCAACAGCTAGGAGGCTTGTTTCTACAGCTTAGTGGACGGAGGGAGGGGCTCTGGAGTCAGACAGCTCTCAACGTAGATATACCACCACTTGTGTGTCTTTGATGAAAACTTGGGCCGGTTCTGTGTCTCGGTGAAAGCTATTCTGAGACTCAGTGTCCTCTCTGCAAAGTGGGGATAACAATCATAATAAATACTTCTAAAGATTGTTTTAAGAATTAAATGTTTAAAAATGTGTATGTACTGTTCTTAGTGAAAGCAGGGCACAAAGTACGCTTTCAATGAATGGTACAGTTACCAAGAATAGGTTCCTCTTTAAATATTATACGGTCAAAGTCATTCTCCCTGCCCTCTTCCATCCTTTCAGTGGGTTGTCAGATTCTATTTCCATCGTAAGTAAATAGCATAGTGCAGTGGTTCAGAGCCGCCCAGGGCTGTGGAGATTGTCTGGTTGGGGACCTCATTTGGGAACCAAGAGCAAAGGTCTTTGGAAACAACATACAATTGATATTCAAAAGAGGCTCAGTTTAAAATCACTCACCAAACATTTTATTTGTCTTCAGAAAATAATCTTAATGACACAAGTGATCAATCTTGCTTGTCATCTGATTTTTAGATCATCTATGAAGTTTGTAAAAACAGATTTTCAAAATCACATCATCTTCCACTGTATTTATTTCCATTTGAAAGCAACGTTCTTTTCTGGCAGGGTGGAGTTTCTGTTTCTTCCCATTGGATCCTTCCCAAGTGAGAAATATAACGATGTATGGATTTGAGACACTTACCAATTCTTCTCAGGGAAAAAGTTTACATCAATGACTATAAACCAGACAGACCTGGTTTCCAAGGTCTTCCTTGGAAGCAGGGAAACCTTGGACCGAATACTGCATCTCTCTAAACCTGTATCCTTTGATTTAAGATGGGCTGATGCTGGGAATTCCCTGGGGGTCCAGTGGTTAGGATTCCAAGCTTCCACTGCAGGGGGCACAGGTTCGATCCCTGGTCAGGGAACTAAGATCCGGCCAGCTGTGCTGTGCGCCCAAAAAACAAACAAACAACAACACAACAAAGACGGGGTGATGCTGCATCTACATATAAAAAGCATTTTGAATAGTTCCCGACCTGTAGTAAGCGCTCTGTAAATGCCGCCTATTATGACTGTTCTAGTCAAGCCTGATTTCTTAGCACACGGAGTATGTACCTTGATTTTAGGACCCCCCCATTTTGATTCGCGATCTGTATTACTCTGCCTGGAAACAGAGTAGTGACCCTCTTGGTTCATTTTACAACATGGCTCCGGTTACCTTGTTGAGTAAGAAGCCTGGGGGGTGGCAATTGTGACTTCTCACCTGTCATACTTCTTGAGCATCCCTGGCTTGGAAGCTGGTTAGAGTCTCAGAAAGAAAAAGAATTTATTAAATCAAATACTGTGGCCAGATGAAACAACATATCCCTTGCTAATTAGAGGAGTGGCTATAGCACTGGAGCAGGCATCTCTTTTATTCCCCTTGGCTTATGGCCCAATTAACAATTAACAGTGACTGATGTTCTAACAGGAACCTTTCTGTCTGCATGGCTGGGTTTTCTCAGGAAGAGTTAGAAATAAGATACTTGACAGAGTTTAGTCAGGCGAGAACAATTAAAAACTACAAGAAACCACCTGTATTATTCATGGATAAAATCTACTTGCAAAAACTTTAGACAACATCAATACGTTCACTGATTTTATTTGTTAAAAACTAACTTTTCCTAAGTTTGGAAAGTTATGACTGGAAGCTATTTTTTTCCCGTGCTTGTGCTTAAAATTCTTAAACACCTATCTCTCTAGTTAATATTTATAAGTTAAGGGAATCACTTTTCTGGAGGACAGATCTCCATATAGGAAGGATTCCAAGTTGAAGAATGAAAGCCCATTGATGTTTCCCCCAAAAAGAGGAGTTTTCTCTTTCTCACTGGGTGCCTATCGTAATATGCAGAGGCAGGGCTCTCAACTCACTGACCTCTGAGAATCAACGATGGTTAGAATTGGACACCAGGGTAAGTGTCTCCAAAGCAAGAAAATGCAGTAATTTTGAGGTAAGGACACAAACATAAATGAGTTTGCTTGAAAAACATGAATCCATATCCAGACCTTATTTCTGGTTTTGCTATTGGCTGATGGATGGCTGGAGCCTCGACCGGGTAGAGTTGTGATGATGGTTTTCAAGGCTCTCTAATTCTGTCACATCTTCCTCCCAGTGGCCCGAAGTATCCTTTGTTATGTCAATCAAACTGCCTCTCAGAAAGGTCTCAGATGTCTGTTATCACTCTTCGTGTGATTAAACCAATGTATGTCCTCTCTCATGAACACATATATTTTAGCCTAAATAATTATAGCCATTAATGATCAAGCACTAAGCTAAGCATTTTACATATATTATCTTATTTAATCCTCATGATCATTCTGGGAGGTAGATAAAGTTATTACCTTATTTTATCAATTGGCAAATTTCAGCTTAAGGAAGATAATTAAGTTACCCAGGGTCCCACAGCTAAAAGTGGTCTGACTTCAGGGCCTGAGCTCTGAACTAACTATATTGATTTAAAAAGCCAAATCATTTGAGTGGCAGGCACCGGAGTAGGTGACGAGTATTCTGCAAGCCTCCCTGCAGGCTGAAGACCTGAGCTTTGCTACACATCGGTCACAGCACTCACCCCCTACGTAGGAAGGGTCATTCTAATCATCACTGAACTCAGGTGGTAATTACAGCTCTACCGCCTGTGACCCTGTAGCTTCTTCCAAGAAGAGAAGCACAGAAGTATATGGCCGTTATGAGAGAGAGAAAAGCATGAAGGAAGAACAATGAAGTATCCAGAGTCTCATCTGCACTTGGTCACGGCGGACTCCCTTCTACAGCCTATGTTTCTCCTTTACCAGGTTGATTAAAGACAGAAGAGGTCCCATGGCATCACATCAGGTTTGGGGAGGATAAATAAGGACATTTACCACATCCCAAACACCAGAAAACATGTGGAATCCCTTTCAAGGGGGAAAGGCTCTGCATAGGATGAGTACAAGGAAATGCCTCTTTGCCCAACTTCAGAATTCACTGAAATCCAAGACCATTCAGGCAAGCAATAGAAACAGGTTTGAGAAAGTAAAAAAACCAAACAAAAAACGTATGGAGAGAAGCAGGATCCTGTAGGTTGTGTGTCCGAATTTTTTTTTTTTTTGAGCTGTAGGAATTTTTAAAAACTTTTTCCTTTTTTTGAAATTTAATTTAATTTTACATTAGAGTATATTTGATTCACAATGTCGTGTTAGTTTCAGGTGTACAGTTAAGTGATTCCGTTTTTCATATACATGTATCTATTCTTTCTCTGATTCTTTTCCATATAGGTTATTACAGAGTACTGAGTAGAGTCCCCTGTGCTACACTGTAGGTCTTTGCTGCTCATCTATTTTATATATAGTGGTGTGTAGATGTTAATCCCCAACTCCGAATTTATGCCTCCCACCATGTTCCCCTTTGGTGACCATAAGTTTGTTATGTGTGTCCGAGTTTTTGAGGTTAAAGATAAAACAACGAATTCTGCCCTTGCTGGATGAGGTGCGCCGCCCAGCAAGCCGGTGGCCAGGCCCAGGAGACCCCCAGGGGTTTCTCCCCCTTCCTGAGCTGAGTAGGGAGCAAGAACCAGATCTTTCTCAACACTCAAGAGGAAATCGTCTCTGCTGCACTGCTTGGTGCCTATTGGGAAAAACTCGTCATGCGAAACTGATACCCCAGAGCACTCCCGGGGTACCTACTACACCCTCCACCAACCCCCAGAGTGGGCCGGGGATCCTCTTTGTCCTTCAGACCACGGTCGACCCACATGCACACGTATAAGTGTAATTCCCAGAGAAGTCCTATGACCTATGCAAAGTGACGTGGGCTCTCCTAGGAGGAAGAGGATCACTTGATGGCTTCTGATTAAGGGAATCAAGTCAGGTCTGGGGACTCCTGGGATGCACTGGATGGTTGCCTTTAAATATGCGTAGGATTAAATCAGTTGGGGACGGTTATAGATATCAAAAGTGGCAATGATAAAAGAGACTTTGGCTAGCTGATTAGTGCGGATTAGTTAGTTGGCACAATCGACAGCTCTTGGAAACTCTTGTTAACCTACGGGTGGGTGGCCAGAAGAGAGAGAAGAGGAAGAGACTGGAAGGAGCGTGGAAAGAAAAGTTAGGCAGCAAAGTTGGTGAGCTGGAGTGTGAAGTTCAAGCTCAAGGTCAAGTTTGGGGAGGATGAGGGTGGAAACTTAAATTGGAAATTAGCTGCAAACCCTAGAGGAAAATGTCACACCCTACAAACGCACATTTAATAAATACCCATTGTTTCTGTCATTGCTATTAAAGCGTGTTTATGGCCGTTTTGTTTCTAATATCCTTATTTTTCAAAGAAGCATTCCAAGCACAAGAAAGACTACAAGCCCACAGTTGACAGGATTAATTCTATATTCTGTAGCACATCTACTATTGCTACTGATTAAATATAGCAATGTTAGGACCAATGTTACCTCTCCCCAGACATATAACTTATTGCATAGTGCATATCAAAATCAAAACTGCATGCATTCTCTTGGGAGGCAGGACAATCGGCTTGTGAAGGCAGCAGCTCACCACGTGATCTGGGCAAGCTGTCCTTCTTTGTGAACACAGGGCGCTGAGCCAGGCCGTTTCCAAAGCCCCTCCTGCTTCTGACCTGACCAGAAGTTGCCCATGCATAGAGTCAAGGGGAATTATTGACCAATCATGTTTGTATCTCAATCAATTACATGAATGACACATTTAGTGAATCATTCCTGGGGTGACTGACGTCTGTCTCTCGCAGGGAATTCATCTACAAAGCACACCTAAGCACAGCTAAGAACGTGGAGGAGCCTGCAAGTCTGCTCCGAGTCCTCTGAAAAATCTCCTTGCCTCTTGGAGAGTCATAATAGCTTCCAAAAACCAGAAACAAACACAAAACCCAAGGGACTTCCCTGGAGGTCCAGTGGTTAAGACTCTGCCTTCCAATGCAGGGGGTGCGGATTTGATCCCTGGTCGGGGAGCTAAGATCCCACATGTGGCCAAAAAACCAAACTCTCTCTAAAAAAAAAAAAAAAACAACCAGAAGCCATATTGTAACAAGTTCAATAAAGACTTAAAAAATGGTCCACATCAAAAAAATAAAAATAAACAAGAACAAAACTCAATTGCTCTCTTCAGAACTCTGAACATCCTTCTTTCACAATAATCGGAACATGGACTCTGGAAAAACCCAACACAATCCTGTGGCCCATGACGTCACTTTCTTTGGAGCAAAGGGCTATGGGATCTGTGGAGGTCCCTGCCGGGTCTGTGCTCCGCTGCCCATCGGGACCCAATGGCTGAGGCTTCTCCCTCACTCTCGTCCCCAGATTCGAACTCTTCATCTACTGCGTGAAAGAGCGGTTTGGGCCTCAAAACCGCCCTTCTGCCCCTGCCCGGTTGTTCTTCTTGGCTCCTATTTCTTTGATAACCCAAGTGGGGTGGCTTCCCTGCTCTGCGTAAGCTCTTCATCGGGATTATTTCTTGTGTCCTTCGTCCTTCCTGAAGTGACGCCGTTGGAGAGCGTGTGTAGAAGAACATGATGGAGGGGGCTTCTGCGTCACCGCCGTCATGATCTGAGAAAGGATGATGGAAGGAGGAAACAAGAGGACTTAAGATCAGAGAGTGGAGACTGCATATCCAGGCGAGAGGACTCAGAGGGAAGCAGTGTCCTCCTGCTGTCCCAGCTCCTACACACACCTTCCTCCTCAGCACGGCTTCCCCTTTCCCAGGTTGCTACCCACCTATTGCAGGTGGGCTGGAATAGAAGCTACAGACGCGGTGTGCGCAATAAACAGAAACGCACGGAAACCTGCGCGTCCGGCTCGTCTCTCCCAGGGCAGTGGGGGAGTGTCTCTCACAAAACCAGATCCATTAGCCATAAAGCTCGAAAAGATGCTCTGTGTTGTCAAAGACCAACGCTAAACTGAAGGTCCCAAGGTACTATGATATGAAAAGGGTGGATTTTATCTAGGTTTGGTGGTGGTTTTTCGGTTTGGTTTTCTTTTTCATTTTTTAACTCTACGTTTGTTTTTTAATCAGTGGCTACCAGAAATCATTAAATCTGAGTTTCATCCTTTGGACCTTGAAATAGCTAATCTTAGAGAAACAGGGATGGGAGAGGACCAGAGCCGAGTCACGAGTAGCAAAATAGCCGTGATGCCTTCCTTTCAGAGGGGGTGAGGGGTGAACAGGCTGCATCTGGCCCACGACGGCAATGAGAAGGGCTGCGGACGTCCACTCACCGAGAACTTACTCTGCGCTGTCACGGTGCTGACCTCTTTACATGTTATGCCATTCAATCCTCACAACAGCACTTGGGGAGGAGGAAGATTGCGAGCCTCATTTCACAGGTGAGAGGCTGAGGTTTTTAAGAGGTTAAGTGACTTTCAGTATCACACAGTGAGGATGGGGCTGCGGGTTGTGCAGAGTCTGTTTGAGAAGCTGGCATCTGCCCCTCCCCAGGCTGTCCCGGTCTCCTTTATAAAAGCTGTGTGTGGGCCAGGACGGAGTGGGTACCTGTGTCATGTCCCCTCCAAAAACCTAAACCATGTCCGGGACGTTGTGTTTCCCTCCTTCACTGTGCACATGCCTTCAAGGGACTATTTTTCAGAAATCTCATTTCTTCTCATTTCTTCAAGTTCTAACCTTATACATTTATTTTCCCTTCAAATCTTCTCCTGAAAACTTAGGTATTTTAAGACATCTATATTTAAATCTGAAATAGGGTTCTTTCTCCCACTCTCTACTTCCTTCTAAAAAACAAAAGAAAAACTTCACAGCTAGAACTAATATGTACACAGGTTTATACTTGACAAAATGTGTTTGGAGTGTGGGACATCAGAAAAACTTAAAATATCCTGTTCAATACTATGTTTCCAAAATGTGACCAAATTATCCTGAGAAGGTTGTCTGGAAGTTGAGGAGGGGGTGGGAGCTGAGAGGAGGGGAATCAGCTGCTTTGAACAAAAAATAAAAGTTAGTTAAAATATTTGTCCATTTTTTCAGGACTTCCCTCTAATTTGTGCTTTACGATCTGGTCTGGAACCAGCGTTCCTCTCGATCCTTTGGCGCTTGGAACACTAGCTAAGAAAACAACAGCTGGTCCTCACGCCCCCAAGAGCCGTTCCTTCCTCTCTCTCTCCTCAGCCCCCCTCTTGGTTTCCAACCATCCTTCTGAGCTATGGCCCCCCTCAGAGGACAGATTCCAGCTGCGTCTCCTGACCACCTTCTGGGTACTGAAGAGCGGGGTCCTAGAACTAGGGAGAGGCTTGGGCAGGTGACTTGCAAGCTTCCACTCAACTTAAGTCAAAATGGGAGGAAGGAGTTGCTTGGAAAGTGGAAGGTGGAAGGAGGAAGGGTGGGGGCTCTCCTATTGCACGGTCCTCCTCCAGGTTGGCACCAGGCAGCGCAGTCCCAGGGAGAGAGCAATGGAAACCTTTGCAGCACAATCTGAGTGTCCGTTCCTCTACTTTCCAGATGGCTGAGAGCTTTGACATCTAGACATGGGCACCGGTGGCGGGGGGGGGGGGGCGGTGAAGGAGAGACAGGGAAAGGGCTTCTCCTCAGGGCGGGGCTGAGCCTGACCCACACCTGATACAACAAAGGCTGTTTAGAAACTCAGATCCTGCCCTCCCCATGGTCTTGTTTTGTTTCGTTTTAACGGTGGTAAAAGACACAAAACATAACATTTACCACTGAACGATTTAGAGGTGTACAGTTCTGTGGCATTAGATACATACACATAGTAGGGCAACCACGCCCACAGTCCAGCCACAGAAGTCGCTCACCTTCCCCAGTGCTCCTGGCTTCTAGGAGGGCTGGGCGGGCAGGACCTCTCCACTTACAACCCCAAGGGAGCCCCAAAGGCAAAGGAGCTAGGAAGAGTGTGCGATCCAGCAGGGAGCGCCCAAACATCTAGAGAAGGGGTGTCCTAACGCGGGAGGACAAGGGGGGAACGAAGAGGGACGGCGCTCTGCAGTCACAGCCTGGTTAGCTGCGGGGGGCACCGGGGGACTGCCTGATGGATGCTACACCTCCCTCTACATCTTCCCCGAGAGCCCCTCCAGCCATTCCCTGACCGTGTCCTGGTGCTTAAAGGCTTCAGATTTGGAGAGAAGGTGAATGCGAATAATGGTGCCCAGATACCCATGGAGGACTATCTCAGTCTAATCCTGGTTAGTATTATAATTCTTTAAAACTTAAGAATAACTGATACAATAAGTCCCTCTTCATTACTTTTCCTTCACAGATTTCTAGGTCACCCACTCTTTTCCCTCACCTAATGAAATTTAGAACCAGTTGAGCACATTTGAAAGAAAAAAAAAAAAATTCATTGGGACTAAGATTTCATTCCACGTCTAGCTTAACTCATGTAGAACTGACATTTCTAAAGTACTGTCTTCTAGCTACCCAAGTCAAGTCTTCTTCGATACCCCTCACTAGTAATAAAATTAATAATGGCTAATATTTCTTGCCCACTTACTTGGTTGCAGGCACTGTTCTAAGAGTCTTACCTGCACCAAATGGCTTCACTCAGGGCAACACTTTTGTATGTGGGAGGTACCAACATTCTCCTCTTTACAGGGAGGAAATGAAGCATGGAAAAGGAGAGTTTTTGGTTGTCTTCATATAAGTCCTATATATGTTTTCCTAGGATTTTATGATTTGTATTGAAAGCGTGAGTGAGATGTGTTTTAGGGCATCTATTGAAAGGATGCTTTGACCTGTTAATCTGGTGAATAATGTAAATGCATTTCCAAATGTTAAACAACCCCACCTCTGGGATAAGTCCTACTTTGTAAGGTGTAGTATTCTTTTACTATCCTGCTGTATTTTATTTACAACGTGTTTGTACATTAGTGCTCAGCTGAGGCTGCTGTGTGATTATTTTTTGCTACCGTAGCTTGTGGTATTGACATTCATCTCAAGAAATAACTGTGAGGCTTTCGTGTTTTCTATCACTCAAGCAACGTAAATAGCACCAGCTGCTTGTACCAGGAAGAGTTTTAAAAGTTAATCTATTATACACCCTATACTTGGTGTTCTTTTGTTTTGTTTGTGCTATAGCTCTTTTTAACATAAAATAATACTACTTAGAAGAGTGTGACCTGGGAATAGATGACTAGATCGATGAAACAGAATTAAGTGTCCAAACTCTCTAGTTTAGGGGTAAATGACTAGTACAACAAAAGTGGAAAAGAAGGTGTTGGTGCAGGAGCATGGCCATTTGAAAACAATTTGAAATGTGTCTCTGTCTTAACCTACACAAAGATAAATACCTTTATATTTATCATCAAAATAACTATTAGCCATTTGGCTTGAAATTGAAAAAATTAAACTATGAAAGTTCGAGATTTTAAATTACTAGGTGAATCATTTTTCTAATTTTTCTGTGGAAGGTTGAGCAGATTCGATGAATCAGAATACAAAAATTTCAAGACAAGTATATCTAAAAACTAAATGATAAATGTGAAACTTTCGGAAAACGTATCGGCAGCAAATATGAAACGATGGGTGATCTTCCTATTATACGGTGTTCTTCAAATTCGTTTTAAGAAAAAAAAGCAGAAAAAATGGGCAACGGCAGAAACAAAAACTTCCTCAAAAGAAATATGGTTGCCCCTGAAAATATGAAAAGATGTTCAACCTCACTGAAAATCAAAAAGACTGAGGTGAAAATTAACTATGTTATATAGATTTTTATCCTATCATATAGTAGACTACTCAAACGTTAACTCAAAATAGCCCAGTGATTCTGATAATGTTCAGAAATTACCTTTCTCACAATTGTTGATCTGAAGGTAAATTTCAATATACGTAATTTTTGATCTAAAAATTTTGCTTCCAGGAAACTATACTAAGGGAGTAATTGGTTATTTGAGCAAAAATCAATCACAAGTAATCCAAAGAAATGATCAGATATCATTGCTTATTATTCATTAAATATTGGAAGCATCTTAAATATTTGTTAATAAGGATTTTGCTAAATAAGCTAGGGGGCTTTCATATAATTGACTATTATTAAGTCATGAAGTGATTACTAGGTTCATATCTATTGATACTGAAATATGTCCACAACATATGGTTGAGTGAACTAGACAATTTATAAATATTGAAAAACAATGACTGTATTTTGAGTTTATGTATAATACCTTCCTGTGTGTTTGTGATTTTTGTTTGTTTGTTTGTATCAGGTCCAGGTAGGGTAGAGATCAGGATGATATAGATAGAATTATAGAAGGATGCTTACCAAAATGTTCTATAGTGATTATCTTGGGTGTTGGAGTTTTGAGTGCTTTTAAACTTTTTTTTATGCTTTTCTCCACTGGCTGACTTTGATTTTATAGCAAGCATGTTTTTATATCAGAAAAAAATAAAGTTTCATTGTAAGGAATGATTATATTCCCTCTTCAAAGATTTAATTCTCAAATCCTATGTGTTTAGTTTATTCAAATTTCCAATGTGATTCCAAGTCTTAAAAATTTAGGAATATTAAACTAGAGAACATGGCGTATCATATCTATTATATGCCACTTTATGCTAATAGAAAATCATTTTATATACACGTTTAAAAAATAATAGCTTTTATGAGCACAATAGTCAGTTTCAATAACTCTAAGAATTCTATTTAAGTAATAGGTATTAAATGGGAAACGTCCAATCAGTAAATCTGATGAAGTTATTTTAGTAAAATTTAGCCAACTTTGGAGAATTTTGCTAATTTATAAAACACAGGAGAATCCCACCACTTCAAAGAAGTGCCCATTTTATGTTTCCCTAAGACAGGGGTCAGCAATTGATGACCCCCAGGTGTATCTCTCTGATGCATCTTTTGGTATGGCCCCTGAGCTAAGAATGGTTGTTACACTTTTAAATGGCTGAAAAAAATTGTTTTAAGAATATTTCCTGTTAAGTAAAAATTATATGAATTTCAAATTTCAGTGTTCATCACTACAGTTTTGAATTCAACTAATAAAATACTTGTGTTCTCTTTTTCTTGTCATATATGTACTTACATAAGAGTCTTGATTTTGCCTTTTGGCCCATAAGCCTGAAACTGTTTACCATCTGCACCTTTCCAGAAAAGAGAAGCAGCCAGGGATGCAGGTTACCTGTGAATTCAGCCACCCTCACATCTCTGCCTGCTGGCTGAGGATGGCTATAAGGAAAGGAGAGGTAGCGGATGTTTTTGGTACCAGCCTGTGGGTAACAAGGAGAAATAAAAAGCAGAGTTAGCCACACAACTGACAGCTGCACACCACAAACAAAGTGAGAGATACAGACCCACCCTGGAGCATCGCGTTTGGATCACTGCCTTTCAGTGACTTCAGTTTAAGGAAAACAGAATGTCTCTGCCTTCAATATATGTCCTTTCCCTCTCATGATAAAATAGACCATGATAAACCTCTCAAAGTTTCTCCTGCAGCCCCACTGACATTAGGGGAGAGATTAGGGGCTACTCCAGACCCAACCTCCATTCAAAGTCCCAGTAAGATTGCTTGGATATGGCCTCAGATGGAGTAGTTCAGAGGCACAGTGGTTGCCATGAAGATAGGGTCCAAGAGACGTGGGGAGAACAAATTCCTCCCTGTATCTCCCTGGGGGAGGGGTAAGCTTCCTAGAGCCAGGGTCTCCGTCCATGGAGGGTCCCCTGGAATGTCCAGTCCCAGGCCACCGTGGGAGCTAGTCTAGCCTCACAGCCCAGGGAGTGTGTTCCAGCCACTGACCCATCCTGGGGGGGGGGCAGTTTGCTGCCACATACCCCGTGGACGGATGCCTTGGGCTCCAAAGGGCCCAGGCCCAGAGAAGGGGGTGTCTGGTGTCCTGTACCCCCTTAGTTTTGTCTTTTTTCTGGCAACGAGGTAGTGGTTTCGTTTGTTTGTTAAAATGCCGAGGTAGTCACCTGACGGGGCCCTGCTCGGGGGACGGCCCAGCCCAGGGGAGTCAGTGTCCCCGACTTACCGGCTTCCCCCAGGGCAGGCTGTGACCTCTCCTCGTGCTCTCCCTGAAGGTGTTCTGGCGGCGGATCAGAATTTCTTTCGCCTGCTTCTCACTCGTTTGGGGTTTGAGGTTGTATTTGTTGTAGGACAGGGTCTGTAGAAAGAAGGGGATGTCACCCATGTACAGACATCTCAACACAGCTTCCAGCCTCAGGAGACCATGGAGAAGCCGAGAACAAAGACTAGTAGAGCGAGAAGGCGATGCTCAGGTCCCCTGGGCACTTGCTTAGCGACACAGGCACAAGCTGTGGCCCCGGAGGAAAGGCCTGTGCTCGGGGCCGGCCCATCAGGACCAAGCTGCGTTGGGAGCCTCGCCTCTGGCTCACAGGGCAGTGCCCCCATCTGTGCTGTCCCCCTGTGACCCTCCCACAGGGATCACCCCTGAGGCACCCACAGACTTCGGCGCCCCCCCAGCCAACACACACTCTCTTTCCCAGGTCATGTGTGTTATGCTAGGCCAGCGCTTACTGAATGGTTAGGCATCAGGGGAATTTGAAAACGACTTTGGCAATTTCTAGAAGGTTGCTATTTTAAAATGTTGCCAACCAAAGATACGCACAAAATATCAGCCTGTTAGTAACACCACCCTCGGTTCAAAAAGGAAAAAGTCTTTTAACCAAAGCAGTAGGACAGGAATAATTTTAGATACAGAACAGGTTTTCAAATTGAGTCAGTTTAGTTTTATGAAAAATGTCTTCCTTATCCTCACCGAGGCCAGTGAACATGTGTCCTGAACCACAGACCAGCATGGCCCTCAGATGTTTACACAGTGCCTGACGGGGGTCCCTTTCTTCCCTCTTTCGCTAAGGGTTCCTCACGAATCTCCTGCTTTCCCTGGGCCAATAGGTCCCATTGGACAATAGGATCAGGACGCTCCTGGTTAATGCATGCTTTACTAAGGATTTTCACTTCGACAGCAGGAGAGCAAATGCTCCGTGTGCCAGGTGCCATGGGAGGCCCAGAGTGTTAACAATTATGAATAATGATCTTCGAAAGGCTTAGGCAAACAAATAAGCATGTACTGTTTGGTGCACAGGTAAATGGAAAAGACACTGGGGTCCTCGGGCAGTGATGGTGTACGGGCAAAGGGCGCTCGGTGCAGTCTGGCTGGGAAAGGCATGCGGCACTGACCTGAGAGGTGAAAGATGTGTGGGCGTTCCCTCCAGGCAGAGGGAAAAGTCGGAGCTGGGAGGCGACTTGGAGGGAGCTAGGAGGGGCCACTGGAAGAGCGGATCTGGGACTTTATCTGTTATCACAGGAGAATGAAGTTCTTTGTTCAAAGTGCGGTAAGAGATGAGACCAGAAGTGCAGGAAGGGGCTGGGGGCGACCGTCCAGGAGAGGACGTTCCACCCTCCAGGCCAAGGGTCTCTCAGGCAGGGTACACGTGTTCCAAGGGATGCCACTCCAAGATGATGTTAAAGAATATTAAATAATGAGATACTGAAGAATTATATACAGCATTATCATTAAAAAATGTTTAAAAATTAAGTACCTAGAATACCAAGAAAAACGTTTACAGTTTTTCATCAATGTTCAATTCATGCAAAACGGCATCCAGTGTGTGTATATTTTTACACACACACACGTACACATATGTATGTGTATGTACATATATGTGTATGTACGTGTGTGTGTGTGTATTTATACGTTGCTAGTGGGAATTTCCTACACCTTGGCTTAAGGGGAGGCCGTACTTTAAGGAACATTTAGACGTTTTCTCTTCCCCTCGGCCTCATACCACATCACCCAGGTGCTTGTCTAATTTGCCCGTCTGCAGGGAGCATAGCAGGTCCTGTGCATTTAATGTATAGGCAAGTTTCTTTCCTCTCTTCCATGTCCGTGCTTCAGTGAAGGAGCTGGTGGTTTTTCAAAGCCTGTATTTCCCACTAAAGCTTGAGCTCTATGGGAGAAAGATGATGCATCCTAGACGTGCATTTAATATTTGCTGAAGGGAACTGAGGTTGAATAAATTGTTTTCTTTCTTTGAAAGTATGTAGAAATTCGGAGTGTGCTACCCATCCATCTCTGACTTATCTTTAGGGTCTGGGCTGAGGGTAAGTTCAGGACGTGTTTCTCAAACTCCCTCCCCACTGCATTCCCCAGGGCTTCTGCTGGCTGCCCCGCTGAGAACCTCCAGAGGTTAGTTCCTCAGCTTCTCCACCAGTGAAGAGCTTGTGCTGGACGCGCCGAGGGGTGTGACTTCCAACAGGAGTGGCCAGAGCCGTCTCAGGTACAGCGGACTCAGTAGGACCCGCATAGTTTCAGACGGACTAGGTATTAGGATCACCCGGAATCACACCCTGCACTCACGCCTGCCTTGCCCTGAAGTGACCCCTGATTCCCGAGATGGTTTCTTCCAAGACATGGACTGAGAAACGCCCCGACCATCCGCCCGGCACTGTGTGGGCCCTGAGGACCCATCAGCCAAGCTAGAGGGCTACAGATGTCACCTTTTGTGACAGGCCTCAAAACTGCAGACTTCCCACCAGCAACAAAGCAGACAGACGGTTGTCCTGGATAGCATCTTTGCTGTTTCCTTCAAGAGAACAAGAGGACCACGGCGGAGGAGAGGAGTCACACGAACTACATAAAGACAGGATAGTAACTAGTAAGGACCTACTGTGTAGCACAGGGAGCTCTGCTCAATGCTCTGTAATCACCTAAGTGGGAAGAGAATTTGAGAAAGAATAGACACATTGTATATGTATAACTGAATCACTTTGCTGCACACCGTTGTTAGTCAACAGCATTGTTAATCAGCTATACTCCAATATAAAATAAAAATTTTTTAAAAATAAGAAAAATAAAGGAGGCTTTAAGGAAAAAAAACGTGGCTAATCCGCATCATAATGTGCTGCAAGAATAAGCTATACGCTGATTTTGAAGACGTTAATTTCAAAGAAAAGAGTATAAAATATCTCATTGGTAATTTTTTAAATTTATGATGTGTTGAAATAATATTTTTGATATAGTGGTTTAAATAAAATATAAAAGTTTTTTTTAAAAAGGATAGGATGAGGGCTTCCCTGGTGGCGCAGTGGTTGAGAATCCGCCTGCTGATGCAGGAGACACGGGTTCGTGCCCCGGTCTGGGAAGATCCCACATGCCGCAGAGCGGCTGGGCCCGTGAGCCATGGCTGCTGAGCCTGTGCGTCCGGAGCCTGTGCTCCGCAATGGGAGAGGCCACAGCAGTGAGAGGCCCGCGTACCACAAAAAAAAATAAATAAATAAAAAGGATAGGATGAGAAAGGAAAGACAGAAAGGGTAAGACTGGTGAGTCTCATGCTCCCAAGTAATAAAAGTGGAAGCAAAAGCCATCTCAGGGGTGGAGTTCCCCTCTGTTCACTATGTATGTTCTCCCCGTGGGACTTTCCGTCACCTATTGGCTCTTCTTGATCAACAAGGAAGGGGGACCCTGCACAGCTTAGAAGGGAGAAACCTGGAGATCGGACTGAGTAGGCACTGATGAAAGAGGAAGAAAGGTGATTATGTAGCAACCTGATAAAAAAGAGAGAATGGCCCGTCAGCCTCATTTTCGGGCGGCTTGGAGCTCCCGAATCTCTCTCTCTGTTTCTGGACTTTCGCTAAACTCAACCCCCACCACCATGGGGCAAGTCTGCGTACCAGGCACCCTCTGGGCTCTGGCCCTCGCTAAGCTGGCCAGCATTCTTCAAACCAGGAAGCTCTTAACTACTTATCTAAGGTGGAATGTGATAGTCTTGCTGAAACAGTTTCACTTGGAACGATTTGAAAGCTGCTGAATGTACTCGAAGTGTGCTATGAGTGCTGCTGACCTGTGTTCCTCCAGCAGGTGCAGGGCCTTTTTGCTGACACATTCCCCTTCATCACTGACCTTCTCGAAACAGCAGCCAGAAGACATTCCCTTGCCCTGGATCATGTAATTCTGAAGTCATGGAAAGAGCTGTGGGTGGGTAGTTGGCAGACCTGAATTCTTAACTCAAATTCATTTTGAGGTCTTAAACAAGTCAGAAAAACAACTCCTCTAACCTCAGCATCTTCTACTTGAGAATGAGGAACTTTGACTAGATGAGTTTTTCGAGTCCCATGACATGGTCACAAAAACCAAGGCCCTCAGGCTTCCCTGGTGGCGCAGTGGTTGAGAGTCCGCCTGCCGATGTAGGGGACGCGGGTTCGTGCCCCGGTCCGGGAAGATCCCACGTGCCGCGGAGCAGCTGGACCCGTGAGCCGTGGCCGCTGGGCCTGCGCGTCCAGAGCCTGTGCTCCGCAACGGGAGGGGCCACAAAAGTGAGAGGCCCGCGTACCACACACAAAAAAACAAACAAAAAAATACCAAAAAACCAAGGTCCTAGCAGTGAACTCACTTATAACCCTACTCAACAATTGAGATGTTCCATTGGCTCCTCAAACTTAAATAACTCCTAATTAGAGGACACAGGTGAAAATACCATTTGATTAAATCAAAGTTTCAGGAGGATTCACTTACTGCCCGTGAAACGTTCTTGCTGTGAACTTTGGGCCAGGTCCCAAGTGCTAGTATACCCTCCATACCCTTTGCCAAAATTGAAAAATACTATGCCTGACATGTCTCCTTTTTGTGGATATGTGTGTGTGTGTGTGTGTGTGTGTGTGTGTGTGTGTGTGTGTGTGTGTACATATATATATACATTTGTGGCCGAGTAGCATGTGGGATCTTAGTTCCCGGACCAGGGATCAAACCCATGTCCCCCTCCCCCCTCCCCCCGCCGCAGTGGAAGCTTGGAATCTTAATCACTGGACCGCCAGGAAATTCCCTGAAATGTCCCCTGTTTTACCTTAGGCTTTCAGCACTGTGGTTTCGATATTCTAATCTAAACCATCTCAGTTTTCTAAGCTCTATTACAGTCAGCCACGCTGAGACAACTCCACCATCCCAGGCATCCTGGGGCCATCTTTCTTCGGTGGTGGATGAGTGTCACTGCTTTTCAGTCTCTGGAGGGGGAGGGAGCCCTGCTGGTTCTGGAAAACTCTGGGGCCGCAGGGCTAGGGCAGCCTGACCCCTAGGGCCAGCAACTGGATTTGCATTTCTCTTTATACCACGGGTGCCAATTCTGCTGCAGAAACATAACAATTAGCTTTCTGTTCTCCAAACTAAGCAGAGAGAAACTGTTCATCAAGAAGACCGCTTTGGAGAGAATAACATGAACAAGAACTGGTTCCTGGAGGACTGGATCCGAGGACAGGCAACAGGGACACGTCTTATACACACCCTTTGTCGAACTTGGTACATGTTGCGTGTCAGAATGTCCCTCATGGAGTCCACGTCTTCAGGGGAGAGTCTTTTGGTTTCTTGTGTCCTCTGGTCCCTGGAAACATCATTGGAGGGAAGTCAAGCATTATTCTTCCATCTTGGCAAGGGGACCACAAAAGCATCAATTTACTTTCAGGAGTTCTAATTGATAAACATAAAGGTTATGTTTTTAACATAACTTTTCCTGTTGTTTTAGTAAATTCATATGAAATGTCAGCACGCGTGTCTTGACTTACCTTTTGAACATGTGGCTTCTTTGCCTATATAGCTTGTATATGGGAATTTCTCTAACCCATTTTTAAAAAGGAGTTTAAAGTCACGGCAAACCAGTTACTTTTTTCCTCCGTATCTATTATGAACAGACACGTTTGTAAAAAACAATAAAAATCAATGATCAGGAAATACATTTTTGGAAAGGATACCACAAAGGGCAAACCAAATGTTTCACTGTTAGATTCAACAGAAATAAGATTATTCCTTCAAGGCTCACGGACAACACCATGTAGTAACCACATTTTGAATAGCACTAATCTATGCAGTACTAAATTGTTATGAGTACCTTTATAAGTACATTTATCTTGGAATTGTCCCTTTAGGGACTTTATCTCTGGTTAAAGAATAATGGTAAGAAACTAAAATCATATTTTACGAGGAGAATTAGACCATTGCCACCATGAAAATCAGGCCAGCTCAGAGACACTGAACGCTCTGAGATTCTAGAAGCAGTTGACTTCTTTCTGCCTTCTTCACCATGAGCACCCCTCCCTTCCCCGCCACCAAAAAAGGCTCAAAAGCCAAGTCATGGCCAGGTTAGCAGTCAATGAACAATTGTCCTCTGAGGATTTCAGTCATGACATCGCTATGTGCAGAATTCTCATGTGACACACATATTTGATTTCAATCACTTCGGTCTAGTGGTGGTAATTTCTCGAAACTTATTGTATGAATAATATACGCTCACTGTAGAACATAGGAACAACAAAAAAAGGAGAACTAAAGACAATTAAACCCATCTTTTAGTACTATTACCTCCCTTGACATATTGGTATAAACCCTTACAGAGCTGTGATTCTTTTTTCTTCTCTGGCTGCAGCTTTTTGAAATGCACACATGTGCTGATGTGCTGGTACCTGCTAGCACAGGTCTTATGATAATTGACCACAGAGACAAGAAGTTATTGGCTTCAAGACAGGCCACTTTTTAAGTCCCTTTCCCCAAACATTGGTAGCGATATCGCCATAAATAGCAAGGATATTTTTGTAAGTAATGCATAATGGGTAAAAGATTTTTAAGGGCTTGGATGCTGGATATCACAGGACGCCAGCATTTACTTAGCAATGCGATCCGTCGACTGACTAATGCCCTTCCTGCAAAATCCCTGAAATCAGTTTCCATATCGCGGAGGTGCACACGTCAACACTATTGATATTCAGTTACCGCCCTCGGTGAGTTAAACATTATTATCAGGGCATTTCAACCTAACTGTTTAAATGTCTTTCAAATAAAATTTATTCTGATTTAGATACACCCACGCATTCCCACAATCTGAACACATTCCTTTAAATCTATTGCTAAACAGAAACAACAGCTAATCAAATAGTTCCACTTTGTGTGTTCATAATAAAATGACCAAATAGGAAAAAAACTATGGGTAAAGGAAATGGTAAAGTTAAACCTGAGATAGGAAATCTAACTTGGCATTCTCCCCAGTTTATAATTAACCACTCTGGGAAGGACCAGACTTAGTTCAAGCCCGTTTAGGCTGCTGGCTGGATGTGCAGTACAGGGTTTCCGGCAGCACTGCCTCGTATTTATCCACACTGAGAAGCTGCAGCTATAGAATCAGAAGGATGAATTATCGATTCGGGCAATTACTGGTTCATGGACTTTCCTACCTGCTACTTCGTTAGCAAAATCACTCCTGAAATGATCATATCATGAGTCCAGGAAAGATACAATCCTCAGGGGCTTCCCTGGTGGCGCAGTGGTTGAGAATCCGCCTGCCGATGCAGGGGACGCGGGTTCGTGCCCCGGTCCGGGAAGATCCCACGTGCCGCGGAGCGGCTGGGCCCGTGAGCCGTGGCCGCTGAGCCTGCGCATCCGGAGCCTGCGCTCCGCAACGGGAGAGGCCACGGCGGGGAGAGGCCCGCGTACCGCAAAAAAAAAAAAAAAAAAAAAAAAAAGATACAATCCTCAGAAAAACTGCATGTTAGTAACCTCTAGGGCAAAAAAGTAAAATTATAAAGTGAAAGTCTCGCCACTGGAACAAGATATAAAAGAAGCCCTCTATTACCTTAAATAAAAGACCACTTGTAATTTCATGGCCATTGAAATCAAACTGGAGAAATCTGAATCTAAATGTATTTGAATAAAAGGCTCACATTACTTAAACTTAAAAAAATCAGATGCTATAATGCGGTAAAAAGAGGTTTCAATTCTAAACAGCAATAGAGATATGAAATCTAGTAGATGTTATCTTCCTGCCATAAGATGGAGTCCCAAAAGATCAGATATATCCTGATTTATTTGGAAGAATCCATCCTCTTTTAGTAGCTTTATACATGAAATCCAGGGAAATGTATGTTGACTGAAGGATGTGTCCACTAAGTAAACAATGGTAGTAACAGATCTTCTGTGTGTGTGGTTGCCTTGTGTCTTCTTACAAAGGTCACCAAGGTGACCAACACTGAGAACGAGTGAAGAATGCAGAGCTGTGGGCCCAGCTCCCTACAAGGCGACATTCCATCATGGAAGTGAACGTGGCATCAGAATCTTCATACTATTTGGTGTCAGAATGCATGACTGTGAACTTATACCTGTCAATATGTGATCAATTTAAAAATTCTTCAACTGCAATAAATTAATTTGTGCTTTTTAAAAAATGACATAATTATTTGGGAGTTTCTAAAGACAATATCCTGAAGTCGCACAGCTGTAGTGTGTTATGCCTATACATTGACTATATATATATATTTGTTATCTTTCATTTTCTTCTTTTTTTAACATCTTTATTATAAATATTTTAATCTCTTCTCTTTAATAGTAACCAAATATTTTTTAATCGGCTTGAGCCTCTACCCCCTGAACCTC